>NC_138881.1:886200-1268700 GCF_965194805.1 Balaenoptera borealis | reverse complement strand
CACGATCCTGGAGAAGCCTGTGGACAAGCAGGACGCCTACCGCATGCTGTCAAGGTGGGCGGGTCTTGGCCGTCCTCCGGGGAAATAGTCCTGCGTCCGACAGAGCCTGGGCCCGGTGGAGGGGCCGCGCTTCCTCGGGGTTGGGGGGGGTGTGGGTGTCCGTGCATCACCTTCCCCATCTCCCACCGGCAGCCCCTCCTGGTTCAGGGCAGAGGATGGGCCGGTGCCCTTGAACCTACGCCGTGTTGGTCTCACCCTCATGGGCTCGTCCGGGAGCCTCCGTGTCTGCCCCTCCCCATCTTCCTCATCCCGACTCCACCTGACTTGTCTGCCCAGGAGCCCAGTGATCCTGAGCTCCCGCGATGGGGAGCAGGCCCTGGCCCTCTCAGCATCCCGGGGGAGGGGGGGCCACAGCATCGCCCGTCTTCAGGGCCTCTTCCTGGCTCAGCCACCCTGCGTGTCCGCGCCCAGGAGAGCAAAGGGACCCGAGAGAGAGGCGGCTGAGAGCTGCCAGGACCCAGGTCCTCCCAGCACGACCGGCGACGCCTGTCGGGGCCCGGGTGCTCCAGCCTCGCCTCCCGTGAGACGCCCCGGCCGTCCCCCAGCCCCCGCTCCGAGAGCACCGAGCACACTCTCGCCTGGACCTGCGCGGTCGCCGCGGGAAGGTTTCCCTGGAGACCGCGTGGCCAGGGCCGGCGGGTGGACCGGGGGCTCGCGCCCGGTGGTGGCAGGGGTGGCGCTGTCTCGGACACCCCACACGGTCGCCCACTGGGCCCCGTCGTGTCTTGCAGGCTGAACGGGAAGGAGCACAGTGTGTTCACGGGCGTGGCCATCGTCCACTGCTGCAGCAAAGGTACCGCGGCCACCTCCGTCTGCCCCCCCCCACCCCGGGAGTCGGGCGTCGTGAGGAGCCGGGGGTCCGCGGGGACCCGGGTCCGCGGGGGCAGCTCTGTCTTTGCTCCACGTGACCCTGCCTTCCTGTCCTGCCTGGGAAAGTCGGGGTCCCACGTGGGAATCCTGGGGTTCACCCTGAGCGCCCGATGGAGACCGTGCGGGGGGGCGCGGGCCGTCATAAAAGCCCATCCAACGCAACCGGCCCAGATGCTTTCTTTGAGGTTTTTGGTCTGGAAGGTGGAGGAGTTTGGCCCCTGTTGGCGAGGGTTTTCTCTGTGTGTGTGTGTGTGTCTGTTTTGGCTGAGCCATGTGGCTTGTGGGATCTCAGCTTCCCGACCAGGCATCAAACCCGCACCCCCTGTGGTGGAAGCACAGCGTCCTAACCACTGGACCGCCAGGGAAGTCCCAAAGGGCTTTTTTTTTTTTTTTCAAATGCACAATTTTTAAAGCTGCTTAAAAGAGATTTTAGGTCCAGGAAGGACCGTGAGGCTGAGTTTGAGCTCTTGGGCTCCCCGAGCACATCCCGCAGATGGGTGACCGCGCGTCTGTCTGCTAATTAGCGATTGGGTTGCTCTTACCCTCTTGGTCCGTCCTGGACTTTAACCTGTGCTCTCTGGGGAGAAAGCACTTGCTGGACAGTGTGGTTCCTTTACCTGGGGCTTCAGACCGCAGGCATCCATCCTCCCCCATCCTGGGGACCACATGTCTGAGGTCAAGCTGTCCCAGGGCTGTGCTCCCTCCAGAGGCTCCAGGGGAGGGTCCTTCCCGCCTCTTCCAGCTTCTGGGGGCTCCAGGCGTCCCTGGGCTTGTGGCCGCCTCCCTCCCGTCTCTGCCTCTGTCTTCACGGGGCTTCTCCTCTGTGTCTGGGTCTCTCCTCTTCTGTGTCTTAGAAGGACCCTGTCATTGGATGTAGGGCCACCCTCCTCCAGGAGGACCTCATCTCAAACCCTTCGTTTCATCACATCTGCAGAGACCCTGTTTCCTAATGAGGTCCGGTTCTGAGGTTTTCAGAGGATGTGACGTTTGGGGGGCCCCATTCACGCCAGGACGGCTGGTGTGGAGAGCCCTCACGATTGGCCGCCGTGCGTAGCCACCGTGCCGTGTGCCTGGGGCGTTTCCAGCCCCAC
Source organism: Balaenoptera borealis (assembly GCF_965194805.1). Lineage (NCBI taxonomy): Eukaryota > Metazoa > Chordata > Mammalia > Artiodactyla > Balaenopteridae > Balaenoptera > Balaenoptera borealis. Next base: position 1,266,679 of record NC_138881.1, on the reverse strand, counting down.
AGCCGAAAGCCTCGTGTAGACTGCAGCATTGCCCTGTGGTAACTCTACTCCACGAATTAGCACAGAAACCAGAGGCCCGTCTCATCCGGCTCTGCAGGCTGCAGCTTTTTCTCCTGCTTGCCAATTCTGTTGCCCTCTTTTCTGTTTTATTCTTTCTCTTTTCCCTTGTCTAAAAGGAACCGTTAACGACTGTATGTGAATTCCACGCAAAGCTCAGGCCAACTCCCCCCAGAGGCAGTGGCTAGAACCTGGGGACGCGGGGGCCTGGCGCCGGCCACGCACCCTCACTGCGGGGTCCTTCCTTGCAGACGGCCGGCTGGACACGGAGGTCTCGGAGTTCTACGAGGAGACCACGGTGACGTTCTCGGAGCTGTCGGAGGAGCTGCTGTGGGAGTACATCAACAGCGGGGAGCCCATGTGAGTCTCTGTTGGGAGCTGCGGTGCCGAGTCCCCGCTGTGGGCGGCGGACGCGCCGGGCGCGTGGCTCCGCCTGTGTTGGGGGCCGGTGCTCCTGACGAGCCCGGTGCCCCGGTGCCTGGAAGGTGCTAGAAGGATGCCTTCCTAGGGGTCCCCGTCCCGTGGGTGCTCCTACAGCGCAGCCGGCCCCCCCAGGGCGCCACGCCCGCTCCCACGACGGTGGGGCAGCCGGGGCCGGTCCCTGGAGGGCAGAGGTCACCGTGACCCCAGAGTCACTCTGACCGCCCCAAAGCGCGCCGGGTCCGGGCTGCAATCTTGTCAAGGTCACGGAGGCTCAGCTTGTGCTCCAGCCTCGCTGGCTGCACTCCCCAGCCCCGCCGGGGCGGGGCTCGGCGCCAGCTGGTGGCTGGTGGCCTCGCCACGGGTCTGACGGTGCCTCGGGGACCAGCCTCCCCATGTGTCTGCGGGAAGCGGCTCACTCAGGGTGCTCGCGAGGGGCCGGGCACCGACAGCCGCGGGAGGTGAGCGCAGACGCCCTGGGCTCCTGAGACCGAGGGTCCGAGCACGTGTTCTGCTGGTTAAAGCCCGTCTCAGGCCTGTTCACGGTAAAGGCCGGGGAGAAGAGTCTCCCTGGGGTATTGGTCTTGTGGAAGCAGCCACAGGCCTGTTCACGGTAAAGGCAGGGGAGAAGAGTCTCCCTGGGGTATTGGTCTCGTGGAAGCAGCCACAGCAAAGGGACTCCCCGACTGGCTTGTCCTTCTGGCGGGCGTGGGAGCCCCCGTTGCAGGGTAGTAAGGGGTGTTCGGTGCGCCCGGCCCGGTTCTCACCATCTTCTGTGATGATGAGTTCTCACAGGAGCCTCAGCTCTGGGGCATCCTAGTCTGCCTGGGGTCCTAACAAAGCCCCACAGGCAGGGAGCTTGTACACAAGAGACATGTATTTCTCACTGTCCTGGAGGCTGGAAGTCTGAGGTCCTGGCGGGGCCAGATTTAGCATCTAGTGAGGCTGCTTCCTGGCTCCTAGATGGTGACTCCTCGCTGTGTCCTCGCCTGGAGGAAGGGGCCAGGGAGCTCCCTGGGGTCTCTTTTAGAAGGACACTAATCCCGTCCACGGGGGCTGCACCCTCATGACCTCGTCACCTCCCCGAGGTCCCACCTCCCGACACCATGGCGTTGTGGGTTAGGATGCCGCAGGGCGCCGGGCTCTGGGCGGTGCCGGCTGTCAAGAGCGGAGCTGCTGGGTATCGGGGTGTCTCATCAGGACAACACACCAAAACGAGAGGCAGCGTCAGGCCGTTCACCGCCGCAGCTGCGGCGGGACCAAGAGGCCGAACCAGAGGGCATGCCAGCTCCCCCGTCCCCTTTCCCCCAGGAAAGGGCCCGGGCGAGGGTCGGGGGGTGGGCGCAGGTGTGGGGACCATGGGGGTGGGTTCACTGCCGGGGGGGCCCCAGATTACTGCCCCTGTCGCTTTATGGACCCGTGTCTGGCCCGGAGGGAGAGGCAGGGGAGTCAGGGTGGAGGGAGGGGCTTCACGAGCCCCTCTTCCCTCGTAAGGAGGTCTCAGCAGTGGCGCCCGGGGAAGACCTGGGCCGAGGACCCACATGAATGGACATCCGAGGGACGGGGCTGCAGGTGGCAGGAGAGCACAGCCGGGGGCCTGGGTCCTTGACAGCGATCCCCTTCCCCTCAGAGAGCCTGCTGGCGGCCATGCGCCAGGCCTGGGGTGGGGGGCAGCTCCCTGAGTGCCCGCCAGGTGCCCCTCGTCACGTCCCAGGGGCGGGACCGAGGGATCACTTGGGATCTGGGCCCGGACGCCCCAGGGCACAGCCACCCGGGTCCGAGGTTGGCGGGTTCCCCTGCAGGGGTCCTGGCTGCAGGTCTGCTGACCCCGGGAAGGTCAACGTCGCTGCCGTCTTCTCTCCCCTCCTCCCCACCCCCCCCACCCCCCCCCCCCGCTGTGGTTCCCCGCCCCAGGGACAAGGCTGGCGGCTACGGGATCCAGGCGCTGGGCGGGATGCTGGTGGAGAACGTGCACGGGGACTTCCTCAACGTCGTGGGCTTCCCCCTGAACCACTTCTGCAAGGAGCTGGCACGCCTGTACTACCCGCCCCGCCCCGAGGGCCTGCGGCGGGTCAAGCGCGACTCCATCCCCGCCGTCGACACCTTCGAGAATCTCAGTGACACGGAGGGAGGTGGCTCGGACCCAGGTCCGAGCGCCGAGGGCGGCCGTGGTGGCGAGGAGGCGGACGGAGACCGGTCACAGGCTCCCGGAGCGCTGGACGCAGCCCTTAACGGGGCGGACAGCCGGCCCCCGTTCCCCACGGGCCTCCTGGAGCTGATGGACGGCTTCAAAGCATCCAAGGTACTCGTGTGATTCGTGACCATGTGACCCCAACACAGGGGAGCCTAAAACCGCAGGCATCCATCCTCCCCCATCCCGGGGACCACAGCTCAAGGTGTCCCAGGGCCAAGGTCCCTGCAGAGGCTCCAGGGGAGGGTCCTTCCTGCCTCTTCCAGCTTCTGGGGGCTCCAGGCGTCCCTGGGCTTGTGGCCGCCTCCCTCCCGTCTCTGCCTCTGTCTTCACGGGGCTTCTCCTCTGTGTCTGTGTCTCTCCTCTTCTGTCTCTTAGAAGGACCCTGTCATTGGTTGTAGGGCCACCCTCCTCCAGGGGGACCTCATCTCAGACCCTTCCCTTCATCACCTCTGCAGAGACCCCGTTTCCACATAAGGTCTCATTCCCATATTTGGGGGGTCAGGGCATGCACATATCCTTTTGGGGCCACTGTCGAGCCCATAACTGTGGTCTGTGCCTGGAGGGGCAGGGCGGGGTCTGTGCGGGTGTTTGAAGGTGAGCAGGGCTCACGTGACCCCAGCGAGGGGCCCACACTATGTGCCCAGCCCAGGGAGGTGGGGCTGGAATGCCGGCCGTGCGGCCGCCTCTGGGACCCTGCAGCCCTGCTGGCCGGGCAGCAGGTGGATTGTGGCCCCCAGGACACCAGCTGCCCGCAGGGCAGACCAGGTCAGGGCGTGTGGCCTCGTCGTCCTGTGGCCTCGGGGTCCCGGGCAGCCGTCCCAGCCAGAGGGTGTCCTGGGCAGGGGAGGGTCAGCACTGGGCCAGCTCGATGCTTCCTGGAACCAGCAGGTACCTTTGGCCACAGGCTGCCCTGTGCCCACGCGCAAGGCCGCTGTGCGCAGGTGTTTCAGGGAAGCCCCAGGCCCGGGGCCCGACGGGGAGTGGGCTGGGCAGCGGCCCACCCAGTTGGCCTCCACCATCTCTCTGGCTCTTGTGGACGCACTTGTGCGCCCGCCCGGCTGTGACACATGGCCCGGCCCTCCCCCTCCCCCACCAGACCCTCTCCTGCAGCTCTGGGCTCCTGGGGGTTGGAGCAGGGGGCAGGCTTGCTCGTGCTGGGGCCCTGCAGGGGCAGCCTCAGTGGCTCGTGGAGAGACAGGACACTGGCTGGGGAAGGACTGGGGGCCTGACCTTCCCCCCTCCACCCCGGCCACCCTCCTGTCACCTCCTCCTCAGGAGAGGGGACCTGTGTGCCTAGGACGGAAGGTGGTTATGCTGCGTGTAGGTCAGATTCTGTGATCCGCCTGGAGATGCTGGTGCAGACGCGCTGCTGCAGCCCGTCAGGCTGGCACTCGGTGGAGGTGTGCTGTGCTTCCACGGTCTGTCGATCTAGCATCTGTCCATCCATCCGTCTGTCCATTTCATTTGTCTGTCATCTATCTCATCAATCTATATATACTGTCATTACTGTCTATGTACCTATCATCTGTCCATCCGCCCACTGATCTAGGTATAATCTATATCCGTCGTCTCTGTATGTCTATTGTTTACCTACATCTATTGTTATTATCATCTGTCTACCTTCTGTCCATCCATTCATCCATCCGTCTCCCTACCTATCATTTATCTATCCACCAATCTATCAATCATCTATCCATGTATCATCTATGTCTATATCTATCATCTATCTATACGTATCATTTATCTATATATATATATCTATCATTATCTATCTTCTCTCTATCCACCATTAATCTAGCTATCATTTACCTATCTATATCTATTTGTTATCTATATTTATCTATCTACATCATCAATGTATGTATACCTACGGTTATCTATCTATGTAACTACTATCATCTGTCTATCCATCCCTCCACTTATCTGTGTATAATTTATATTTTTTATCTCTCTATATCTGTTATTATCATCTATCTTCTCTCCACTGTTCATCCATCCATTTTCCTATCATTTGTCTGTCTCTATCTCTATTTACCTATTTATCTGTCATCTGTCTATCCACCTGCTTATCTGTCATGTCTGTCTGTATCTATCGTCTGGGTCTATTATTATTCCTATGCACATATCCACCCATTTATATATCATCTCTATCTATCTCTATACATCATCTGCATGTCTGTTATTATCACCTGCCTACCTGTCTATCCCTCCCTCCACCCATTTACCTATCTGTCACCTGTCTGTATCTGTCACCTATCTACATACCTCGCCGTCTGTCCATCCACCCTCGTGTGACACGGGTCTCCTTACAAAGGTCTCCCAATGGCTGACCATGCCGACCAAGCCGGGGTCTGTCGGGGGTCTTGGAGCAAGTGTCACCCACCCCCCGCCCCAGGTCAGTCACGGTAGTTCTGGACGCAGCTCAGGTCGGGCCCTTTCCCGAAGCGCCCCTTTACTTGCCCCTGGAGGTGTCTGCGTTGTGAGGTGAGAGCTCCAGGGAGGTTTACAGTGTCACGTGAGGGTGTGTCCTGAGCAGCGTGGAGCGGCCGTGTCCCGCGCAGAGGCCCCGTCTCCACGTGGTCTCATCCTGAGGTCCTGGGACTTGGGGCGTTGGCGTAGGAACCTTGGAGGGTACCACGCAGCCCCTGGCAGCAGCGCTCTGCTCTTTCTCCGCTGGGACGGTTTCTCTGCTTGGTGTTCGTCGCCTTGGTCTTGCCTGGAGCAAACCTTGTGCGCCCTGGAGCCACGACCCACTCTCCTCTGCAGAAGTTTCCCCTGAGCTCGATGTTTTCGACCGTCCTGCCCTCCCTCTTTGGAGCCCCTGGGAATATAGAGCAATTGATAAGTCACGTTGTATGTCCAGCTGTAACTGTTCTTCGCGGACAGGTCCTGTTCACGGCTTGCAAGCTCAAACTGTTTGATGTGTTGAAAGACCAAGGCCCCCTGACGGCCGTGGATGTCGCCCGCAAACTCGACGCCTGCGCGGGCGGGACCGAGCAGCTGCTGGATGTCTGCGCGGCCCTGGGGTTACTGGAGAAGACGCACAGAGGTGAGGGGCTTCCTGGGTGTCTTCCCAGCAGCTTTGCCTGCGAGACCGAGTCACCAGGTGACAGCGGCTTCTGAGCCGAGGCGGGGAGCACAGACCATCATCCATCATCCCTCTGCCCCAGGAATGCCCCAGAGGGTCAGGAGCAGAGGGTGGGTGGAAGGAGGAAACGTGTGTGTCTGTGTGTGTGTGTGTGTGTGTGTGTGTGTATGTGTGTGTGTGTGTGTGTGTGTGGTGTGTGAGGAGACAGACTTCTTTATGGGCTCAGAGGGCCTGTATCAGCCAGGGTTCTCGAGAGAGACAGCCCATAGGGTATGTCTGTGTGCACAGCATAAGATATCTGTTTATTCTTACTTATTTGTTTAGATAGGCAGACAGATGAGGTGGATGGATGGACAGATAGATATCGATTGATAATAGAGATGATAGATAGGTACATGGATGGATAGATAGATGATAGATAAACAGATGATACGTGGATGGGTGAATGGACAAATAGGTAATAGATGGGTGGATGGATAAATGACGGATAGATGGATTGTTTGGTTGATAGGTGGGTGCATAGATATGTAGATAGATAAGCAGATAGATGGATGAAGAGGTAGAGGATAGAAAGATAGCTAGGTTGATAGGTGATACATAAATAGAGGACAGGTGGATGGATAAATAAATGGATGGATGGATAGATAATAGGATAAGTAGATGGATAAGATGATGGATGGATGGGTGGGTGGATAAATAGGTACTAGATAGATTGATAGATCAATAGATATAAATTGATAATAGAGATGATAGATAATAGATGGGTGGATAGATAGATAAATGATAGATGAATAGATAATAGATGGGTGGATAGATAAATAATAGATGAATAGACAGATGATAAAAAGATAGATAATAGATACGATCGATACATACACAAATGCTAGACGCTAAGTAAATAAACAGATACATAGATGGATACCTGATGCTGAAGATAGATGATTAATAGATGAGAGAGATACATGGAGATGACTGACAGGTTATAGATGCATAGGTAGATAGACTGATTGATGGGTGGATACTTGGGTATGTAAATAGGTAAGTAGATGGATGAACAGGTAGCTGATATAGATAGATAATAGAATAGATATGATGCATGCGTAGATCAATGGTCGATAGACGATAGAAAGATAGATAGTTGATAGAAAATACATGATAGATGGAGGGGTGGATGAATAGATAATAGATGGGTGGATGGGTAAATGACAGATGAATAGAGAGATGATAAAAAGATCAATGATAGGTAAATAGGTACATGTACACTTGCACAGGTGATAGATAGTAAATGAATAGGTGGATGGTAGATGGGTGAATAGGTGATGTTGAAGATAGAGGGTTACTAGACGAGAGAGATACATGTAGATGACTGATAGGTAATAGATGGGTAGGTAGATACATAGATAGAAAGACAAAACGAAGTAGATGGCAGACGAGGTAAACGGACGGATGAAGGGTGACAGCGTCGGTTTGCTGGGTGCACAGAGCTCTCGAGGGTGTTCTCAGACCATCTGGTCCTTGAGCAGGTGGAGAGAGGCAGGGGCTCAGGAGACCCCAGAGCAGGAGTAACAGCATCGCTTCTGTGGCGAGCAGGGAAGCAGGGTGCTGGCGGAAGCCCCCCAGAGCTGCCCCTCATACGAGAGGCGGACAAGTACACGCTAAAGATTTGGGTCACAGGATGCAGAACTTCCCCCCAGCCAGAGCACCTTAGTAACATTCTCCTCCATTTTTTTTTTTTTTAATAAATTTATTTATTTATGTTTGGCTGCAGTGGGTCTTTGTTGCTGAGTGCAGGCTTTCTCTAGTTGCAGCGAGCGGGGGCTACTCTTCATTGTGGTGCGTGGGCTTCCCATCGCGGTGGCTTCTCATTGCGGGTCATGGGCTCTAGGCGCGCGGGCTTCAGTAGTTGCGGCACGTGGGCTCAGTAGCTGTGGCTCGCGGGCTGTAGAGCGCAGGCTCAGTAGTTGTGGTGCACGGGCTTAGTTGCTCCGTGGCATGTGGGATCTTCCCGGACCAGGGCTCGAACCCGTGTCCCCTGCATTGGCCGGCAGATTCTTAACCACTACGCCACCAGGGAAGCCCCTCTCCTCAACTGAAAATAATGACCAAACGTGGAGAAAGGGTCTGAGGTCCGGGCTTTCAATTCCTGCTACCTGAGGAGTGTCTTAGAAGTCTTTGAGTGCACCTCAAAGCAACACAACATTGCTCATCAACTATACTCCCATATAAAATAAAAAGTTTTTTAAAAATGTATATTTATATAATTAAAGATAACAGTCTTTAAAAAAACGTGTGAGGACTTCCCTGGCGGTCCAGTGGTTAAGGCTCCGCGCTCCCACTGCAGGGGCCCGGGTTCCACCGCTAACTAAGAGCCCACGTGCCGTGCGGTGCCTCCACAAAAAAGAAAAAGAAAAAGAAAATTAAGCAACAATAAAAATTCAGTTTCTAAAACAAAGACAACATGTAAAGTGCCGAATGGGGCTTCCCTGGTGGTGCAGTCGTTAAGAATCTACCTGCCGATGCAGGGGACACGGGTTCGAGCCCTGGTCCGGGAGGATCCCACATGCCGCGGAGCCACTAAGCCCACGTGCCACAACTACTGAGCCTGTGCTCTAGAGCCCGCGAGCCACAACTACTGAGCCCATGTGCCACAACTCCTGAAGCCCGCGTGCTGCAACTCCTGAAGCCCGTGCGCCTAGAGCCCGTGCTCCGCAACGAGAAGCCACCACAATGAGAAGCCCGCGCACCGCAAAAAAGAGCAGCCCCCGCTCGCCGCAACTAGAGAAAGCCCGCGCACAGCAACAAAGACCCAAAACAGCCAAAAATAAATATAATTAATTAATTAATTAATTTAAAAAATAAAGTGCCGAATGGACAGTTAGTTTCAATAAGCTTCTTGAAAGTTCAGAAAAGGAAAACCGTAGGCCCCATGCTGTTCTTTCCATCTGATGACCGGCGTTACGTGGGGCTGTGGAGGTACAGGGGGTCTCAGCCGCCGTCCCCTCTGCCTGCAGCCTCCGATTCTGCAGGTAGGGGTGTCCCGGCAGGGCCCCTGGGGGCCGGGCCGGGTGGACAGCCCGCCGGGAAGTGGGAGGAGAGCGGGCCGCCCCGTGCCACGCAGGGCTCCGGAGAGGCAGAGCCCGCGGGATACGGACGGACTGGTTGCGAGCAGTTGCTGTCCGTGCCTTTGGGCTCCGGCGCGTCTGAACCCCTCCGGCTGGCCGCTCGGTGCTTGTCTGCTCTCAAGGCCTTCAGCTGATGGGGTGAGACCCAGCCACGTTACCTAGCGCCACCTCCTTCACCCAAAGTCCGCTGACTTGCAGGTGCCAAGCACGTGACCAAACCGCGCCCTCTCCCCGACGGGGACGTCTCACTGGGGACTGTAGCCTGGCCAAGTGACCGTCCCGGGGGCTTGGAGGGTCACCTCGAGGAAGAGCAGCATCCTTGCGTCCTTGCCTCTGGGCGTCCGTGCGCTTGGCACTTAGCCGGAGAGACGATGCTTGTGCTGACATCCCGGTGACGCTGGGCGGTGGCTCGCCCCGCAGTCAGCTGAGCCGGCAAACGACGCCTGTCCTTTCAGGTTACAGCAACACGGCGGTGGCGACCCTGCACCTGGTGTCAGACGGCGAACACTCTCTCCTGGGCCTGGCCGAGTACAATGACGCCCACGTCTGGGGCGTCTTCACACGCCTGGGCCTGGCCGTGCGGGAGGGGGCGGGCCAGGCCCGCGGGGCTCTGGGGGTGACGGAGGAGGAGGAGCACCTGTCCCAGGTACTGTAAGCCTGTGTTCCTCTCACGTCCCGTCGGTGCTGCTGAGGGACCAGTGGGCACGGAAACGTCTCAGATTCGGGACGGTCGGAATCGGTTGGGAATCCTAGCGGGAGGCTGCAGATGGGGAGGCTGCAGATGGGGAACGGTGGGGACGCCGTGGTGGGGAGGGTGCGGCTGGCTGGTCACAGCTCCTGAAAGGAGGGTTTTTCTAGGAAGGGGCTGCCTTGAATCAAGGCACCGTGTTTCCTACGTGGAGTTGAATTGCACAGACTTCTGCTTCTCAGCTCAGCACAGGGTGTGCAAAGGGCTTCCCGGCCCTTCCCCCGCCCCCTGGCACCCACGACCCCTGTTCACTGTTGTGTGGGACGGAAGGGGTCTCAGAGGGTCTTGGCTGATCTTGGAGGGTCTCGGAGGGTCTTGGGTGGTATCTGAGGGTCTCGGGGGGTCTCGGAGGGTCTTGGAGGGTCTCAGAGGGTCTTGGAAGATCTTGGGTGGTCTTGGAGGGTCTCGAGGGGTCATAGAGGACAGTGTCCTGGGAGATGCCGAGGTCCCCAGGCCCCAAATCTGGGTGAAACGGCAGCAGCACCATCCGTGGCCTCAGGCAAACGACTCCGGCCCCCGCGGCCCCTGTCTGCACCCGCCCCCCCCCCCCGCCCCTTGGGATTTGGGCTGACTCCCTGCCCATCCCTCTCCTGCCCGCCCTCCGGAGCCCGAAGAGTGTCAGGCCCAAGTGGGTCCCCTGCACGCTATCCTGCCGGCCTCCTTCTCTGACCCAGGGGCTCATTCCCTCCCGCCTGGGTGGGGCCCGAGCACACGTGGACCCCCCACGGGGGAGCTGGGCAGGGAGCCCTGGTCTCTGCAAACGATCAGATCAGATCATCCTCAGTGAGATGACAGCTGAGGGGGCAGGGGGTCGTTACCCCCTGAGTCCTCCTGGTCTGGTCCAGTGAGACCCGAATGGGGAGTCGGCAGTCTCCCGGGAGGAGACCCCCTGCAAACTGGAAATCAGACCCTGAGGGTGCGCCGTGTCAGGATTCAGCGGAGCTGCCCTTCTGGCAGCACTCCAGCCTCGCCGCCGAGCTGGACACAGTTCAGACCAGTGCCCCCTCCCAGCCTGCTCTACCCCGGACCCCTCCTGCCCTCCTCTACCCCAGACTCCTCCCCGCCCTCCTCTACCCCGGACCCCTCCCCGCCATCCTCTACCCCGGACCCCTCCCCTCCCTCCTCTACCCCGGACCCCTCCCCGCCCTGCTCTACCCCGGACCCCTCCCCTCCATCCTCTACCCCGGACCCCTTCCTGCCCTGCTCTACCCCGGACCCCTCCCCGCCTTCCTCTACCCCGGACCCCTCCCCGCCCTGCTCTACCCCGGACCCCTCCCCTCCATCCTCTACCCCGGACCCCTCCCCGCCCTGCTCTACCCCGGACCCCTCCCCGCCTTCCTCTACCCCGGACTCCTCCCCTCCATCCTCTACCCCGGACCCCTCCCCGCCCTGCTCTACCCCGACCCCTCCCCACCCTCCTCTACCCCGGACCCCTCGCGTCCTCCTCTACCCCAGACTCCTCCCCTCCATCCTCTACCCCGGACCCCTCCCCGCCCTCCTCTACCCCGGACCCCTCCCCGCCATCCTCTACCCCGGACCCCTCCCCGCCCTGCTCTACCCCGGACCCCTCCCCGCCCTCCTCTACCCCGGACCCCTCCCCGCCCTGCTCTACCCCGGACCCCTCCCCGCCCTGCTCTACCCCGGACCCCTCCCCTCCATCCTCTACCCCGGATCCCTCCCCGCCCTGCTCTACCCCGGACCCCTCCCCGCCCTGCTCTACCCCGGACCCCTCCCCGCCATCCTCTACCCCGGACCCCTCCCCTCCATCCTCTACCCCGGACCCCTCCCCGCCCTGCTCTACCCCGGACCCCTTCCTGCCCTGCTCTACCCCGGACCCCTCCCCGCCTTCCTCTACCCCGGACCCCTCCCCAGCCTGCTCTACCCCGGACCCCTCCCCGCCCTCCTCTACCCCGGACCCCTCCCCGCCCTCCTCTACCCCGGACCCCTCCCCTCCATCCTCTACCCCGGACCCCTCCCCGCCCTGCTCTACCCCGGACCCCTCCCCGCCCTCCTCTACCCCGGACTCCTCCCCTCCATCCTCTACCCCGGACCCCTCCCCGCCCTGCTCTACCCCGACCCCTCCCCACCCTCCTCTACCCCGGACCCCTCGCGTCCTCCTCTACCCCGGACTCCTCCCCTCCATCCTCTACCCCGGACCCCTCCCCGCCCTCCTCTACCCCGGACTCCTCCCCGCCATCCTCTACCCCGGACCCCTCCCCTCCATCCTCTACCCCGGACCCCTCCCTGCCCTGCTCTACCCCGGACCCCTCCCCGCCTTCCTCTACCCCGGACCCCTCCCCAGCCTGCTCTACCCCGGACCCCTCCCCGCCCTCCTCTACCCCGGACCCCTCCCCTCCATCCTCTACCCCGGACCCCTCCCCGCCCTGCTCTACCCCGGACCCCTCCCCGCCCTCCTCTACCCCGGACTCCTCCCCTCCATCCTCTACCCCGGACCCCTCCCCGCCCTGCTCTACCCCGGACCCCTCCCCGCCATCCTCTACCCCGGACCCCTCTCCTCCATCCTCTACCCCGGACCCCTCCCCGCCCTCCTCTACCCCGGACCCCTCGCGTCCTCCTCTACCCCGGACTCCTCCCCTCCATCCTCTACCCCGGACCCCTCCCCGCCCTGCTCTACCCCGGACCCCTCCCCGCCCTCCTCTACCCCGGACCCCTCCCCGCCCTGCTCTACCCCGGACCCCTCCCCTCCATCCTCTACCCCGGACCCCTCCCCGCCCTCCTGTACCCCGGACCCCTCCCCGCCATCCTCTACCCCGGACCCCTCCCCGCCTTCCTCTACCCCGGACCCCTCGCGTCCTCCTCTACCCCGGACCCCTCCCCTCCATCCTCTACCCCGGACCCCTCCCCGCCCTCCTCTACCCCGGACCCCTCCCCGCCATCCTCTACCCCGGACCCCTCCCCGCCTTCCTCTACCCCGGACCCCTCCCCGCCCTGCTCTACCCCGGACCCCTCCCCGCCCTCCTCTACCCCGGACCCCTCCCCGCCATCCTCTACCCCGGACCCCTCCCCGCCCTCCTCTACCCCGGACCCCTCCCCGCCCTCCTCTACCCCGGACCCCTCCCCGCCCTGCTCTACCCCGGACCCCTCCCCGCCCCCCTCCACCCCGGACCCCTCCCCGCCCCCCTCCACCCCGGACCCCTCCCCGCCCTGCTCTACCCCGGACCCCTCCCCGCCCTCCTCTACCCCGGACTCCTCCCCTCCATCCTCTACCCCGGACCCCTCCCCGCCCTGCTCTACCCCGGACCCCTCCCCTCCATCCTCTACCCCGGACCCCTCCCCGCCCTGCTCTACCCCGGACCCCTCCCCGCCCTCCTCTACCCCGGACCCCTCCCCGCCCTGCTCTACCCCGGACCCCTCCCCGCCCTGCTCTACCCCGGACCCCTCCCCTCCATCCTCTACCCCGGATCCCTCCCCGCCCTGCTCTACCCCGGACCCCTCCCCGCCCTGCTCTACCCCGGACCCCTCCCCGCCATCCTCTACCCCGGACCCCTCCCCTCCATCCTCTACCCCGGACCCCTCCCCGCCCTGCTCTACCCCGGACCCCTCCCCGCCCTCCTCTACCCCGGACTCCTCCCCTCCATCCTCTACCCCGGACCCCTCCCCGCCCTGCTCTACCGCGACCCCTCCCCACCCTCCTCTACCCCGGACCCCTCGCGTCCTCCTCTACCCCGGACTCCTCCCCTCCATCCTCTACCCCGGACCCCTCCCCGCCCTCCTCTACCCCGGACTCCTCCCCGCCATCCTCTACCCCGGACCCCTCCCCTCCATCCTCTACCCCGGACCCCTCCCTGCCCTGCTCTACCCCGGACCCCTCCCCGCCTTCCTCTACCCCGGACCCCTCCCCAGCCTGCTCTACCCCGGACCCCTCCCCGCCCTCCTCTACCCCGGACCCCTCCCCGCCCTCCTCTACCCCGGACCCCTCCCCTCCATCCTCTACCCCGGACCCCTCCCCGCCCTGCTCTACCCCGGACCCCTCCCCGCCCTCCTCTACCCCGGACTCCTCCCCTCCATCCTCTACCCCGGACCCCTCCCCGCCCTGCTCTACCCCGGACCCCTCCCCGCCATCCTCTACCCCGGACCCCTCTCCTCCATCCTCTACCCCGGACCCCTCCCCGCCCTCCTCTACCCCGGACCCCTCCCCGCCCTCCTCTACCCCGGACCCCTCCCCGCCCTCCTGTACCCCGGACCCCTCCCCGCCATCCTCTACCCCGGACCCCTCCCCGCCTTCCTCTACCCCGGACCCCTCGCGTCCTCCTCTACCCCGGACCCCTCCCCTCCATCCTCTACCCCGGACCCCTCCCCGCCCTCCTCTACCCCGGACTCCTCCCCGCCATCCTCTACCCCGGACCCCTCCCCGCCTTCCTCTACCCCGGACCCCTCCCCGCCCTGCTCTACCCCGGACCCCTCCCCGCCCTCCTCTACCCCGGACCCCTCCCCGCCATCCTCTACCCCGGACCCCTCCCCTCCATCCTCTACCCCGGACCCCTCCCCGCCCTCCTCTACCCCGGACTCCTCCCCGCCATCCTCTACCCCGGACCCCTCCCCGCCTTCCTCTACCCCGGACCCCTCCCCGCCCTGCTCTACCCCGGACCCCTCCCCGCCCTCCTCTACCCCGGACCCCTCCCCGCCATCCTCTACCCCGGACCCCTCCCCGCCCTCCTCTACCCCGGACCCCTCCCCGCCCTCCTCTACCCCGGACCCCTCCCCGCCCCCCTCCACCCCGGACCCCTCCCCGCCCCCCTCCACCCCGGACCCCTCCCCGCCCTGCTCTACCCCGGACCCCTCCCCGCCCTCCTCTACCCCGGACTCCTCCCCTCCATCCTCTACCCCGGACCCCTCCCCGCCCTGCTCTACCCCGGACCCCTCCCCGCCCTCCTCTACCCCGGACCCCTCCCCGCCCTGCTCTACCCCGGACCCCTCCCCGCCCTGCTCTACCCCGGACCCCTCCCCGCCCTCCTCTACCCCGGACCCCTCCCTGCCCTCCTCTACCCCGGACCCCTCCCCGCCCTGCTCTACCCCGGACCCCTCGCCGCCCTCCTCTACCCCGGACTCCTCCCCGCCCTGCTCTACCCTGGACCTCTCCCCACCCCGCTCTACCCCAGACTCCTCTCCATGATCCCTCCTGAGCTCCCCACCCACACAAATGCCAGGTGGAACCTCATCCCGGGTGCAGGACGGGCTGGGCTGCGGGTGGGTCTCCTCAGACCCTGCTTCCACCACCAGAGCAGGGAGATGACGTTGCAGTTCATGAGGGCCATGCACAGCCTCAGCAAGCTGACCACCCACCACGTGGCCACAGCCTTCGACCTGTCCCGATTCACCTCTGCCTGCGACCTGGGAGGTACATTCACCCCCTCCAGGAGTCGGGTGCAAAGGGCTACATGCGTTTCTTCTCTCATATTAAATCTAGGGCACCTTACCTGCTAATAAGAATTGCAGAATGGGTTTATCTCTACAAACCATCTGGGGACCTAAATATATCCAGGATGGGTGCGGGGGCTTGGGCTGATATTCCCAAGTGCTAGGAGGTCCCAGGGGTGGCCCAGGACCCCTGTAGAGGTTATGGGACCCTTCCTGGTGGCTGCCAAGTAGGGGAGGGGCCGTGAAGCCCATCTGCTGCCATCGCATCAGGTCTAATTATGCCACACACACCCTCCACCCCATCCCAGAAAATCCTTTCCTCAGGACAGTGGATGGAGGAGGAGTAGATGCCCTGCCCAAGGGATGTAGTGGGATTGGTGTCCTAGGAGGACTCCTGAGCTGCCAGCTTGCATTTCCCCACCCTCTGCACAACTTTCCTCCTGGTGGCCCAGAGTGGCTGCTGTGGCACCAGCCATTGCGTCTGCATTCCCGCAGCAGAAAGGGGCAGGGAAGAGTACAACTCCCTAGAGCTTTGCTGTCAGGATTCCCCACGAGTCTGTGCCCACCCCACTCACCTGCTCTGGGCCAGCACCCGCCCACGAGGCCCTGACTTTGAGACACCAGTGATCTCCCCACTGGCTGACCTCATTTCGGGGCACAAGCCTCAGGCCACATCTGAGAGCATCGTTTTGGTTTTGCCAGAGCTGAACTCTGGAGACACTCCAGGGGTTTCGTACACGCCAGGAGGGTCCCGAGTCTGCCTTTGCTTCTCACAGGCTGCACCGGCATCCTGGCCCACGAGCTCGCCCGGGAGTACCCGCATCTGCAGGTGACTGTGTTTGACCTCCCAGAGGTCATTGAGCTCTCTGGGGGCTTTCAGCGTGGCGGACGACAGACAGAGCGGATCCGCTTTGTGCCAGGTCAGTGTGGCTTCATGTCCGCCGGGTGTCAGCATTTGGGTGACCTTATTTATCTCGTATACAGAGCGGGTGTGTGTGTCTGTATGTGTCGGTATATGTGAGTGTGTCTGTGTCTGTGTGTGTATCCATCTTTCTCTGTGTTTCTGTCTGTATGTCTGAGTGTGTATGTTTCTGTTTGTGTGTTTCTGTATCTGTGGGTATGTATCTGGGTCTGTGTGTATGTATGTGTATATACGCACGTTTCTGTGTGTTTCTGTGTCTGTGTGTGGATCTGTGTGTTTCTGTGTGTCTATGTACATGTATATATATGTATCCGTGTGTTTGTGTTTGTGTATCTGTGGGTATGTATCTGGGTCTGTGTGTATGTATGTGTATATACGCACGTTTCTGTGTGTTTCTGTGTCTGTATGTGTGGATCTGTGTGTTTCTGTGTGTCTGTGTACATGTATATATATGTATCCGTGTGTTTGTGTGTTTCTGTATCTGTGGGTATGTATCTGGGTCTGTGTGTATGTCTGTGTATATACGCACGTTTCTGTGTGTTTCTGTGTCTGTGTGTGTGGATCTGTGTGTTTCTGTGTGTCTATGTACATGTATATATATGTATGCGTGTGTTTGTGTATGTATCCATGTTCCTGTGTCTGAATGTTTATACCTGTGTATGTGTATATCTGTGTGTATTCTCTGTGTGTCTGTATGTGTCTTATATCCATGTTTCTGTGTGTCTGTGTGTGCATATATACTGGTGTATCTGTGTGTCTGTGTATCTCAGTGCCTCTGTGTGTCTCTATACATGTATGTATCTGTGTGTCGATGTGTCTCTATATGCGTATGTGTCTGTGTGTGTGCATCTCGGTGTGTGTGTGCACGTCTGCACACGGGCGCATCTGCAAACCCCGAGAACAGGAGTTTGAAGTTCTCAGCGAGGGCAGTAGCCGGGCGGGAGGGCAGGTGGGGATGGGCACGGGCCAAGATCGGCGTCTGCAGATGTCGACCAGCGACCCAAGCCTCACAGGGAAGTGACGTGGGGGCTACAGCAGGAAGGCCTTGGGGTGGATGTGAGGAAGGACTTCCCGGCGGGACTGGATTGAAGGGAAACTCTTGGCACCTGGTGACTCATCCACACTGTGGCCCGGCCTGAGGGTGGATGTGCTAGAGGGACCTGTGCCCCACGACCGCCTGATACTTTCCTACTTAAAAAAAAGAACCAGTCACCCTGCTGTGGACTGAAGTGTGTCCCCAAGTGCCTATGTTGAAGCCCCACCCCCAGTGTGACTCTTATCTGGAGGTAATTAAGGTGAAGGAGGTCACAAGGGTGGAGTCCTAATCCAGCAAGACCGCGTCCTTAGAAGGGACACCAGGAACATCTATCTATGTATCTATCGTTTATCCATCATCTATCTATCTATGTATGTACCGTTTATCTATCATCTATCCATCCATCATCTATCTATCTATGTATCGTTTATCTATCTCTTTATCATCTATCCATCCATCCACTTATTTGTCTATCAGTGTATCTATCTATCCATATCTATCCATCTATCCATCCATCTATCATCTATCTATCTGTGTATGTAACATTTATCATCTATCCATCCATCCTCTGTGTATCGTTTATCTATCTCTCTATCATCTATCCATCCATCCACTTATTCATCTATCAGTGTATCTATCTGTCCATCCATATCTATTTATCCATCTATCCATCCAACTGTCATCTATGTATGTATCATGTGTATCTATCCGTCCATCATCTATCTACCTGTGTATCATTTATCTATCTCTCTATCATCTATCCATCCATCCACTTATTCATCTATCAGTGTATCTATGTGTCCATCCATATCTATCTATCCATCCATCTATCATCTATCTATCTGTCCATGCATTATATCTACCATCTAGCTATCTATCCATCCATTCATCCATTTATTCATCTACCATCTATGTAACTATCAATGTAGCTATCTATCATATCTATCTATCTTTTATCTACCTGTCTTTATATCAATCATCTATCATTTATCTATATATCTATCATCTATTATTTATCATCTATCCATCCATCCACCTATCATTTATCTGTCCTATCTACCCTATTTATCTAATACCTATTATCTGTCTATATCATCTATGTATCCATCCATCATATCTATTCTATTATCTATCATCTATTTATCTATCACATGTCTATATCTATGTATCTCTTCATCCATCCGTCATATCTATTATCAATCTAGGTATCATCTATGTATCTATCATTTATCTATTATCTATACCTATCTATTCAATATTTATCAATCTATCATTTATCTACCTCTCTGTCTTTATATCAATCATATATCTATCATCTATCTACCTATTATTTATCATCTCTCTCTCCATCCATCCATTCACCTATCATTTATCTGTTCTATGTATGTATGTATGTATCTATCTATCTATCATCCATGTCTCCCCACTGTGAGGACACAACGAGTAGGCCACTACCTACAAGCCTAGAAGAGGGTCCTCACCAGGAACTGACCCTGCCAACACCTTGATCTCGGATGTCCAGCCTCCAGACCATGAGAAATCAACGTGCGTTGTTGAAGCCCCTGTCGGTGGGACTTTGTTGCTTCTGCCTGAGCTGACAGAGACACACCTTAAAGCTTCAAATCTAGGAGCAGCACGATGGAAGCTGTGCTACTGATTCACCATATATAGGAAAGAGAACCACCAACGCAAAAAAAAAAAAAAAAAAAGAAAAGAAGCGGCGCATATTGTCCATCTCTGTGCAGCTGTCTGGGGCCACCCCTTGTAGACTTGTCTGCACCCCTGTGTTTACTCTCCCTTCATGCCAATTCGAAATGTTTTCTTTCTTGTTTTGTGTGTGTAAATGTGAGCTACATCTAATCCACTGTGGAACGAGGCAGGGTTAGGAGTAACAAATAGCAAAGGTGTCTGTGTCCACAGTTAGAGATACACATTTGGTAGCTGCAGGGACAAATGACCCCAAAGTGGGGGCTTAAAATGACCCGAATCCATCCTCCCCCAGTTCTGGGGGCCAGACGTCTGAGGTCAAGGTGTCCCAGGGCCACGCTCCCTCCAGAGGCTCCAGGGGAGGGTCCTTCCCGCCTCTTCCAGCTTCTGGGGGCTCCAGGCGTCCCTGGGCTTGTGGCCGCATCCCTCCCATCTCTGCCTCTGTCTTACCGGGGCTTCTCCTCTGTGTTTGTGTCTCTCCTCTTCTGTGTCTTAGAAGGACCCTGTCATTGGATGTAGGGCCACCCTCCTCCAGGAGGAGCTCATCTCCGAGCCTTCCCTTCATTTCATCCGCAGAGACCCTGTCTCCGGAGGGCCTGTCCCCAGGTCAGCCCTCAAACGTCTCTTTCTTGGAGAACACAGACGTCCCCACCGCAGGCAGCGTCTCTTTCGGTTTCATCCCTTGTAGAACGTGGTGCAACTCCTTTCCGTCGGGTGCAGGCCCAGTTCCTGTGGCCCTAACGGCTCAATCCCATTTGTTTTAAAACCAGGTGACTTTTTCAAAGACAACCTCCCGGAAGCAGATCTGTACGTTCTTTCCAGAATTCTGCAGGACTGGCCGGATGACAGACTCCACAAGTTACTGAGCCGGATCTCGAGCAGCTGCAAACCAGGTGAGACCACGTCAGGCACTTGCCTTTTGTAACACATAGAGACAGTTTCCAATATAAAAAGAGAGTACATGTTATAGAGGAAGCTCCCCGTCCTCCAGCCCGCCATCTGGTGCTCAGTTTACCGGCTCCCCGAGGACGTACCTCATTCTCGGGTGTCAGTGATGCGTTTCTGAACTTTCTGGCGCCAGCGTCTGGGGTCTCGGGCTCATGGACGCCCCCTGCGGCCGTGTCCCTCCCCGGGCCCCGCTGGGCTCAGGGTCTCCCTCCTCCGATGATGATGATTTTCCGGGCTGCTCTGTGGTACCCAGCCTGTCCCCACGGCGCTCGGAGCCAACGTGGGTCATCGGGCTCATGGAGTCGAGGGGACCAAGCTGCCCGGGCCCCTCCCTGCGTCCCCACGTCCAGCGGCGCAAGACGAGCTCTCTTTCCACGTCCTGCGACCCTGGCATCTCCTGGGGCACCTCCGCTGCCTCTTCTGTGCAGTTATGAAACAAAATAATCAACAATCCGGGGTCACCTTCAACACCCAAACGCCCCTCCTGTTCTCCAGCTCTCAGGAAAACGACCCCCGTTCCCGATCTCTTATTTCGGACAAAAGCCAGAGCGAGGGCTGGGTCCATGCGGGCGGTGTTGCAGGAAGTGACTGTGTGGCCACCGTCCTGGGGCCCCGTCTCCTGTAGCCGTGACCTGTTCCCAGGACCCGTGCGGCTCCGTACGACTGCAGCCCCTCCCCTGGGGTCTGAGCCCTGCAAGCTGCGACGGGCACCTCCATCTGGGGTACCCAAAGGGCCGTTTCTTATTTTTTTTTTTTTTAGTTAAATTTATGTATTCTTTTTTTAGAGTATAGTTGCTTTACAATGTTGTGTTAGTTTCTGCTGTACAGCAAAGTGAATCAGTTATATGTATACATATATCCCCTCTTTTATTTTATTTATATATATATTTTTTGGCTGCATCACGCGGCAAGCGGGATCCTAGTTCCCCATCCAGGGATCAAACCTGCACCCCCTGCATTGGACGCGTGGAGCCCTAACCACTGGGCCGCAAGGGAAACGCCTAGGAAAATATGAAGAAAAGCGCGGAAGGTTAAGTACATTCTTTAAATGAGCCGGTTTCTGTCCCCAAGACAACCGTGTAGTTGAGGCGTTCTTGTTGGTCCCTGTAGCACGATGAAGACGGTCCCCCCCAAAATTCACGTCCACCTAGAATCTTGTTTGGAAGCAGGGTCTTTGCTGATGTGATGAAGTGAAGGGTCTGAGGTGAGGTCCTCCTGGAGGAGGGTGGCCCTACATCCAATGACAGGGTCCTTCTAAGAGACAGAAGAGGAGAGACACAGACACAGAGGAGAAGCTCCGGGAAGACAGAGGCAGAGACGGGAGGGAGGCAGCCACAAGCCCAGGGACGCCTGGAGCCCCCAGAAGCTGGAAGAGGCAGGAAGGACCCTCCCTGGAGCCTCTGGAGGGAGCGCGGCCCTGGGACACCTTGACCTCAGACGTCTGGTCTCCAGGGTGGGGGAGGATGGAGGTCTGTGGTTCTAAGTATTTTGTTCCGGCCGCCCCAGGACACCCACGCAGCCTGTGAGATGTCGGTCTTCATGTGGTCACAGGAGCATCACACGGACATTCGGGGTACCCTCCCCAAGAAAGTGGCCCCAGGAGGGCCGGTTCCTGTCTGCCCCCTGCTGTGTCCCCAGCCCGAGACCAGAGCCCCCACGTGATGGATGGAACACGGTTGAGAAGGAAGGAATCGCACAACAGGGGTGCCCCCGGGGGCGAGGCAGGGCCGGGAGATGTGAGAGCTGGATTCTCACCCACCTCAGAGACAGTCATGGAACCTGGGGACAGTCAGTTCGAAGTCGCGTTGATACTGCGAAGGGTTTTGGGGGCGGGGGTCCATGCGGTGTGTTGCAGCTGAGACCTGCTGGCTAGAACGGCGTGTTAGATGGTCAGCACTCCTGCCAGCCGGCTGATACCAAGCTGTCAGCGTGAGATTGGCCGTGGAGGAAATACTTAGAGCTCAGAAATTGGCAGGCACCGGGAACCAGGGCTTCCCTCCACCCCCGTAGCTGGGATTGCAAAGGTTGCCTGCACCCTGGGGACAGTGGGGTCACAGATAAGAATTGAGCGTGACCTCCTGGGAACTCCCTGGCGGTCCAGTGGTTAGGAGTCTGCGCTTTCAGTGCCGAGGGCGCTGGTTAGGGAAGTAAGATCCTGCCAGCTGCACGGCGAGGCCAAAAAAAAAAAAAAGACTTCCTTTAATATAAGGCTTTTGGAGCCCATTGAGTTAATAAGCCCATGTATCCACGAGTTTGAAAAACATAAAAACTGACAGAGAACAGAGTGAGCATAGCATATGATCCCAATTCTTTTTATTGAAGTAGAGTTGCTGTACAATGTTACATAAGTTACAGGTGTACAGTATAGTAATTCACCATGTTTAAAGCTTACACTCCATTTATAGTTATAAAATATGGGCTCTATCCCCTGTGCTGTACCATATATCCTTGCAGCTGATTTTATAACTAATAGTGTGGGGCTATGATCCCCATTTTGTTAACTTCATGTTTACTGAAATGCCTAGAACCCAAATGAGATTTTGCACCAAAATTCTCCCAGTTACCGTCACCGGCGTGCAGAGCTGGGGCGCGTGTGCCACCACCTGCTTTGTGCGTTTTCTGGGGGTCTCCCCAGGTAACCCAAACAAAAGGAAGAAGCACGCGTAAGCTACCTCCTGCCCCTCTGCTTCCTGCCCCAAGGCTTATCTTCTCCTGGCTTGGCTCCTCCTCCGTCACAAGCGCTTCTGAAAATAACATACGCAGAGAGGTGGGCAGGTGACAGGAGTGTGAACACACACACGCGTACTTTCTACTTCTCACGGCTCTCGTGTAGGTTGCCCCCAGCAACGTGCAGCTCCACATGCAAACACCACGCTACATAAAACAACCAACAAGGACCTACTGTACAGCACAGGGAACTCTGCTCTATATACGTACATGTATAACGGAGCCACTTGTCTGCACACCTAAAACTAAGACATTGCAAATCAACTATAATTAAAAAAAAAAAAAAAAGATAATCTCACTGAACCAATTAAAAGTCAGAAAAAAGAAAAAAAATCCTGCTCCTGGTGCCCTCGTGGCCGGTGGCAGCCCTGTGCCACGCAGGTCGGCCCGGGACACTGCTGCCAGGGAAGTCCCTGTGCGGTCCCTTTCGGCATCAGGGAGGCTGCAGCTGTGTCCCTACACTCAGAACCCCTGCCGTCCGTGTCTTCCTGCAGCGAAGCCCTTCAGTGGGGAGCCCGGGGCCCCCGCAGGCTGGGTCCTGGGACTCCTCCCCCACCCCGTCTCTCTCTGTTTCTGCGTCTCTGGTTCCCCAGGCGGTGGCCTCCTGGTGGCGGAAGCGGCGGCGGAGGAGGAGGGGGCGTCGCGGAGCCCCCGGCTGCGGACCCTGAGCGCCGGGCAGCCCCGGAGCCCCGACGAGCACCGCCGCCTCCTGCAGCGACACGGCTTCCGGGACGTGCGGGTGGCGCGCGCGGGGGACCTGCTGCGCGTGGTCCTGGGCACCCGAGCTGCGCCCTGAGGGTCACCGGGAACCCGGCGGGGCCCAGCGCCCGGCAGTGAAGGGTTCCTGGAGAGCAGGTGTCACCGGACAGATTAAAGGAGGCGGAAAGCACGGCTGTCTCCGCGCGTCTGTGGCGCTCTGGACGCGGGGGACGCGCCCGGTGGTGGGACGCGCGGGCCGGGAGCGCCGGGGGCGGGGGGACCCCGGGGCCGGCGGGGGATGCGCGGGCCAGGCCAGGTCCCCGGGAGATGTCAGCATCTCCCTCGCTCCCTCTTCGCTGGTGACTAGATCTCGGCGCATCTAGACCCTATTTCCCAGTGCTTCACTCCTATTTTCAGTGCGTTTGTCCTCTGCCCTCCCGGCCGTGTGGACACACCGATCGGTGGATGCCTTCTCTTACGCTCAGGGCGGCGGAACCCACCTCTGCCCCCGTCCATGGTGAAACCGCGTCCAGGAGCTCACGCAGGGGGAGGTTTACGGGGTCAGGATGCTTGTTTACTGCAAACGTCCTCCAGGCACCTGTGTGAGGCCAAGTGTCTCTTAAAGACTAGGCGAGCACAGTGGTGACTGTGTAGCAACGTGTACGTTGTCTGTGACGTGTACACCGCTATCGTTAGAAACCAGTGCCCCGAATGTCAGGTGGGGTCCTTTCAAACAGGCCCCCTGTTGAGTGTTGACAGTTCACCTGTGCTTTCCAGCTAAAACCACCACAGACTGTTAGATACATAACTTCCAAAAATAGAGACGTATAATTTTCTAGGTGTAAGGATATATTTTAGGGGCTTCCCTGGTGGCGCAGTGGTTAAGAATCCGCCTGCCAACACAGGGGACACGGGTTTGAGCCCTGGTCCGGGAAGATCCCACATGCCATGGAGCAACTAAGCCCATGCGCCACAACTACTGAGCCTGTGAGCCACAACTACTGAGCCTGCGCTCTAGAGCCCGTGAGCTACAACTACTGAGCCCGTGAGCCACAACTACTGAAGCCCACGCGCCTAGAGCCCGTGCTCCACAACAAAAGAAGCCACCGCAATGAGAAGCCCGCGCACCGCAACAGAGTAGCCCCCGCTCGCCACAACTAGAGAAAGCCCGCATGCAGCAACGAAGACCCAACGCAGCCAAAAATAATTTTTTTAAATCCTTTAAAGAAAAAGGATATATCATATATTTAGAGCATACAAACTATGTATGTCATATATAAATGTATAAGTATATATTTATAACATAATATCCACACACACACAAGTATATAATTTTGGACAGACTCCAATTTAAAGAAAAAAATCACAAATTGTGTCTCCATGTGAGGCAAAGAGAGAGGAGGGAGGAAATGCCACACTGGTTGTAAAGGGAGCTGTGCCATCCCGATGGAGTGCCGGCAGCTCTCCCGAGTGAGAGGGGCAAAGGACAGGGGTCACGGCCCCCCGTCCGTCTGGCCCCGGTGTGGACCTGCAGCCTCAGTGAAACTGCAGCCAGGCTCGCAGGAGCGCCCCGCCCACCCGGGTCCCCTCTGCCCGCCCCGGCCCTTCACCTGGGCAGGGCGGTGCTCGGCCGCTGGCAGGGCCACATCCGCTGCGCGGTTCTCCGGGGGCCACTCCCTTCCGCCCCCTTCCTCTCCCGGGAGAAGAGGTGCGTCCCTGCAGGTGACCCTGCCTCAGCCAAGGGCACCGTGTTGCAGCAGGGCTGGGTCCCCAGTGACAAGCGATGGGTACAGGGCATGTGGAACGCCTGCGCTCTGGCCGGTCAGGGAGCCAGCCGTCTTGACACTGGCTTTGCTAGAAGAAACTGCACTTGTAACCGGAGGTGTCAGAGCGCCCGCCACGGCCGGGGGGAGGGGGGTGGTGCCCGACCCCCCCTTAGTCCTGGCTACTGCGCGCACTGCGGGCTGCGGGCAGGGGGGCTGCTACAGGCAGGGCTCTGACCCACGGCTGTGCCCGTGAACCAAGGATGCGCCCGAGGGACACGCCCAGTTGGAAGAGTCACGGGCAGATGACGTGTGGGAGCAATGAAGGGCCCACGGCTTCCGTATACTGCTCTCTCCTTCCTGTGTTGCAACAGTTTGCAGTAAAAGAAAAAAAGAAAAAGATAAGAAATTAAAAGGTGAGAAGAGAAAATATGACTTACACACAACCTGTCTCTTCATTTCTTAGAAATACATGCAAAAGCAGGATTTTGGGGGAAGCTGGCGTAAAACAGTGTACGGGTGTGGCTACCCGCACGTGCCTGTGTCTTTAAATCAACAGGGATTTCTAGGCTGGAACTGCCCTGGACCTGACGCCCGCCCTCCGGGCCACCTTCATTCATCCATCCATCCACTCACTCACTCAGGAGATGTCTGAGCGCCCGCTGCAGACCGGGCCTATCCATTCATTCATCCATCCATCCATCCATCCATCCATTCATTCACTCACTCAGGAGATGTCTGAGCGCCCGCTGCAGACCGGGCCTGTCCATTCATCCATCCATCCATCCATCCATCCATCCATGCATTCATTCATTCACTCAGGAGATGTCTGAGCGCCCGCTGCAGACCCGGCCTGTCCATCCATCCATTCATTCATTCACTCAGGAGATATCTGAGTGCCTGCTGCAGACCGGGCCTATCCATTCATTCATCCATCCATCCATCTATCCATCCATCCATTCATTCACTCACTCAGGAGATGTCTGAGCGCCCGCTGCAGACCGGGCCTGTCCATTCATCCATCCATCCATCCATCCATCCATCCATCCATTCATTCACTCAGGAGATGTCTGAGCGCCCGCTGCAGACCGGGCCTGTCCATTCATCCATCCATTCATCCATCCATCCATCCATGCATTCATTCACTCAGGAGATGTCTGAGCGCCCGCTGCAGACCCGGCCTGTCCATCCATCCATTCATTCATTCACTCAGGAGATATCTGAGTGCCTGCTGCAGACCGGGCCTATCCATTCATTCATCCATCCATCCATCTATCCATCCATCCATTCATTCACTCACTCAGGAGATGTCTGAGCGCCCGCTGCAGACCGGGCCTGTCCATTCATCCATCCATCCATCCATCCATCCATCCATCCATTCATTCACTCAGGAGATGTCTGAGCGCCCGCTGCAGACCGGGCCTGTCCATTCATCCATCCATTCATCCATCCATCCATCCATGCATTCATTCACTCAGGAGATGTCTGAGCGCCCGCTGCAGACCCGGCCTGTCCATCCATCCATTCATTCATTCACTCAGGAGATATCTGAGTGCCTGCTGCAGACCGGGCCTATCCATTCATTCATCCATCCATCCATCTATCCATCCATCCATTCATTCACTCACTCAGGAGATGTCTGAGCGCCCGCTGCAGACCGGGCCTGTCCATTCATCCATCCATCCATCCATCCATCCATCCATCCATTCATTCACTCAGGAGATGTCTGAGTGCCCGCTGCAGACCGGGCCTATCCATTCATTCATCCATTCATTCACTCAGGAGATGTCTGAGCGCCCGCTGCAGACCCGGCCTGTCCATCCATCCATTCATTCATTCACTCAGGAGATGTCTGAGTGCCTGCTGCAGACCTGGCCCGTCCGGACCCATCACTGGGTGACACCTCTGTCCTCTCCACTTGTCTGGGGCAGACGGGGACTGGGCGGAGGGGACGATAAGGATGACACCCGAGACAGCAGCGTGTGGCCCCCCCAGGTCCCCCCTGCAGGGTCCCTCCACCAGGCAGGCGCCTTCCCTGAGCAGCCCCCGGCCCCTCACCAGACCAGTTCACTTAAAGGCCACCCCCCATGCCACCCTCATCCCTTCTGTGACTCATTCTGAACCGTCAGTGGAAACCCGTCATCTTTAAGCACCTCCTCCACTGCTTTTCGTTAGGCCCCCCGTTTTTCAGATACTCAGCTTCTAAAACTGTCCAGGTCGTAGTAAGACCTTGGGGCAGCGTGAGGAAGGGGGGGGCCATACCTCGCCCTCCCCACCCCTGCCCCTGGGGATCCTAGAACATAACCCCTTCCTCTCCCCGCCGCAACCCCACCTCTCAGCCTCCTTTCTCCCTTTCCAATCCCCGGTGCGCAGTCTACCTCCTTCCCCAAGTACTCTTGTGCGTGGTCCTGCCGCCCTCCTGGGTCAGACCCCCTGAAGCACGAAGGCTGGGTCACCCCCGCTCAGCCCCACCCCGACAGATGCATACATGCACTGGTCAGACAGATGGGTCTGCGTCTAAGGCCCACATGAGATGCTTTTTCAAGAAAAACGCGTTCTGAACCCCAGTTAGCAATGAGGGGGGAGAGGTCACATCCATTCATTCATTCCTCCCAACAGCGAGGTGCTGACCTGCGCGGGGGGGGGGGGGCGGGGGGGGGCGCTGGGAATGCAGGTGGGGCACAGGGAGGGGTGTCCCTTGCCTGGGGGAGGGGAGCGGGTCGCTCAGAGGTTAACCGCTCCCACCGGGGCTGGAGAGGCTCTCCAACAGAAGCGCCTACTTCCAGGGCCTCACAGCCGGAGCCTGCAGGACCAGCTTCGGCTGGCTGGCCCCTGGCGGCCCAGCGGGCAGTGATAACCATCACAGGGTCCCTCCATGCCCAGACAGGTGGCTCCTGCGTACGAATGCAGACAGGAGAAATGCTTTCCTCACCTGGGAGGGCCCAGACGGAGCCAGCACCCTGTCCGTGCCCAGAACCCACAGCCACTCTGTCCTCCACCCCAGAGCCCTGCGGCTGCTGCCAGCGGGAGCCGGGCAGGGCCCCCAGATCTGTTCTGTCCCCCAGTCCCGTGAAGCCTCAGAAGGCGCCAGAACATCAAGCCCCCCACACACACCCCCGACACACACACACACACACACACACACACACACACAGCAATCCTCGCCCAGTGCGTGCCCTGAGCCGCACCACCCTCTGCAGCGGCACCAGCCTCAGGCCCCGCCTCTTACCTGCTTCTCCACGGAGGTCAGGAGAGGGCAGAGCAAGGTCCTGCAAGGACACCGGGGACCTGGGAAACGAATGGCAGGCTCCGGGTGCCCTGGGCTCTGGTGGGCCCGCCGCTGGCATCCATCCACCCAGCGTCACCGGCTGGAGGGGATGCAGGAAAGCCCCTCGTGAAAATATGGGGGAGGGGGTGGAGCAAAGAGAAAAAAGAGGGAGAGAGAAGAAACAGGCAGGGAGGGAAATAAGAAATGAAAGGACGCATCCTTGCACCAAGGAAAGGATCCTTTCTTGACCTGGGTGCTGAGACACCATTGCACTCACTTTGTGAAAATTCACAGAACGATACACTTACGACTTGTGCCATTTAGTTATAATTCAATAAAAAGTTCACAGCATTTCAAAACACCTAGGTCTCAGGAGACTTCCTGGGGGGAGGGGGACAGATGTACTCCTGCGGGTGGCATGTGTGCCTGCCTGCGTGTGTATGCAGGTGTGCGTGCAGGTGTGCGTGGGCAAGTGTGGACACGTGTCTAGGTATGGGAACGTGGGTGCATGTGTGAGTGAGCGTGTGCGGGTAGCACATGTGCCCCTGTCGCTCTGGGAGCCGCCACGTCGCAGAGCTCGGCCTGGCAGGGGGACCCGAGTCTGAGGCCCACTGGGCCCCGGAAGGGCAGGGCCCAGGGAAAGCGGCCGGGTGGGTGGAGAGGGACCCCCCCGGGACCCCCCAGTGCCCGGCGCGCCCAGTGCACCCGGAGTCTCGGGGTCAGGGTCGGGGGACCCCACGGCAGGGCAGGGTCCTCCGGGGGCGCTCCTACGGGCGGACCCGGGGTCTACCGGGCAGGGGACAGGCAAGCCCTCGAGAAACCGGGCCTGGGGGGCTCGGGGCGGCCTCCTACTCCGGCCCTGACCCCGCGAACTCTCGCTCCTCCCGCTGGGCGATCCCTGGGGTCGCGGCCGGGACTCGGGAATCACCGGGACGAACCCAGCGGTCCGAGCATCCGAGGAAGGGGATGCCGGCGCCGGGGCAGGATGAACATCGGGCGTGGGACTCAGCGACCCCCGTCCTTCCCCTTACGCAACCGCCGTCTGTCGCGTCCCCCTGGCCCGGCGTGACCTTCATAAGGTCAAGGCGGCCGCCGCGCCCCCCGGCCCGCAGGGCGCATGGGCGGGGTCCGGCTCCCTACATGCCCCGGGGCGCGGCACGCGGGAAGGGGAGGGACGTGGTTGGTGGCGCAGCCAATGGGCGAGGCGCTCGAGGGCGAGGGGCGGGGCGCAGAGCTGCTCCCGGCAGCCCGTGGGGGCGAGGCGAGCGGGAAGGGGCGGGGCTTGGGCGGCGGCGCAGCCAATGGGCGCGGCGCGCGGGGGAGCGGGGCGGGGCGTGGGCGCCTTAGCGGCTGCGCGCTGGCCGCCCCGTCTTTTCGGTCCCGGCGGCGGCAGCGCAGAGCAGTGGTGCCCACCCTTCGGCTCTCCGCGCCTCCCCTCCGCTCTCTTCCCGCTGCGTTGCCCGCCTCTCCACCATGACGGAACAGGCCATCTCATTCGCCAAGGACTTTCTGGCCGGAGGCATCGCCGCCGCTATCTCCAAGACGGCCGTGGCCCCGATCGAGCGGGTCAAGCTGCTGCTACAGGTGGGAGCCGGCTGCGCACACGCGGACGCCGGGCGAGGTGCGAGGGTCCGGGTCGCGGGGACAGCGGGCCGGGCAGGCCGCGTGCACCGGAAGCGGGAGGCTGCGCCGCTTTGTCCGCGCGCCGCCGGCTTCCGGGGGTTGCCGGGGCGCGCGTCACGCGGGCGCTATCGCATGCGCAGAACTGGGGCCGCGGGCGGGCCCGCGCGTGCGCACTGGGCCTTGCGGCACGGTTCGGAGGACGCATGCGTATGGGGCAGCCGCGTGGACGGGCCCCGCGGCGCGAGGACCGTGACCTTGGGCGTTGGGCGGGTCGCTAGGGCAGTCCTTGTGCCCTTCGTTGGGCTTCGGTTCTTTTCCCCTTTTTGTTCCCGTTTTGCGGTTCTGAGCCAGAATAAGCTGTCTTTGTTCCGGGATTGTAGCGCTAATGGAAACATCGTTGCTAGTTTGTTGTTTGTAACACTTGTAGGGACCCGTGGTGACCAAAAGATGGGTTTCTCCCGGTAGGACGTTTGGGCAACTTAAAGGCCCCATGCACTCGTTGTCCTATGAAGACAGCGCCTTTCGTTGGGGGTCCTTGGGGGCGTCTGACTTAGGCCCTCGTTTAAAACCCTGTCTCTCTGCCCCCAGGTACAGCACGCCAGCAAGCAGATCGCGGCCGACAAGCAGTACAAGGGCATCGTGGACTGCATCGTGCGCATCCCCAAGGAGCAGGGTGTGCTGTCCTTCTGGAGGGGCAACCTGGCCAACGTCATCCGCTACTTCCCCACGCAAGCCCTCAACTTCGCCTTTAAGGATAAGTATAAGCAGATCTTCCTGGGGGGCGTGGACAAGCACACGCAGTTCTGGAAGTACTTTGCCGGCAACTTGGCCTCCGGCGGGGCGGCCGGAGCCACCTCCCTCTGCTTCGTCTACCCCCTGGATTTCGCCAGAACCCGGCTGGCGGCTGACGTCGGCAAATCCGGCACGGAGCGGGAGTTCAAAGGCCTGGGAGACTGTCTGGTGAAGATCACCAAGTCGGACGGCATCCGGGGGCTGTACCAGGGCTTCAACGTCTCTGTGCAGGGCATCATCATCTACCGGGCCGCGTACTTCGGCGTGTATGACACCGCCAAAGGTGAGTGCGCTCTGCTCTCGGCGCCGCCTGTCAGGGTGCTGGGCGGGGGGCTTCAGCAGCAGATGTCTGTGGTCTCCCCGTCCTGGAGGCTGGAATCTGAGATCCAGGTGTGGGCAGGGCTGGTTCCTCCCGAGGCCTCTGTCCTGGGCGTGTAGACAGCTGTCTTCTCCCTGTGTCCTCACAGGGTTTTTCCTGTGTGTGTGTCTGTGCCCCGATCTCCTCTTATAAGGACACCATTCCTATGGGATCAGGACCCATCCTGATGACCTAATTTTACTTTAATTATCTCTGTAAAAGATTTACCTAGTACAGTTATACTCTGAGGTTCTGGGGTTTGGGGCTTTAGTATAATTTTGGGGAGGACACAGTTCGCACCCTGTAAAATAAGTCACCCTGGAGGTCAGGGCCCAGGCCCGCTGGCACCTTTGCGGTGGAACAGGTGTGAAACCTTCCACTTCCCAAGGCCCGTCTGTTTCCGTCTAGAGAGGCCCCTGCCGCCGGGTACCAGGTTGGTCTCTGGGGCCGTCCTCCCAGCTTGCAGGTGGCTTCCCCGTCTCTGGCTGGTGTGGTGACCCCAGTCTGGCCGGTCTAGTGTCACCTGGTGCTGGGATCCCCGCGTGGAGCTGGGGGCGGCCCTGTGTGCGGCCCTGGGGCCTCACGCTCGGAGTGACCCTGCAGGCATGCTCCCCGACCCCAAGAACACGCACATCGTGGTGAGCTGGATGATCGCGCAGACGGTGACGGCCGCGGCGGGCGTGGTTTCCTACCCCTTCGACACCGTGCGCCGGAGAATGATGATGCAGTCGGGGCGCAAAGGAGGTACCGGCCCCGCCCTGCTCCCGGCTGCCGGCGCTCTGGGGGTGGGGCATCGCTGAGGGGCCTGGCGCTCGGCCCTTCGGAGGTGTAGGGCCAGCACGTGAGGTGGGGGGCGGCGGGGGGGGCAGCATTTGGTCCCCGAGTGCAGTAGCCGGGCTTCGTGGGGGAGGCCTGGGCGGGTGCTTGCTCCCTCTCTGCTCTTGACCCTCGGGTGTGCCGGGCCCTGGGGAGGCTGGGGCTTGAGTTCGCGTTCGATCCCCGCCTGAACGGTGAGTGTCCAGAGCGTCCTTTTTCTGCGGTCGAAACGCCTAGCCACCCAGATGGCGGCAGCCGGGGCTCAGCGTCGGTACCGTGTCTCTGGGGGTCCGCTTCGCGCCTGTGTGTGATCTTCTCCGTGACCCCCGCCCTCTCCCCGCAGCCGACATCATGTACAGGGGCACCTTGGACTGCTGGCGAAAGATCTTCAAGGACGAGGGCGGCAGAGCCTTCTTTAAGGGCGCCTGGTCCAACGTGCTCCGCGGCATGGGCGGCGCCTTCGTGCTGGTCCTGTACGACGAGCTGAAGAAGGTCATCTAGGCGCCCTGCCCGCCGGCCACAGCGACCAACACCTCCACATAGAGGAATAGCTGTTACGGACCACTGACCTTCGAGAAATTCCAGTGTCCTCGCGGAGGGCTGGGGCAGCCCCCGCAGAGGGCTCTTTGTGATCGGCGGCCCTGGGTCCATGTATTGATTACGGGGGGAGGGGAATCGTGACGTCTTCGTGGGTCCACAGGCGGTGAGGCACCTCTACTCGCCAGACGTAGACTCCAGGTGCTTGTAGGACCAACTCGTGTTTAAGTATTTATTTAAGAAAATCATGTCTCTATTTGTACTTAAGCACTATTCTCTTTTGCACAGCTGAATATTTGCAGTTATGTTCTATGTCCGGCGTTCTGCTGCGAAACAATAAAATTAGGGCACACGGACGCTGCTTTTGTTTCTGAATCGAGTGGCCTTGTGTGGTGGGAGCAGGAAACAGCGGGGTCTCAAGCTGGGGAGGAGAGGGGGAGGCAGGCCCTGGCTGCCCATCTGTGGCCTGTCCCGTCCCAGGGGCCACCCTCGGGTGCTGAGGGGAGCACGCGGATGCGGGGACCCTGGGGCTTCCTAACCTGAAGTTCCCTTCCCCCAGTGCCCGCCCTGGGGAATCCCTTGCGAGGTGGGCACGCACCCTCAGGTGTGCCCGACCCCCAGCCCCAGGCAGGAAAGCATCCTTCCCCGCCTTTGAGCCGTATCTGCAGGAAGCCTGATGTTCATTGCAGGGAAAGAACTTGCTTTGAGAGTCTCTACCAGGCTGACCCCAGGGTCCTGGTATGTTAACGGGGGAATGGGGTGTATTCTGGGGCCACTTTGGGTGTTCTCAGGGTCCAGGACTGTGCCTGCGGGGTCATCACCAGTCTGAGGCCTCACGGTCACGCACAGAGCCGCCCGAGAGCAGAACTTCCCTGGGTCCACGTGGAGCTTCCAGCACCAAGTGAGCTTGGAGAGGTCGGACGGGTCCACTGCAGGGGCTGGAGAGGGAAAGCCAGCTGCAGGCCACAGCAGGACCGCCCCGAGGCCGGCTTGCTTCGTCGGAAAGCAGAAGGCAGAGCTTCCATCTCCAGACCAGGGTGAGGTCAGTCAGAGAAGACAAGCTGGAGCTGGCTTTCCCCAAGGTCACCTTGCTGGTGCTGGGTGAGGAACAGGACGGGACCAGCCCCCCACACCCACGCGGGTCCCGCCCGGCCCGGGCTCCACAGAGGAGTCCCCGAGGAGCAGGCCGGGCTTCTGACCCACCTGTGCCCCAGCCCTTGGCGTGGAGTCTCTGTCTACCCAAACCTGTGCTGACTGCGGGGCCAGAACCGGGACGCGCTGGCACCGTGCGCGTTTAGGGCCATCGACCGTGCGCCATTCTGCAGACTCTGCAGGGGTGCCTTCCTCAAAGCTAGCAAGTCTGCACCTGCCGTGTGGGGTGAACTCTTCTCTACAGAGCTTGACATGTTAAGCGTGTAGACAAGGGAGCGAAATCAGAGGTCCTCCAGGAAAGCCTTGCCTCTTGCAGACTTGGGTTCCCGTGGGCCAGGCTGTGCACGTGGGCGGCCTTTTCCGTGGGCGTACAGGTGGGGGTCTTCACTGCCCACCACGACCACGTCTGGACGCAGGGCCGCTCCTCTGCGCCTGCCTGCCCCCGCTGCCCACAGGCCACGCTGCCCTGACACCCCCTTTCCTGCCGCCTTGACGCCTGTCTCCCGTGTGCCTTCCCTGGGGTCGCACACGTAGCCAGGGGAGGGATGTAGACACCAACCCCCTGGCCCCACGTTGTCACGCAAGTGATCTAAGGGGCTTACAAAGGGGAAATGCAGCAAGAAAACGAAGTTCAGTTAAAGATAGAGAAACCAAGCAGGCAGAGCCCCTTCACGGACTTGGGAAGGAGCAAACCCAGTGGACAGGTGAGCACCAGCCAAGTCCAGGAGGCTGGAAAGTGGGTCTCAGCGGCGTTGGGGGGTGGCCCCCACTTCCGGGGGCTACGGATGAGGAAAAAAGCCCTCTATTCGAGACATGAGCCCAACACATGTTTTGTTCTTTCTTCCTCGAGGCAACGCCGTGTCAATTGCACCGGGCTTTCCCATCCCTGACCCTGCTTGAAACGTCCACGACCAGCCATGACCAGGCTGTGCGCCCCTCCGCCTGGCGGAAAGCGGGGCCTCTGCACCAGCTTCATGTTTCCCCCAGAACCTGCACCTCGGCCACTGGACACTCCTCCTGGCTGTCTTGGTCAGGGTCCCAGGTCATCTGCGGGGTGAGGGAGTCGAGGTGAGTGGCAGAGCCATGGGGTGGGGGGGCGAGTGCACCCTGGAAAGCCCCGGGGGGGGGCTCCCCAGGGGCTCCCAGACCCGCCCCTCGGGGTGACCGCCTGTGTCACAGGACGGGAGACGGCTCCTCCCCTGCCCATCACGTTCCCAGGCCACCCTCCAGGGCCAGCAGTGCCCTGCTCCCTGGGCGGGGCTGCGGGCACCTGGCCCCAGATCTGTCCCCCGCGGGAGCCACCACGTACCGTCCTTCCGTTCTGAAGTTTGCTGTTGATGTGGTCTTTCATGTGCGGGATGGGAGGGAACAGCTTCTGCATCACCGAGAACCTCGGAGAGAGAGAGACACCTGTTCTGAAGCCCGCACCCACCGGCGCAGGGGAGACGCGGCGTCCACTAGAGGACCCCAGCGAGGCCCCAGTGGAGTAGGACTCCAGCCTCCCTTGGGAGGGGTCCCTGTTCCCCTCCCGCAGTCCGGACACGTGCGGGAATGAGAGAGCGGAGCCCTAGCAGAGCTGCATCTGCTCGGTCAGCTGCAGCACACCCACCACAGCACCTCCCCCGAGACCCCATCCTGTCACCATGGCAACCTCCCCCTCCCCACAGCCCCCGGGCTCCCAAACCGAGCCCCTGGGCGGGGCGGCTCAGCCTGAAGCGGCTGACCGACGAGGCAGGAGCTGGCGCTCCGGGCTGGGGGGTGAGGCGGGCGGGGCGGGGGGAGCCGGCCTGGGCGGGGCCAGTGCCGGGCGCACCCTTTCGGCCCAGCGCGCAGGCCTGTGGAAGGGACCGCAACCGGCCGGGTTGACGCTGCCGCCCGCCTGCTGCCTGCCGGGCTGGGGAGGGGTCCCGGAGCCCCGTCCGGAGGGGGCGGGGGGCGGGGGGGGCGTCGGGGTGAGGTGTGAGGGAGCGAACAGCGCGGGCATGTGGGGCCCAGCAGGGCAGTCTGACTGCAGACCCCCGCACAGGTGCCGCACGGGGGACCCGGCTCCTTGGGTTCCGCGGGCGGCAGGGACCAGATGGCAGAAACCAGGGTCTGGTTGGGAAAAGACCGCCGGGGCGACGAGGGGCGGTGGCCTGCGACCGGCGGGGTCGCGTCCCGCAGCCCAGACGCACGGGCACGGGGCGGGGCGGGGCGGGGACGGCGGAGAGTGGGCGGCGCGGGCTGCGTGGCCTGCGGATCGCGCTCCAGAAAACGACCGCGCAAACCAGGGGCCCGCGGGCTCACCTGCAAAACAGGAGCACGAACCCCATAGCGATGAGCAGTGTCCCCAGCGCGATCAGCAAAGACGTCAGCCAGACGGGGAAGCGCGCGCCATTCTCGTCCTCACACGCTAGGGAAGAGGGGCGGGACGCGTCGGGCAGGTCCCGGGAGGTCCGGGGTCGGCACCTCCCCGGGGGCTCGGGGAGGAGTTGGCCGGCACTGGGGGGCGGGGGGCGCGTCCAGGAGCGCCGTCCACCTGGGGACGGCGGTCACCTGCGCGCCGGGCCGGGCCCCGCGGGAATTCCTCCCAAGTCGCCAGAATCCCGATGCCCCCAGACCACCGACCGACACTTGGAGTTGGGGGTTGGTAGCGCCAACCCCTCGGATCGCTTCGGGTCGCGGGGGGGGGGGGGGGGTGTCAGCCACGCCCATCGGGAGGGGCCGGGCCGAGGTTGGTCTGTTCCCCACCTCCCTCCTTCCCTGCCGCGCTGCGTCCTGGGTGCGCGCTGCCTTCGTTCTTGAATTTAATATATGGATTAAATATCATGGATTTTTCGCCTCAATTTCGATTTTTTTTTTTTTTTTAAAAACTGCATTAAAAGGTTCGTCTTGTAACTCAGCGTGTTGGCGATAGCCGTCTCCACGCGCCCAGCGCAGCTCCACGGAACAGCTTGGACACACAGAGTCCATCAGAGACGGGAGGGAGGCGGCCGCAAGCCCAGGGACGTCTGGGGCCCCCAGAAGCTGGAAGAGGTAGGAGGGACCCTCCCACTCACCGAAGTGTTGGTGGACACTCCACGGGCCCCAAGGTTTGTAATGGGAAAACGTGGCATCCCTGGCTCTTACTCGCACCGTGTAGGTCCCAGGATTGTTCAGCTCCAAGAAGGCTTTATAGATCTGCAGTTTAAAAGGAAGTAGAGGGGAAAGTACGTTCCCAGTCCGTGGCGGAAGAATGGGGCCTTCAAGGGGTTGAGTGGGTCCTCCCCACATTCACGTGTTGGGGTCCTAACCCTCAGCGTCTCAGAAGGCAACTTTATTTGGAAATAGGGTTGATGCAGATGTGATGAGTTAAGAGGAGGTCGGATAGGGTACAGTGGACCCCAAGCCACTATGACTGGTGTCCTTATAAAGAGGGGAAACTCAGACACAGACACATGCATACACACAGGGAGACGCCTCGTGGATATGGAAGGGATACGGCCACAAGCCCGGGGACGCCTGGAGCCCCCAGAAGCTGGAAGAGGCGGGAAGGACCCTCCCCTGGAGCCTCTGGAGGGAGCGCAGCCCTGGGACACCTTGACCTCAGACTTCTGGTCTCCAGAACTGGGGGAGGGTGAATGTCTGTGGTTCTCAGTCACCCAGTCTGGGGTCATTTTCACGGCCGCCCCAGGGAACTAAGACGGCCCCCCAAGAGAGAGCCCGGCCAGCCCCCCTTGGGAGACAGGAAGACGCCTGGTGCTCAGAGGGGCCCGGAACCTCAAGCTCCCTTTGCGTCTCAGCCCAGGCTCTTGGCATCCAAACAAAAATATTCTTTCTAATCACTAGAAGGTCAGTGTTCGTGGTGGCCACCACCGGTGAGGTCAAGAAGAGTGGTGGCATCTCGGGTGTCAGGCAGTGAATGGAGCCTGTAGAACGTTCAGTGGGGTCCCCCCAAGAGGATTCGTCCCCCCGGAACCTGGGACCTTATTTGGAAACAGGGTCTTTGCAGATGTGATGAATCATCTCAAGATGCTTGAGGTCCTCCTGGAGGAGGGTGGCCCTACATCCAATGACAGGGTCCTTCTGAGAGACACAGACACAGAGGAGAAGCCCCGGGAAGACAGAGGCAGAGACGGGAGGGAGAGGCAGAGACAGAGACAGAGAGAGACAAAGGAGAGACGGGGGGCGTGGGGTCTGTGGCCGGTAGTTACGGTGTGGGAGCAGCTGCCTCTGCAGGTTAGAGGCAGTTAGTTAGGAAATTAGGGCATGGGGCACTCCCACCGAATCCTGAGGGATTTGGGGGCCGGGGGGTGGACCTTTAGGGCAGCACCAGGCAGGTGATGGCGTCTGGTCTATGGACCAGGGAGCTTCATCTCAGAGTCGCTGGACGGTAATAGACATAAGGAGCCTGCGCTTGGGGTGGCAGATGGGGCGGGGGCGGGGGGCCACCCACCTCCTCTTTGTAGGCGGGCTCCGTACCCTGTAAGAGACAAGCAGAGCGTGGGTGCCTGACCCCATCGCCAAGAAGGGCCCTCACTTGTCAGAGCATATTCAGGTTTACAGGAAAATCGAGGATAAAATAATCAGTCATTGAGTAGAAATAGTAAATAGAATACTTCTTTACACAAAAATAATAAATAGAGGTAATTGAGTATAACATATCGATGAACTAAAAAGTACCTGGGGGAGGGATAAATTAGGAGTTTGGGATTAACAGACACACACTACTATATATATAAAATCGATAAGCAACAAGGACCTACTGTAGAGCACAGGGAACTCTACTCACTATCTTGTAATAACCTATAATGGAAAAATCTGAAATATATATATATAACACTGAACATATACAGTTAATATGTGTATATAACTGAATCACTTTGCTGTGACCTGAAACTAACACAACATTGTAAATCAACTATGTTTCAATTAAAAAAAAAAATTTCTTTTAAGTACCTGGTCTTTTATTAAAAAAATAAAATTGATAGACTTGATTTTTTTGAGCCGTTTTGGTTAACAGAAAAATTGACCATACGCTAGTTGAGTCTAAATAATAAATATAATACATAAATCAGTAGAGAACAATAGGAAATGTAAGTAAATCGTAGAGTATAAAATACCAACTACCTCAAAAATATTTGGTCTTTTTAATCAATAGACTTGACTTTTTGAGTGGTTTTGGGTTTACAGAAAACTTGACTATAAGCAGTAATTGAGTATAAGTAATATGTATATAAATACATTGACATAATGAATAAATATAATAATTGAGTATAAAAATATCAATGAGCTCAAAAATACTCATTTTCGTTTCATTTATGGACTAATTTTTTCAGCAGTTTTAGAAAAGTTGAGTATAAGGGCTTCCCTGGCGGCGCAGTGGTTGAGAATCTGCCTGCTAATGCAGGGGACACGGGTTCGAGCCCTGGTCTGGGAGGATCCCACATGCCGCGGAGCAACCGGGCCCGTGCGCCACAACTACTGAGCCTGCGCGTCTGGAGCCTGTGCTCCGCAACGAGAGAGGCCGCGATAGTGAGAGGCCCGCGCACCGCGATGAAGAGTGGCCCCCGCTCGCCGCAACCGGAGAGAGTCCTCGCACAGAAGCGAAGACCCAACACAGCCATAAATAAATAAATAAATAAATAAAATTTAAAAAAAAAAAAAAGTTGAGTATGAAATAATCAGAACATGAGTATAAATAATAAATATACACAAGTAGGTAAACACACATAAAAGATAAATATAAGTAAATAATTGAGTATAAAATGCTGATTAGTGCAAAAATATTTGATCTTTTAAATTAATAGATTTTTTGAGTAGTTTTAAGGTTGTGGAAAAATTGAGTATGAGCAGTAATTGAACATAGATAATAAGTGTAATAAATGTAAGTATATAACTGAGTATAAAACACTGATAGACTCAAAGTGCTCGGTCTTTTTTTAATTAATAGATTTTTTTGAATAGTTTTGGGTTTATAGAAAAATTGAGTAAACAGCAAGGTCCTACTGTGTAGCACAGGGAACTATATTCAATATCCCGTGATAAACCATCATGGAAAAGAACATGAAAAAGAATGTATATGGTATAACTGAATCACTTTGCTGTATAGCAGAAATTAACACAACAGAGTAAATCAACTATACTTCAATAAAATAAATTTAAAAAAGAAAAAATGAGTACAAGCACTTATTGAGTATAAATAAATAAACAATAAATAATTACAAGTAGACAATTAAGTACAAAATACCACCTAGCTCAAAAATAGCTGGTCCTTTTTTTTTTACTCTATTGACTATTTAGATTAAATAATCTATTTAATCTATTGACTCCAATAGATTTTGAGCAGTCTTAGGCTTATGAAAAAGTTGAGTGTAAAGTATAAATAAAAGTAACACGCACAGAAAAATGAACATAGTCAATAACCATGTCAGTCATTGAGTACAGAATACTGGTGATCTCCAGCATATTTTTTTAATAGGAGCTTTATTCAGGTGTGGTTTGCATACAGCAAAGCACCCCTGCAGAGCACATAATCTGCTGACTTCGGCCAACGTGTGCATGAAAGCAGCGCAACACAGGAAATGTGCCCGTCACCCCCAAATTCCCTCCAGCTTCTCCTCCATGCCATCCTCCCTGCACCGCCGCCCCAGCCCTCAGACCTGTCCCTACGGAGCATCCTGAATTTTCCTGTGTAAACCGTTTCTTTTGTAACACTTTTAAACACACACACGGGACCCTCCAGTTCTTGGCGGATAGGATTCCACTGTGTGGTTATATTTTGTTCATCCCCTCCCTAGGGCTGTGTCCTGTTTGGGGACCATTATACACATAGGTGCTACAAACACTTAGGTCCCATCTTTGGGGGGCCACTGGCTTCATTTCTCGCAGGGGAGTTGCAGGCTCTGTGACATACGGTCAGAGTTTCACCAAGTGGCTGTTTCAACCTTTTGCTCTTTTTCTGTAGGGTTGTTTATCTTCCGAGTGTTGACAGGTAAACGTCCCTCCTCTACCCCAAACCTGACGGAAAGTATGCAAGCATTTCCTTCCATATTCTGACTTCCTTTCCAATGTCAGCGGTGTCATTCAAACGGCCAAACACTTTCAGTTTTGCTAAAGCTCATTTATTTTACAGTTCCTCTTTTTCTTTCTTTGCATGTTTCACCTACCCCCAAAGCCCCAGAGTCCAGGGGGGTGTAAGAGTATAAGAGATGCCCACCCAGGAGACCGTTTACCTTCTGCATCTGAAGTTCATACTTGAAGTCATCATTAAGGTGACTCTTCACTTGCCACTGCATGAACAAGTAGCTTCGGTTGCACCACCTGCTAGTGATGTTGGGAGCAGCTAATACCTCTAGGGGAGAAGAAAAGACT
This sequence comes from Balaenoptera borealis, assembly GCF_965194805.1. Classification (NCBI taxonomy): domain Eukaryota; kingdom Metazoa; phylum Chordata; class Mammalia; order Artiodactyla; family Balaenopteridae; genus Balaenoptera; species Balaenoptera borealis. The sequence continues at coordinate 1,225,991 of NC_138881.1, read as the reverse complement.
TTTATGAGTAAAGCACATCAAAAAATAATTTCCACCCCCCCACCCCGGAGATACTTTTAAAACAGGCCTCCTACAAACTCAGGGGGGAAAAAAGAGAGGAAAATGTCATTCCAAGGTTAAAAAGTGGCCAAAAAGTATCAAGAGACAGAGACAAGTGAGAGAAAACTGTTGGGATGATTAGGGTCACTGAGCCTGGGACCAGCTCTCAGACACTGGCCCGGGGAGACGCCCCCCAGCCGCTCGGAGGCCCTTGCAAAGCTTTCCTCTCGTCTGTGCAGGGACACCCCTCAGAGCAGCCCTGTTCTCTTCCCTCTTGGCGATCCCAGTCCCTGGGGCTACGCGTCTCCAGCAGCGGGAGCAAAGCGCGGCCCAGCTGCAAGGCCCCCCCCTCCTGCCCACTGGACCAATCGGCTCCGCTCTGACCCCGCCTCCAGGGCAGCTGGGCCCCCTCCACGAACTGCCCTGCCCGGGGCCGGTCCTGACCCCACGGCCTTGGCCGCCAATTCCACTCCCAGAAGTTCACCCGGAATCTTCTGCCCCAGCCTTGGGCTCTGACCGGGTCACATCCCCCGCTTTCTTCTCACCTGCCCCAGAACCACCCCTGTCCCCCGCAGCGTGGGACCCAGCTCCTCCAGGCCCCTCCTGCCCCACTGTGGGCTGGACCAGGGCTCCGCCCTTTGCCCTCCCTGGGGTGTTCTGCATCCCTGATCCCGGCTCCAGCAGTCTCCTGCGGGCCCGCGGCCAGGTCTACAGGTCTGACCCCCCGCCAGGACCCCCTCGCTGTCTCCTCAGCAATCCACCTGGACCCCTGGCAGGAAACCCAGGCTCACCATGGGGTGGTCCCCAGTCCCGGGTCCCCCCCTGATGTGCGCTCAAGCCCCCTGCCACCTCCGTCCCACTGCCACGGGGCTGGCGTCACCCCGCCACCCCCGCTGGGAACCAGGCCATGGACTCCCCGCGTGGACCGCAGGGCTGGGGCGGAGCACAGGTGCTGAGTCGCGGGCGGGGCCACACGTGTAGGGCTGCACTGGCCCAGGGGCGCTTGGCGTGTGAGGGACGCGGCATCAGAGTGAGGTTGCTTCCGGGCCGGGGGGACACCACAGACAACGGCAGGCGCCCCATCCCGCTTCTGAACCAGAGGCCCCCATCTTCTCCCCTTCTGCACCCACCTCTCCGCTCATGTGCTTCCCTGCTACACGTGGACCAGCCAGGGTGGCGAGGGGCCAGGTTTCATGGGGCTTGAAGCTGTCATAATTTGGGGGGCAGGGGGGTGTCTAATGTAAAGGAAAAAAATATTGACAGAGCTTTGCTAGGATGGGTTTTGTGTTCTGAAAACCTGCAGTCGAAAGATTCAAAGAAGAACAACTATTTTTGAGCTATTTCTGAACACAGGGCCTGGAGAGGGGCGACCCGCGTGAGACCCCCAGCCTCAAGGTGCAGCTGTCCTCGGTGGACGGGGGGCACAGAGCCACCTGCGAGGTGCGTTCTGGAAATGCTTCCTTAGGTCCAGGGAACACAGAGCAGCTGCTATGAGCTAGGCATCTGTGTCTCCCCAGATTCACGCGCGGAAGCCCTGACGCCCAGTGGGACGGTTTTGGAGGCAGGGCCTTTGGGACATAATCGGGGTTAGATGAGGTCCTGAAGGTGAGGCCCCCATGATGGGATCAGTACCCTTATAATCAGAGCAAGGGGGTGTGGGATGAATTGGGAGATTGGGACGGACATACGTACACTAAGATGTGTAACATAGATACCTAGTGAGAACCCGCCCTACAGCACAGGGAACTCCAGCTCACTTCGCAGCACAGTAGAAACTAACACAACATTGTAAGACAACTCTACCCCAATAAGAAATAAGAATAAAAAAGAAGCGGGGGGAAGAGGCACCAGAGCTCGCTCTCCACTGTGTGAGGACACAGCAAACCCAGAGCCACCCGCAAGCCAGAAGAGGGCCTGGCCAGGAACTGAGGTGCCCACGCCGCGATCTCCGACTCCCAGCCCCCCGGACTGTGGGAGACGAGTGCGCTATCTAAGCCCCCAGCCCGGGGTATTCGGTTGCAGGACAGCAAGCGGCATCTTCGACCCAAGTGCGGCACACGAAGAAGGCGTCACGTTTTCCTACTCACCGATTTTGGCTAATTTATCGCTCGTTTCAGAGCAGGGGATTTTGGAGCCACTGCTGGTGCCGTTCACCAGGAAACGGGTTTGATCCTTGGATAACACAGAGATGTTGTGAAAACGGCACTGGACGTTTGTCCCTTGCTCATCTGCTGTGTACTGGGAGCACGGCCACTTCTCACAGGAGCTGTGAGGAGTGGGGCTGGGTCATGAGCGGCCCTGAAGCCCCCGCCCCAGCCCGGGGGAGCCCCGGCGAGCCCAAGGTCACACCTACTCTAGGTTCTCCAGGTAGAGACTGTACTGCACGTCCCTCGGGGCCTCCCGGCCCACCGCCCAGCTGCACGTCAGGAAGTCCACGTCGTGAACCCAGCAGGTCAGGTTTTCTGCAGCCGCCCTGGGATTCCCTTCTGGGCTTGCAAAGAAGAGGGGAAAAAAAAAAAAACTGAGTCCCAGATAAACACCAAGGTCCTACTGTAGAGCCCAAGGAACTATATTCAATATCCTGGGATAAACCATCATGGAAAAGAATATGAAAAAGAATATTTACGTATAACCGAGTCACTTTGCTGGACAGCAGAAATTAACACAACGATGTAAATCACTCTACGTCAATAAAATTTTTTAAAAAATTGTTTTAAAGTGAGTCCCTTTTTAGCGACCCTTGTGAATTCTCACGCGGTTCTAAGAAATAATAGAGACGTCCGTGTAGCGCTTACCGTTTCTGCAATGGTAACAACTCCCGTCCCTGCAAGGCTCCCCGCCCGTGGCCCGCCCCCCCGGGGCCCTATGTACCCTCACCGGACGCCTCCCGTCCCCAGCCCTGCCCACCTAACCCTGACCCTAAGAAACGCCCAACAGTCCTTCAGGAACTCTCTTTCTCTTATTACCTTTCTCTTTGCCTACTCCTCAGCTAAAGTCCGTTGCCATCAGAACCCTATTTTTAAGAAGTAACATATTGTGGGTGAAACCTGGATCAGCTAGAGTCGTGAAAGACTTTTTTTTTTTTTTTTTTTTTAATGCAAGGGGAAAAGAAAAATCCAACAACATAAACTGCATTTCCAACAATTTGGAGCCAGAGTTTATCTTCCTCGTTTTCCCATTCTCAGAAGAGCACAGTTTTGTGATATTACAACTTCCTGACAAAGAGCGCAAGAAATGTTCAGACTTGCTACTGGTGTTCTCTTTGTCCAAACTGTATATGGGATCAATTTGTTTGCTTGGCATGAGGAAAATGATAAAACTCTGTTCTCAAACTACAAAAAAGCAAAAACCGAAAAACACAACAACAACAAAACTGCTCTCTGTTTCTACAGTTCTGTTCATTCAGGCAGGTGCCGTGCACGAAATTGCATGAGACCCTCCGAGATGGTCTTTTTTCCACGAAGCTATGTCCCTGGAGACCCATCCAAGGTAAAAGGCATTATTTTGGTATTCGGAGCACTAACGATGATTGAAAGCAAAGGAAACCCCGAAAGAGCATCTCCCCCTCACCTTGACTAGGATACTGAATCCACGTGGAGAATGGCTGACCTTTGGTCACCCTGATGCTGTAGTTTGTCGCTTGGCATGACAAGTCAGGAATACTGCAATACGTGCTTTTCTGTGCCTGAGAGAGACATAGCAATCTGTTCATAATTAGGGGAGAACTAATAAAACACTGAGACTTTAGATTAAAAAAAAGAAAGAAAGAAAGAAAGAAAGAAAACTATAGGTTTTCTTTAGTTTTCCTCAACATCCAAAGCCGGAATCTCAGTATTCATGCAGAGAGAGAGAGAGAGAGAGAGAGAGGGAGATGAAAATGAGGAAATCACTCACCAAAAGGAAAAAATATCCTAGAAGGTTCTAAGACAGAGTTGGCAGAATGCCTTGATATTTTGAGAAGACGTTTAGCCATTTGGCCAAGAATGTGATGGTAAAGTAGTGATGGACAAACTGGGCAAACAGATAAAACCTTAAGGAAACGGAAATTATTAAATTCAGGAGAAACAAACATTTGTGTAAGAAAGGAAAGAAAAATCCCCATTAACCACATGGCTCAGGTGTGAATAGTGTGTATGTGGTTAGAATAAACTGAATATTTGTCGAGAGAGGAGAGAGTGTAAGCCGAGGATGGCAACTGCTGGGGAGGTGAGTTGGGGGGAGGAAATAGAGAGTGAAGCCTCCCGTCCCTTAGGAGAAAAATCAACACATTTTGGCTAAACTGAATGAATCAAGAATCTGTGTTATATAGAGATGCAGAGGTCTAGAACAACAGCGCCAGGTGTAAAAAGGTCAAAAGTGATGTCTCACCGAAAAGTTGCTACTTTGTCATAACGAACCCTGTACGACTATTTTCCTCTTTAAACTCTGTGCAGGTATTGCTTTAAAAAACAGTTGAAAAAGAAAACAGAAAAGAGGCAGGAAAATTTGAGAAGCAAAAAGAAGGCTTGAGAATTGAGTGGTCCTTGTCCTCGAGGGAGCAAACTGTGGTCACCACCACCCAAGGATGCAGATACAGCATACGAGGGAATCTCAAGAGGGTCCCATATTTTGAAATTGTCTGCTATATTGGCTTCTACTTGAGCCGTTAAAAAATTGGCTTGATATTTAATATACATTCATTTAAATATATATTTAATATATTTGATTTCTATTGATGTAGTGTGTGAAGGAATCATCCAACTTAATTTTAGTCCTATTTATTTATTTATTCTGGCTGCGCCGGGTCTTAGTTGAGGCACGTGGGATCTTCGTTGCGGTGTGAGGGATCTTTAGTTGCGGCATGTGGGATCTAGTTCCCCGACCAGGGATCAAACCCGGGCCACCGGCATTAAGAGCAAGGAGGCTTACCCACTGGACCACCAGGGAAGTCCTCAATTTCAGTCCCTTCTGGAAACTGGGCGAGTACCGTTTATTCTATAGACTGTCATTTCTCCACTGATTGGAACTATTTTCTTAATGATGTAAGAAATTCCCCCAAATGCCTGTTTTCTGTTTTTCTGTTTTTGGATTTCTGTTTTTGGATTGTTTCTGTTTTTGGACTGTTGTGTTCCTTTAATCCACCCCACCCCTCTCAGGCCAACACCTCTCTTTGGACGATGGTAGCTTCTTAGTACATTTTGATACTTGGGAGGGCAAGTTCTTAATTGCTAGCCTTCCTTATCAAACTTTCTTGCTTCTTCTGCAACATCTGTTCTTGCAGATAGAGTTTAGGGTCAACTGGCCAAGCTCCACTAAAATCCCATGGGGTTTGTCATGAACTGGATTGTACCCTACACCCCCCCCAAAAAAACTCATATATTGAAATCCAAACCCTTAATGGAACTGCATTTGGAGTTGGGGTCTTTAAAGAGGGGATGAAAGTAAAATGAGGTCATTAGGGTGGGTTCTGATCCCATAGGACTGGTGTCCTTATAAGAAGAGGAGATCAGGACACAGACACACACAGAGGGACGACCGCGTGAGGACACAGGGAGGAGACGGCCGTCCACACGCCCAGGAGAGAGGCCTCGGGAGGAACCAGCCCTGCCCACACCTGGGTCTCAGACTCCAGCCTCCAGGGCGGGGAGACACACATGCCTGTGGTTCACGCCGCCCCGTGTGCGGTGCTTTGTTACAACAGCAGCCCCAGCAGGCTACCATGGGGTGTGACGTGCATTGTGCTCAGTTGAGAGTAACCTGAGGGAACCACGGTTCTTCCCAAGGACGCTGACAGGTGCATCCTTCTCATGAAGCCTATGCTCAACGGTTGGAATTCCCACCACGGCCTGCCCATGAGACGTGTCACGGTTCTCACGCCCTCCGAACCCTCTGATACAGGAGGGGATTTGAGTGGGGGGCAGGGGGTGTTGGAGGGGCACAGTGTCTCCCGAGGTCTCACTTTCAACTGGGCTTGGTTCTCTACCTGCAGTATCTCAGCCCATTTCCTCACCAACCCTGTCCGGTGGGTACCATTCTGGATGTCTTACAGATCAGGAGCCCCAAGCCGCAGTGCCCGTAAAGGACCCCACATTCCACAGCTGAGCCCAGGAGTAGAACCCGTGTCTCTGTGACGCTAAGTACAGGGAAGACGGTTTACCTTAGTGAAAAATTTTGAATTGATGAAACACATAATTTCGGAAACGTTTCCATGGAGGTCCCAGGTCAATCTTTTTCTTTCTGGCTCCATCCTTAGGTTCTTAATCGGCGGGTCTGGATCGGAAATGTCTATAGGGTAAGAGTCTGGAGAGAGGCACACAACGCTTAAACTTTGTCCTACTCGGTTACCCCTCGGGAAGGTGAGTTCCACACGGAGAAGCGTTTGCCTGGAGCGGGCAGAGGCCCCGAATCTGCAGCACCTTAGTGACCTCACCAGCTCACCCTCCCAACAATGGGGGAAGAAAGTCAGAAAAGCAGATCACTTCTGCCGTCCGCGTTGACGTGAAGTGTACCTTTCTTAACCATGTATGTCAAAGAAGGCCGTTTTCACTGAAAACCAATTCAGGCTTAGAGAGTTGGCTCAGTGTCTGCTCTACAGACTGAGATTTTGGAATGCTTTGCAAGTTGCAATAGAAATTTTAATGTAGGGACTTCCCTGGCGGTCCCGTGGTTAAGACTTTGCCTTCCAATGCAGGGGGTGCGGGTTCGATCCCTGGTTGGGGAGCTGAGATGCCACATGCCTCGGGGCCAAAAAAACCAAAACATAAAACAGAAGAAGTATTGTAACAAATTCAATAAAGACTTTAAAAATGGTCCACATCAAAAAAATCTTAAAAAAAAAAAAAAGAAATTTTAATGTGATATATTAAAAATATATAAATTTTAATGTAATATATTTCTAAATGTAATATATACCATGCATATATGAGATGTAATATATAAAAATATATAAACTTATATACAATTATATATAATGGAATATATATTTTCATAAAGTAGGAGACATCATTACACAATGATATTTATGTGCTTACACAGAGTGCCAGAGGAATTCTCATCTTCTTGGAAAATCACCCAAAATGCATACATCTAAATACATTTTGAAGTGTAATCAAAGCACATACATATTCGTATGATGCTGTCAATGGGAACGGAGGTCAGGAGTATGCAGACCAAAGGATTCCACGTGTTTTATCAGTGACTTGCTTCATGAAGCAATCACATAGGGCCAACAACTCAAAGCTGTAAAGGTCCATCAGACATTTCTTCAGCTGTTATCTGTGACCCCTCATTGAGAGGATTTCGCAGAAATGACTGTTTATAAACCGCAAGCACTGTGACCACTTCTCAGGCTCAACAACCTTCGTTTGACAAGCAAGACCGAACCCTATGAATATCTTGGTTTCTGGCATTACGGCCTCCCAACCTATAAGGATAATGTATTCCTTAAAAAACAACTTCCCTAGGGAAATTTCTTACGAGTGAAAATGTAATTTTTACTGGATTCTTATGCCTCAGAATTTATATTCACTTCTTCCAAAACAACAGTAAATATCATTAAAGCAGCTATGAGTGATGCAGTAGAAAATATGAGTTTTAGCGTATTCTTATTACATTTTAGTTTGGTTTTAATTTTTATAACTTTATTTACAACCTTAATTATTTTAAAATTAAAATTTTTAAAGAATCTTCATAATCTAATATGAAATGTACATATATAAAATTATATATATTTATGTAACTAAGTACATATATGTTTAAATAACATAACAAGGGAGTTTTCTGTCACTATGTTTTCCATAAAATCTACCTATGCTCCTTTAGAGTGGTCATTATCCACCCAATTACAGATGTGCTCACAAATAAAAAAGAACTTTAGTGCAAAAAGAAGAAAGTAAAAGCAAATCTGTAAAGACAAAATGAACCAAAATCAATGCAAGTACACATAAGAGTGTTTACTGCAATATACTCGTAACCCTCCGGTATTCTGAAAGAAAAGGGACATAGTGTTCTCAACCCTAGAGCTTTTGAAAAACTACAGATGGTGGGAAATACTCTTCCAGTCATGATAAAGTAGTCTCAGATGTATCTCTCACCATAAGCCCCTCGAAAACTGGGCCAAATATATAAACCAACTATTTTTAGACTTTCTGAAAACTAAGACGAACAATTCTGAGAGTGTATTTTGGGGTGGGAGACATTCACAGTCCAACGGGACAAGGTGGAGATTCCTTGCTGAACACTGAGAAGTCAGTAAAGACCCCAGAAGAGTCATGCCTTCGTTGTTGGAGAGAAAAAACTAAAGGTGACTCACCTTGAAAAAGCTTCAAAACAAGGCGACCCACCAATAAAGGAATGGCCTGCTGAAACAAAACTCACCATCTTTAAAGAAGGCAACCAAAGCAGACCCTCACCAACCCCTCCTTCACAATATCCAGCACCCAATAAAAAATTACTAGACACGCAGAGAAGCAGGAATGTGTTGGCTGTGACCAGAAGAAATATCAGGTCATAGAAATCGTCCCCTAAAGTGGCCGATGATGAAATTAACAGAGAAGTCCATTAAAACAGCCATTATAAATATGTTAGAAGACTTGAAGGAAAACATGAACACTATGCAGTGAGGAATGGAAGATATAAAGGAAGAACCAAACAGAATTTTTAGAGGTAGAACATATAGCATCTGAGATGAAAAAATTCACTTGGATGAACTGGAAAACAATGGAAACGATCTACGCTGAAGCCCCCAAAGAAAAATATTTGAAGAAATTATGGCCAAACATTTTCCTAACTTAATGAAAATTATAAACCTACAGGCCCAGGAAGCTCAAAAACCCTACCTAGGATACACAGACACACATGTACCAACAAGCACACAAATAAACAAGCACAAACACTAAGACACATCATCCTCAAATGCCTTTTTAAAAAGTGGTATCAAGAAAACCTTAAAAAAACCAACGGAAAAAAGACACAGCACCTATCAGAGAACAAAGATAAGAATTTCTGCTGATTTCTCTTTAGAAACAAAGGGAGACAGAAGATAACAGAACGACTTCTCCAAATGCTGCAAGAAAACAATACAAATCCTGGTCAACCTAGAATCTATATCTTAGCGATAAATGGAAGGTGAAATATAAAGACTTTTTATAGTAACAAAAAGTGGAAGGGTTTTTTTTGTATTTTTTTATTTGTTTGTTTGTTTGCCAGAAGAGCAGGTCTGTAAGAAATGTTAAAGTAACAAAGGCTTTTCTGGCTGAAGGAAAAATCACCAGATGGAAACTCACGAAGGAATGTGGAAACAAGGTGAGCAGAGATGCAACAAAAGCATACCAGAAATAGTAAAAATGTAGGCAAACGTGTAAAACTTTCCCATTTTTTAATGTTTTAAAAAGATAATTCTTTAAAAGAAAAATATTGTATTGTGTATTGTGGGCTTATAGGGATGTAGAGGTACATGTGTGACGTGGCATAAAGGATGAGGCAGGAAGTAAAAGTATACTGTTTTGAGATTCCTATGTTCTATGTGAAGTAGAAAAACATTATCTGAAGATAGTATGTACTGAATGAATCATCCCAGAGGAACCACACAAGCAATGGAACAAAGAGGGCTAGCCCAAAAGCCAATGGTAGAGAAAAAAACAAAAACAGAAAAAGCACTAAAGAAGTAACTGAAAAGAAGTCAGGAAAGGAGGGGCAAAAAAAAAAAAAAAAAGGAAAACTGAAAAAAAAACAAAAAACAAAACCCAGCAAACAAATAGCAAAATGGTAGAATTAAACTCAATCATATTAATAAGTTCATTGCATGCAAATGGTCTAAACACTCCAGTGAGAAGGAAAGTTTGTCAGACTAGATTTTAAAAGTACCCCACAGTATGCTGTCTGCAAGAAAGGTGCTTTAAATATAGTTTAAATGGCAATAATAGGAAAGCATATTTTATGCAAACTCTAATTGCATAAAACCTAGGATTTTATCCCAGGATTTTATTTCCAGGGGTAAGAAGGGACCATTTCAAGTGATTAAGTGGCCAATTCATCCTAATATATGTGCTCCCAAAGAGTCATTTTCAAAATACATGAGGCATAAGCACCACCCCCCTCTCTAATAGACAGAACAGACAGACAGAAAACAGGAGGGATATACTGGACTTGAACAAAATATCAACAATTTGACCTAATTGACATTGTTGGGACATTCTAACCAATGACCGCAGGGTGCACTTTATTTTTTGTTTTTTTTTAGGGGGGGCCGAGCCGCACGGCTTGCGGGATCTTAGTTCCCTGACCAGGGCTGGAACCCGCGTCCCCTGCAGTGGAAGTGCAGAGTCCTAACCACTGGACCACCAGGGAAACCCCAGCATGCACCTTTTTATCAAGTACAAACAGAAGATTCTCAAAATAGACCGTGTACTGGCATGGGGAGTGTCAGTCCTTTTAAAAAGGTTTAAATCATTCACTGTGTATATATTCTCTGACTACAATTCTCTCTTGATTAAATTCAAGATCAGTCTTTTAAAATCTGGAACACACCAGATATTTGCAAACAAAATGACATACTGATAAAGTACCATGTGCGTCCTAGAAGAAATCACAGGAAATGTAGAGAATATTTTGAACTGAATGAAAATGAAAGCAAACAAAAAAAAAAAGGGCGATGCAACTACAGCAACGCTTACAGGGAAATTTACAACATTAAATGTTTATGTTAGGAATAAAGAGTTTAAATTCGGGGCTTCCCTGGTGGCGCAGTGGTTGAGAGTCTGCCTGCCAATGCAGGGGACACGGGTTCGAGCCCTGGTCTGGGAAGATCCCACGTGCCGCGGAGCAAATGGGCCCGTGAGCCACAACTACTGAGCCTGGGCGTCTGGAGCCTGTGCTCCGCAACGAGAGAGGCCGCGATGGTGAGAGGCCCGCGCACCGCGATGAGGAGTGGCCCCCACTCGCCGCAACTAGAGAAAGCCCTCGCACAGAAACGAAGACCCAACACAGACGTAAATAAATAAATAAAATAAAATAAAATAAACCATCTCAGCCATACCTTTAAAAAAAAAACAACAACAACAAAAACAAAACAAAACAAAAAAAAGAGTTTAAATTCAAGAATCAGTTTCCACATGAAGACGTCAGAGAAAGAAGAACAAATTAAACCTAAAGCAAAATCCCTAAAAAAAATAAAGGGAACAAAAAAAAAAATCAGTGAAAAAGAAAATGGAAAAACTATATAGATTGTCAAGGAAACCAAAAGCTGGTTCTATACAAGAGACAATATAATTGAAAAACCTCTCTCTCGCTACACTGGATCAAGAAAAAAACAAAAACAGACCAATTTTAGCAATGAAAGAGGGGACACTGATACACATCCTGAAAGACACTGAAAGAAGAATTGCGGGTAATTTGAACAAGAGTTATGCCAATACCTTCAACAATGTATGACATGAACCAGCTTCTTGAAAGACACACATTAGCAGTACTGACATAAGCAGCAAACCTGAATAACCCTGTAAGTATTAAAGGAATAGAATATATAATGAAAAATCTTCCCCAAAAGAAAGCATCAGGCACAGATGGCTTTGCGGCTGAATTCCACCAGCAATTTAAAAAAGAAATAGTAACAATGTGCAGAAACTTTCCAAAAACAAAGGAAAGGCAGGAAACATGTTCTAACTCACTTTATGAGGCCAGCGTTATCCCGATACCAAAATCAAAACATTAAAAGTAAACGAAAGCCCAATATGCCTTATACTCCTAGACACAAAATTCCTTCACAGAATACTAGCACATAAAGTCAGGTAAAGTATAAAAGTGGTAACACCTCCTGACTCAAGGGATTTACTCCAGGAATGCAAGGTTATTTTAACCATCACTATAATTTGCCCCTTTAACAGAAAACTGGTGATCTTCTCAATAGAAGCAGGAAACCATCTTGACAATGTTTAACACCCCTCTGGGGTTAAAAACTCGCAGCAAACTAGACATGGAGAAAACGTCCTTCCCCTGATAAACCTATGAAAATCCTGGCGCTAATTCAGACTCAGTAGGGAAAGACTAACCACTTCTCCGTATGATCCGAACAAGACAAGGTGTCTGGTTTCAACGCTTCTATTCCACCGTGTCCTGTACCCGTGGCCCCTCTAATGCGCTTTGACCAACGTTGTAGTTTTAGGGCGCTTTGGGGGGAAATGTTAGAACTGTACAACACGCTGCTTCCTTCAGCTTTTGGCTCCTAGAAAGCTACTCACTTCCCGCCTGTGGTCAGTGACCCCAGAATACCCATGGGCCTGGAGTCGCCACAAAGGTGGCAGCGGCCGCAGCCCAGAACAAGAGGGGCAGACAAAGACAGGAGGCGGGGGTGGGAGCCTCAGACGTGGAGAAAGCCCCCTCCCCTCCCAGACTCCTGCTTCTCCCGGCCCCTCTGGTCACCAGGTGCGGCCACGTGACTGACTTGGAGTCCAGGAAATGGACAGAAGCAACGTGTGGTCCTTTTAGCTCAGACCTCTAAACACTCCCGCGTGATCCTCCTACGAACTCCTCCAAGGAGATGATGGAGCCTCCCGGGTCCATCCCTATGTAAGGATCCGGGGTCTGTACATGGAACAGAGCCACCTGGGATGGACTGAACTGTGTCCTTTCCCCAGCCGTCCCCAAATCATGCTGGAGTCCTAACCTCAGAATGGGACCTTAGCTGGAAATAGGGTGAGTGCAGATGTAATTAATTAAGATGAGGTCCCGCTGCCATACTGTGGCCCTAACCCAATCCGACTGGCGTCCTTATTAAGAGGGGAAATTTGGGTTCAGGGACACACACGGTGAGAACCCCCTGTGAAGACAGGAGAGAGGCGGCCACGAGCCCAGGGACGCCTGGAGCCCCCAGAAGCTGGAAGAGGCGGGAAGGACCCTCCCCTGGAGCCTCTGGAGGGAGCGCAGCCCTGGGACACCTTGACCTCAGACGTCTGGTCTCCAGGACTGGGATAAATAAATGTATGTCACTTAAGTCCTCCAGACTAAGCTATTTTGTTAAGGCAGCCTGAGCTGAGTAAGCCAGCAGCCCCCAGAAGAATGATACCTATGCCCACACACACACGCACACACACACGCGCGCGCACGCACACACACACACGCACACACACACGCACGCGCGCACACACACACGCACACACACACGCGCGCGCACGCACACACGCACGCGCACACACACACGCACGCGCGCGCGCACACACCCCATCTGAACTCCACCGCTCTCTGAGGAAGGAACGAACTTCGCACGGTCAGGCAACGCTGTGGCCCCCACGGCAGCGCAGGGCGCCGTGCCCGACGCGAGCACCCAGCACCCACGGGGAGCCGGTGTACCGGCTCTGCTGCTGTCGCCTGAAGCTCTGCTCCCCGTGTGCGTGTTGCGCAAGCTAGACGGGAGGCTGAGGTGCACATCACCCCCTTGGTCACCGTCCCGGGTCCCCCCGTCGCTCAGCCAAGTCCTGATGGGAGGGGCTTCTCTGCAGACCCTCCCCAAGGCAGCAGGCCCGCCTGGAGGGCACCGTATCTCTTGTACTCCTGTAAGCACCCCGGTCTTTGCACCCCGAGTTGGGCGCCCTCACTACTGGGCGCCCAGGAGACGCAGACTCTCCGCACCCCGGGGCCGAGGGCGTGGCTCCCCTTGGGGGTTCTGCTGCAAGGTGGTGGGTGCTCTCCACCAGCGGCAGACTGGCTCTTCACCCCACCCCACCTGGGATACTCTCTCCCGGCCACACCTGTCACCCGAAGTCAGCCGGACCCTGACAGTCAGAGGTGGGCACGGCAGCTTCAGGATCTCCATCACTGTCGTTTCACCTCCTTATCGAATGTCGCTGTCGAACTTCTCTATCACGTCGTGAATTGTTTCCTATCCATCACCATCATGCTTGAAGATGGTGGGGACTTCCTGGACGCCACGGAGACCCTGGTTTGCACCCTACCCCCCATAAGTCTCCGTGACGAACGTGAGAAAAACAGGACGGAGTTGCCCCAAACGCGTCTTACTCGTTGCTCACCTGCGTGTCCAAGCTCCAGACGACGCATCTCTTAGGACACCTGGATTTATACCTCCCAGTCCCGGAGACCAGGATGCTGTAGGACTGGTTCCTCCCAGAGGCTCAGCGGGGGACTCCGTTCCAGCTGGGGAATCCCTGCAGCTTCTGGGGGCTGCCCCGCCCCAGTCCTAGGCGTTGCTGCACTTGTGGCGGCATCACCCCAATCTCTCCTCTGTCACCACCTGGCTTCTCCCTGTGTCCATGCCTGGGTCCACATCTCCCCTCCTTATAAGGACACCCATTGTTCTGGATGAGGATCCACCCACATGACCTCATCTTAACTCAAGGACGTCTGTAAAGACCCTATTTCCAAATAACTCCCATTGACAGGTTCTGTTCGTTAGGACTTCAGCGCATGAATTTGGCGAGGACAGAGTTCAACCCATCACCCTAATGTTTGCACGGGCTGCTTCCGACCCAGAGAAAGGGTGATAATAAATCCGAGAAAACTGATGGGTCCCAGCGCCCTAGCTACACCGAGAGCTCTGGATGTAGTGTCTTGACCGTATCAGGATGAACGTCCTGGCTGTGAGGTACCAGTTTTGCAAGATGGACCCGCCAGGGTGACTGAGGGGAAGGTTACATGGGAAGTGTCTGTACTGTCTCTTATGGCAGCTGAGTGGCTCGACCGCGACCCCAACGTAAACAGTGTCACTGAAAAACAACACAGCCCCAGGGACCCACAGACAGCACGTGGCTTTTCCTCCAGCTTTTCCTACCGTGGTCCAGTGGCAGCAGGCCGGAGACGGGCACCAGGAACGCCACCAGGAACACCGCCAGCCAGACGAAAGCCATGGCCAAGGCAGCTCCCTCAGGAGGGTGGGCGCCAGCTGGAGGAGAAGAGACAGGGGCCGCATGAGGTGGCTGCAGGGAGGGGGCTGAGCCCCCCAGGGGGTGTCTTGCTCAGAGGGCAGGGAGCTGCTTCTGGGAGGGGAGCCGCCCGTGCATGTGCACGTGTGTGTGCATGTGTGTGTATGCATGTGCACGCGTGTGTGCGTGTGTGTATATGCATGTGTGCGTGTGTGTATATGCATGTGCACGTGTGTGTGTGTATATGCATGTGTGCAGTGTGTATATGCATGTGCACGTGTGTGTGCGTGTGTGTATATGCATGTGCGCATGTGTGTGCATGTGTGTATATGCATGTGCACGTGTGTGTGCGTGTGTGTATATGCATTTGCGCATGTGTGTGCATGTGTGTATATGCACGTGCACGTGTGTGTGCATGTGTGTATATGCACGTGCGCGTGTGTGCATGTGTATATGCACGTGCGCGTGTGTGCATGTGTATATGCATGTGCGCGTGTGTGTGCAGTGTGTATATGCATGTGCGCGTGTGTGTGCGTGTGTATATGCATGTGCACGTGTGTGCGTGTGTGTATATGCATGTGCACATGTGTGTATATGCATGTGCGCGTGTGTGTGCATGTGTGTATATGCATGTGCGCGCGTGTGTGCATGTGTGTATATGCATGTGCGCGTTGTGTGCAGTGTGTATATGCATGTGCGCGTGTGTGTGCATGTGTGTATATGCATGTGTGCGTGTGTATATGCATGTGCGCATGTGTGTGCATGTGTGTATATGCACGTGCACGTGTGTGTGCAGTGTGTATATGCACGTGCGCGCGTGTGTGCATGTGTGTATATGCATGTGCACGCGTGTGTGCGTGTGTGTATATGCATGTGCGCGTGTGTGTGCAGTGTGTATATGCATGTGTGCGTGTGTGTGCGTGTGTGTATATGCATGTGCACGTGTGTGTGCGTGTGTGTATATGCATGTGCGCATGTGTGTGTATGCATGTGCGCGTGTGTGTGCATGTGTGTATATGCATGTGCGTGTTGTGTGCAGTGTGTATATGCATGTGCGCGTGTGTGTGCATGTGTGTATATGCATGTGTGCGTGTGTATATGCATGTGCGCATGTGTGTGCATGTGTGTATATGCACGTGCACGTGTGTGTGCAGTGTGTATATGC
Source organism: Balaenoptera borealis (assembly GCF_965194805.1). Lineage (NCBI taxonomy): Eukaryota > Metazoa > Chordata > Mammalia > Artiodactyla > Balaenopteridae > Balaenoptera > Balaenoptera borealis. The sequence continues at coordinate 1,209,938 of NC_138881.1, read as the reverse complement.
ACGTGCGCGCGTGTGTGCATGTGTGTATATGCATGTGCGCGTGTGTGTGCAGTGTGTATATGCATGTGCGCGTGTGTGTGCATGTGTGTATATGCATGTGCACGCGTGTGTGCATGTGTGTATATGCATGTGCACGCGTGTGTGCGTGTGTATATGCATGTGCGCGTGTGTGTATATGCACGTGCGCGTGTGTGCGTGTGTGTATGCACGTGCACGTGTGTGTGCATATGTGTATATGCATGTGCGCATGTGTGCATGTGTGTATATGCATGTGCACGTGTGTGCAGTGTGTATGTGCATGTGCACTGTGTGCGTGTGTGTATATGCATGTGCGTATGTGTGTGCAGTGTGTATATGCATGTGCGCATGTGTGTGCAGTGTGTATATGCATGTGCACATGTGTGTGCATGTGTGTATATGCATGTGTGCATGTGTGTGCATGTATGTATATGCATGTGCGCATGTGTGTGCAGTGTGTATGCATCCGCGTATACCGCATGCCTGTGTGGATGTGTACGCGTGTGCACATATTCCTTGTGTTTATGTGCCTTGCGCTGTGTATGCATGTGTGTGCACGTGTGTATCTGTGTGTATATCTCTGCGTCTTGTATATGCATCTGTGTGCACTGCATGTCTCTATATGCACATGCACGCATGTGTGTGCACACATCACATGTGTCTATGTGTCTCTGTGTGTGCTGTGTATGCATACGTGTCTCTGTATCTTGTGCACACATTACACAGGTCTGTGTGTCTGCGTGTGCACGTGTACATGCATGCCTGTGTGTGTGTGTGTGCGTGTGTGTCAGCCTCTCAAAAAATCTCCCGCCCGGGGGTATGAGCTCACCCTTGGCTCCAGCCCCATCCCAGAACCCAGAGCACCCTCCACGCAGCCCGAGGAAACACTGGGCTCACGAAACAGTGGAAGGAAGTTTAGTTAAGAGCATGAAGTACAACGCAGAGTTTCCTGAACAGACCGAGTTACGGTCACTAAATCCCGTGCTGTCTCATCATTCCCGCCAGAGTTGTTCCCCAGGTCCCCATGAAGCCCCCCTCTGCAGGCCGGCTCTCCTGGACCCTCCCCCGGGGGTCCATCTTCTGCACCTTCCGGGCCCCAGCGGCAGGGTCTCCCCGTGGACCCCACCCATTCGCCCCCCACCCACCTGAGTCACTCATGCAAATGCCCTTGGCGCCTGGAGGCCGGCCCGGGGCTGCCACCCAAGCAGAGCCTTGGACCCTCAGCTGCCTCGGGGGCCACACCCTCAGCAGGGCCACAGGCTCTCTGTGCCGGTCAGGGTCACCCAAAGACCTGACCCCCACTCCCCGCCATCCCACCTGGAGCATCTTGGCTGGGATGGAGGAGGGGGCCCAGGACGCACCCTACCTCATTCAGGGTCTGTCTAGCACCCTTATCATGAGACCCAACCCAGACTCCATCCATCTGGGGTCTCACCTGCTCCCCCGTCCAGGTCTGGGGCTCCCACAAGATTCCCCAGGACTGACCTGGTCCCCCAAAAGTGCCAAGTTTCACACAAATTTGACAGCAGAAGCCGACACCCAGCATCCTTCTTGCTAAACTGGGTGGGGGGAAGCCCGAGAGACCCCTTTCCAGGGCAAGGCAGCGGGTCAGATCCAGAACTGCCCATCACGGGGAAGCATCCCAGGACAGATGCCAAACAATCCATTTGTAATAAAGGGATTAGGGGGAGGAGGGCAAGGCATCGGGCACAAAGCTTCAGGAGGGCGCCTCCAAGCCAAGCCTCACGACCCAGAGCAGTTTAATGCCGGGCTGACGAAGGGCCCAAGCAACAGATCCACGGGGAGAAAACGATCAGAACTGTGACCAAATACCGGACGAGCACGGCCTCGGGCTCCTCTTTCCTTGATGAAGACAGGCCCCCGTGGGTGCCGAGGCAGGGGTGGGTGTCTGTTCCCGGAGTCCGCTCAGGTGAGCCGAGCCCCACAGGTACAGACGGCTCCAGCCTCGAGACACTGAGCCCACCCACAGGCACCCCTCCTCGCTCGCAGAAGTTCACGTCCTCTGGGGACCCACGGTGCACGAGGATCATCGTCGTATCCTGCTGCCGCCAGATCGCGAAGGGAAGGGGCTTGGCCCCTGGAGGCCGGGGATGGGGCTGGGCTCAGCAGGATAGGGGCGAGACAAGGGGCCTTGGGGCTCTGCACCCCGGCAGCTCGCCTGCCTGGGTCTGGGGGCAAACGGGAGCCTGCGAGAGTTGGGGGCACTGTCATTAGGGGGGGCCTCTCGTCCGGGGAAGGCCACTCGGTCCAGTTCATCCGTTTGGCCAACGCCTAAGCCCCGGCGCAGGACACAGAGGCGGTCAAGACGCCCCGGGCGCCCCGCTGAGTACCGGGTGACACCGCTGTCGGATCCCGTAACCGGGGTCAGTGGGACACTCGGCGTCCTCCTCGGCCATAAAGGCTTTGAATCCGTTGTGTGCTGCCCCGGATGACACATCTCAGCTGCCACGAGCTGCGTTCAAATGCTGGGGGTCCCCACCCCCCGCCCCCGGGGCTGGCGGTCAGTACTGAGTCTCCAGGGACAGCAGTGGATGAGGCTGCCCGCCTTGCGCCCCTCAGCCCGGCCCGGGGTCTTACCTGGGATGAGAACGCGGTCTGGCCGGAGACAGGCAGCCTCTCCTGGTGCTGGTCCGGCTGGCCTGGGGGCGGGTCCCGAGCCTCGGCTGTGCTGCAGGCCGCCTCCCAAAAGAGAAAGAACCGTGGTTTTTCTCTCATCAGTGTTTTTATAGCCTCGGGGGGCAGCCTCACCCCTAAAAAATAAGCCCCAGCGAGCGGGGGAGGAGGGGAGAATGTGTTGAGGGCATGACCAGGTCCACGAGCCCTCCGCACGCCTCGACTCGGAATTACGGTCTGGGGTCAGGAACATGACTGCAGCTCTGTGCTCTCCTGGAAGGAACACCCTTTCTTTCAAAGTCTTCTTTTCCTGTTCTCACTTCTGTTTGTAGGTTCCTCTTTGTCACAACCCTGATGGCATCCCGCCATTCACCCCGGCTGGGGCCGTTTCCTGGAGCCGAGTCGTGGGCAAAGCCCGTCCGCATGAACGGCCGGGGCCCTGGCCCCCTTCCTCCGAGGTCCCATTGGAATGACCGCTCGTGCCCAAGGGGACAGGGGGGCGACCCCGGGCCCCCGATGCGCTGGCCGCACGGGACTGACGCAGCTCTCAGCCTGGCCCCCCTGCCAACCTGCTCCCAGGTGACCTCCCCTCACCCGCGCCCTCCTGGGCACCCCCTGCCCTCGCCCTACACCTGTCATCCGCCTGTCACCGCCCCCAAGCTCCAGCCCCACGTGCCCGTCCCTCCACCCTCTCCCTTGAGGCCGGTCCTCTCGTCGCCTCCAATGTTTCCTGTCTACTCCCCACCCCCAGTGCACATCCACCTGGACTTCAGAGCGCGATTTATTTAGAAGCAGGGCTGTCACAGGTGCAATGGATTACGGTAACACAGGCTCCACCTGGAACAGGCTGGCCCCTATGTCCCATGGGACTGCTGTCCTTATGAGAAGGTGGCCCCCGGGAGACAGGGACACAGCAAGGACAGAGCCACATAAGGACGGAGGTGGGAGGGAGGCGGCCACGAGCCCAGGGACGCCTGGCGCCCCCGGAAGCCGGAGGAGGCAGGAAGGACCCTCCGCTGGAGCCTCCGGAGGGAGCGTGGCCCTGGGACACCTTGACCTCAGACATGTGGTCCCCAGGGCTGGGGGAGGATGCAGGTCTGTGGATTCAAGCCGAGCAGCTTGGGGTCCTTCGTGACGCCCGCCCACTTCCCACAGAGCATGAGTCTTGGTGGCCGACCAGCCCCTCTGAGAGACACTCGCCGTGTCTCCCCGAGGGAAGGACCAGACCCCCGTCCCCTCGTCCCTCTTCAGGGCTGGCGAGCGTCTTGCTAAGAATTGAGGCAATTCTGAAATGCATCCTAGGCAGTGGCCACTCCTGGTGGACACCTCTTGTCTGCTGGTCCCTCTTCGTCTGGGACTGAAGCACAGCGATGCAGGGGCAGCGGGCGTCTAGGCAGATGCAGTGCCGGGGAGGGGTGGGCATGGACGACAAAGCTGAGGAATGACAGTCAGTCCGGAGTGGACTTCACCCACGGGGCTGCCAGAGCCCAGGCTGGACCCCTTTCCTGGCAGTGCACCCCCAGATGCCAAGGGGGTGGCGTTCAGATGTGGATTCTGACTCCTGGGTCTGGGGGGGATGCCCCACCACCCTTCTTTCTTTCTTTCTCTCTCTCTCCCTCTCTCTCTTTATCTTTCTTTCTTTCTTCCATTTTTCTTCCCTCCCTCCCTCCCTTCCTCCTCTCCTTCCTTCCCTTTTATTTTTCCCCTAAAAGCCCAAAACCCCAGTAAAGAAGGAAGACACAACAGAAAAGCACCGCGGGGCCTCCAGGCCACACAGGACAGGTGCCCATCAGCTCAGCCGATCCGGAAGAGCTGAGCCCTGACTGTCCGTGGGGAGACCCAGCCCCAAAGCAGCCCAAACCCCAGGAACCCTGCGAACGGGAGGCCCTGCGCGTGTGGAGCTGGGGTGAGAAGAGGACACGCAGGGGCCACCGGTGACAGGTCTGTTTCACGAAGGCCACAGCCCCAAATCCGCCCGCAGCCCCGCCAGTGTCCCTATAACCCGGGAGAAGACTTGAGGTTCAGTGTTTGGGGGGGGGGGTCTCGGGATGGGGGGCGGGACCAGGCGAGGCGGAGGATGGTGGCGCTACCCAGAGGAGGCGACAGAGGCCCAGGGGCGCGTGTGTGCTGAGCCGTCTCCCTCCGTGGGACCGCAGACCCCTCGGCCGCCCACTCCGGGGACCGCGGCTCCGTCCCCATCAGCGGTTTAGTGCCGTCAGACAAGCAATGACTAATTTCAGAAAAGCCCACACACACCCGGGAGCTGGCGGCGGGAGAGCGTGCGTTGTGCGCCTGGAATCCAGCCCGCGATGTGGGGAAGGAGCTACGGGGAACAGAAATGGGGAACCGGGAAAGGGAGTAGGCGAGGCCAGGGCACGGAGCAGCTGGGCCGGGAGAGACCAGAATAGCAGCCCGTCCAGCCAGCGCCTGGCACCTGCCACGCGGCCCCCCGGGGGCACGGCCGGCTCGGGGAGGAGGGCGGCGCCTCCGCCCCAGGAAACCCGTGGCCGCACGGACGGCAGACGACGGCCCACGGCCGCTCTCTCTCTGGGCTCCCGGCCGACGGGTGGCTCCTAGGGACCTGCCGAGGGGCTGGACGCCCCCCGCGGGATGCAGTGGGTCAGTTCCCGGGGGGCTGCCTCCCTGTGGCCACGGTCACCGCCCAGAAACGCAGCCCCTAAACCCCCTTCCCACGCGGCGTCCGGCTGGACCCGCGTACCCAGAACGCAGGCCACGGCACAGAGCTTCGAGCGCCCCGTGGGCATAAAAGTGATGGGCTCCCATCCTTAGCATCCAGGGGCCAGGGCTTCCCATCCTCCCAGCAACGTTCACGAGGCAGGGTTTGGCGATGAGATGCCGCGTTTTTGCTACATGACCTCCAAACACCACAGTAAAATGCTACCAATACTAGTGACTGTGATTCTATGATGCAATAGTTGCAGGACCACCTTATATCAAAGGAGGCTCACATATTTAAGAGAATATATGTACACAGTGCTATACATAGGATGGATAACCAACAAGGACCTACCGTGTAGCACAGGGAACTCTATTCAATATCTTGTAATAACTTGTAATTGGAAAAGAATCTGGAAAAAAAAAAAATATATATATATATATATATAAAACTGAATCACTTTGCTGCACACCTGAAACTAACACAACACTGGTAATCAACTATACTCCAAAATAAAAGAAAAAGTTTAAAAGTAAATAATAACTAAATAAAAAAGAGACTACATGTATATAGCATATTATTAGAATCATACAGGTCCATTAACGTATGGCTTACATGGTATACATTAATTAATGTTTGCATCAACGTTACATAGCATTAGTGTCTATTGATTAACCTTGGCGTATAAGTACATTCGTATGCATTAAATATTAAATGTGTGTTTTATTTATTTAAGGGAAAACGTTCCGTCTGTCTGTCTGTCACTACAGACACACGCGTATATCCGGCGGGGTTCAGCCCGTCACCCTGGGGCCTGCGTCTCACACACCCTGTTGTGTCCAGCGGGTCCATCCTGAGGGCAGAACCTGACCTTCCTGGGGCCACCATCCCCACTCCCTGGGGGGCCCCGGACCCACTTCAAATCCACTCTGGTTTAGACGCCAACACCCACCCCTGCTCTGAAGCGTTTCAGGAACCTCTCTCTCACGGGGAGACTTGTATCTAGTCTTCCGTCCAGAAAAACGTGCAGAGAGAAATTCATGTCTCCGGGAAGTCGTCCCCCCCCCCACCCCGCTCTCCCCCCGCCCCGCTCTCCCCCCTCCCCCCGCTCTCCCCCCCCTCTAAACCGGCAGTCCCTCGATTTTGCACGTGTTCTCCATACGTAGGTGGTCATCACCTGGTCCGAGAGCACGACCTTCGGGGAAGCCAGGGCCGTCCAGTGGCTAAGACTCCGCGCTCCCAGGGCAGGGGGCCCGGGTTCGATCCCTGGTCAGGGAACTAAGATCCCACACGCGAGCCGCAACTAAGACCCGACGCAGCCAAATAAATAAGTAAATAAATAAATATTAAAGAAAAAAAAAGGAAATTCGCAGGCTGCGATACAGGGTACCCCGTGCGCTCTGAGGTCCCCAGAGACCCTCCAGGGCCACTTCCCGGCACGAAGCTGGCCTTGCCCTCGGGGTCGGGCCAGCCTGGGCCCCGCGACCCCGACCGCTTCCTGCGGGCTTCTCCCGAGAGGAGGGGCTTCCCTCCTGACCTTTCCCAGCAAAAGCGCTTCCGGCCGTGGGGGCGGGGCGTCCTTCCTGGAGGAGGGGACACGCCCTGCGCTGAGTCCCGGCCTGGCGCTCCGGACACGGCGCGGGTGAGCTGTGCCCTCTGCGTCCCCGGGGACCCGCAGACCTGCCCTCCCAGCTGCTGCTTCTGGGGGACCCGGCACGTAGGGACCACCAGCTCCCCGTCCGCTGGGGGTGTGGATCTTTGCTGCACTTTTTAATAACTGTACTCAGTGAACGGTCCTCTCCAAATTCGCATCCCTTAGAGCCTCAGAACGGGACCTTATGTGGAAACAGGGTCTTTGCAGACGTGGTGAACGGAAGGGTCTGAGATGAGGTCCCCCTGGAGGAGGGTGGCCCTACATCCAAGACAGGGTCCTTCTAAGACACAGAAGGCGAGAGACCCAGACACAGAGGAGAAGCCACAGGAAGACAGAGGCAGAGACGGGAGGGACGCGGCCACAAGCCCAGGGACGCCTGGAGCCCCCAGAAGCTGGAAGAGGCGGGAAGGACCCTCCCCTGGAGCCTCTGGAGGGAGCGCGGCTCTGGGACACCTTGACCTCAGGCGTCCGGTCTCCAGGATGGGGGAGGATGGATGTCTGTGGTTTTAGGCCCTCAGCCTGTGGTTGTTCGAGCCGCCCTGGACTCTGCTGTAAAAAAGAACACTCTTTTCTCCTGACGCTCACCATGCACCCCGAGCCCCTCCCTCTGGCCTCCTGAAACCCGCCGGGGACCCTGGCCCCATGCCAGGGAGCAAACTCCCCCTCCCACTGGGTCCCTGTCCCACGGGGGCACAGGTCCGCTCTGGAACCTGCCGGTGGCCAGCCCGGCTTGGGCTGACTTGCCAGGTTCTGAGTTTTATTGTACATCCACCCGTGTAAATAAGAGTCTGCCGGGGCCAAGCCCATCCGTAGCCGGAGCTGATGCTCCCACGAGAAGCCCGTCTTTCCAGGTCCAGGGTGTCTCAGGTGGCGCCTTGGCCAGAGGCTCTCTGGGGTGATGACACAGGGTATCTTGGGGTCACGGGTTCCTCGGCCACAGCGATAACGAGTGTTTCCTCCACTTAGACCTCATCCTTTCTATTTTCTCTGAAGCACCGCACGTCTTTCGAAAGAGGCACCTTCTTAGCTCTGGCCCAACCCCAAACATGGAAGTTTCTAAATGAAATCTTCCTTATCAGCGGCCGCGGCCTTTTGTGAAACGCCCGTAGTGTTGACTTCGGATGGGCTCAGGGCGTCCCAGGAAATCCCTCTGTGTCTGGGGCGCGACTCTGCTGTTTGCTTCCCTGGCCGACAGCCTGAGCGAGCCCCGCAGGGGAGATGGGTCTCTTCTGGGCGTGGACGGAACCCAGCCCGGATATTTAATGTGGGGTTGTAGAGACATGCCACCGAAGAGAACTGTCCTCAGCTGGGCGTTTTCTGTACTCCCTTTGTCCTTCTTCCCCCCGTGGCTGGAAGATGGGCAGGGAGACAGGTGTCTTTGTGGTTCATATCGAGTTTGGGGGTGCCCCATGCTGGCCACCTTGGGGGGCGTTTTGTGATTATTTTCCTCAATGCCTTATTTATTTTTGTCTGCGTTGGGTCTTCACTGCTGCACGTGGGCTTTCTCTAGTTGCAGTGAGCGGGGGCTACTCTTTGTTGCGGTGCGTGGGCTTCTCATTGCGGTGGCTTCTCTTGTTGCGAAGCACGGGCTCTAGGCACACAGGCTTCAGTAGTTGCAGCACGCAGGCTCAGTAGTTGTGGCTCGCGGGCTCTAGAGTGCAGGCTCAGTAGTTGTGGCACACGGGCTTAGCTGCTCCACGGCATGTGGGATCTTCCCGGACCAGGGCTCGAACCCGTGTCCCCTTCATTGGCAGGCGGATTCTTAACCACTGCGCCACCAGAGAAGTCCTGTCACTTTTTAATTTTACTAAAAATACACCACGAATATCTTTCCTTAGGCGCAGAAATGAATCTACGTCTCCTCTTACAATTTCTACACAGCCCACACCATTGCATTCATACAAATCCGTGAATAAACATCCAGGCGATTTTTTGTTTTCTTTACTTATGATAAACAGTTTTCCCTGAAAGGGAAAGAGGTCACAACCGGACAGGGGAGGGTCAGGGCGGAGCACAGATGCCAGCTCCGAAGTCTGCACATAGTAGTGTGACAGCAAGGATGGGGGCCTCTGTCCTAAGTCGGAGGCTGTCTGTCTGTCTGCCCCCAGGAGACGGCGAAGACCCATCCCTCCACTTGGATTGCAGGCATCTCGGAGATGAAGATGCCCATGATGTGTTCGTTGTTTTCTTTTTTAAAAACAGCTTTATTGACGTTTAACTCACAAGCTGTAGAATTCATGCTAAGTGCACAGTTTGAGGGCATTTAGCACATTCACAATGTTCTGCAACCATCACCTCCGTCTGGTTCCAAAGCACTCTCACCCCCCACACGGAGACCCTGGGGGCCCGACGCATTCCCAAGCCCCCCCAGGACTCCCCAAGTCTCTCCAGATGTCCCCCAGGGCTGCATGCTATAGGAGAACCCCAAGACGCTCCACCAATGATTTGGGTCCTTGTGTATGCAACGGTCCACAGATGATGTCCGCAGCGGACATGGGATGCCCCCCACCTTCCTCCACACGCCCACAGCCCCCTGCCTGGGTGGCCTCCTAGGGATGCCCACGCTCCAGACTCTCCAGGTGGTCACCTGACATTCAACACATCCTGCACAGGTGTGGCGAGCCAGCAAAGGGGACAGAGCCTGCATCTGCAGCCAGGGCTGATGCCACCGCCCTGAGTCGACCCCTCGGGCCAGAGACCACCCCGCTGTGTGCCTGGGAAGCTGAGAAACAGTGGCCGGGAAATGGGCGGGCCGCTCACCGCTGCCCCCGTGTGGTGGCTGTGACCATAGCCGGCCTCCATCACCTGTGCCTGGACGGTCAGCCAGCAGGTGGTTCCGAATTGTGACACCAGGGGCAGCCCCTAACCGGTACTGAGCTCACAGTCACTTTGCCCGGCGGCGTCCTCAGGACCCGTCTTCCAGACACGCGTGTGCTCTCTGCAGAGACCCCCGGCTTTGCCTCTTTCTTGAAAGCCTCTTCTTTTTAATCAATAAACTAATCTATTCATTTTTTTTTGGCGTATAATTGCTTTACCATGGTGTGTTAGTTTCCGCTGTACAATGAAGTGATTCAGCTATATGTATACCTATATCCCCTCCCTCTTGGACCTTCCTTCCATCCCCCCTCCCCGATCCCACCCACCTAGGTCATCACAGAGCACCGAGCTGAGCTTCCTGTGCTATACAGCAGGTTCCCACTGGCTATCTGTTTTACCCATGGTACCGTATTTATGTCAATCCTAATCTCTTTTTAAAGTTTATTCTTTCGGGCACAAAATAATGACTGCCTTTTGCAGGAAGCGTGAAGCCCGCAAGCACACGGGAAAGTCAAACTCCCCCCTGACCCGGCCGTCAAGAGAGAACCAGTGCGGATATAGGGCCACGTATGGGGCTCAGGCAGCAGACGCCCCCTGCCCTCATTCCCCTCCCTCCGCCCTAAGCAACCTCAAATCTGCTTTTTGAGTCTGGGTTTCTGGCCATTCTGCGTGCACGGTGTGACAGGCGTGGGCCCTTTTGTGTGTGGCCTCCGTCATGCTGTTCTCGAGTTTTTTTTGGAGGTGGGCGGGTGTTCCCTTTTACAGAGGAACTTCAGGCCCATGCTGGACAAAACCGCTGCCCTCACCACCAGCCAGATCAGGACCACAAGGAAATTCTTCTCTGGGAAACCTGATGGGGCAGAGGCGCAGAGGGTCAGGAGTGACCGGGTGGTCAGGTTTGCACACATCGGCCGCCAACCCGTTATCAAACTATGGGGTGGGGGAAGCAGGGCTGAGCAGAGGAGGAGAGAACTTCCAGACACAGGGGCCTGAGGAAGGTGGGAATCTTGGCAGTGAAGAATCGATTCTTCTGGGATCCTGTCCCACCCCACCCCACCCCTTTTCACTGTCCCCATCTTTCCCACCCTGCTGCTCACAAGAGAGGACCCACCAATTACATTTCCACGAGGGCACAGCTAATACCACACAATGCCTCCCTTCTCAGTGGAGATTAACTTTCAATACTGCACTACATAGCCAAAGGAATGAATGTGTAATTGTGAAATGTCAAGGATGAGAGAAAGGTAGGTGTGTGTGTGTGTGTGTGTGTTGTTTCTGTTTTAATTGCAAATGAGGCTTTTCTGGGGGAACTCTGACTTGACTCGTGTAGCCTGGACTCCTTCTGCAAGCCATGAACCCACTGCCTACGGGGAAGGAGGCTCAAACATGGATTTGGTAGCTCCTCTCTGGGGAAGGGGTGGGGCAGCCTGTATGTCTTTTAGGCATTCAGCAGGTGCATACTTAGGGCTCATGCCCCGTTGGCTCCTAATGAATCCCGAGGGACCCCTGGAGGAGGGAGTGGGTGGATCCCGACCTTGTGGGTTTTCTGCTGGTCCTACAGGGCAGGCTTGAGGCTGCATGAGGTGCCCTGTGGGTCTGCCGACCTTGAGCTTACGGGGCCAACCCTTGGCATTTCCTGCCAGGAGCCAAGCCAGCCGTGCTGACAGATGGCAGCTGCCAGATTTTCAGGCAACTCACTTTGTGATACCCCTCCCGGCCCCCTGAAGGAGGGAGGCACTCTGGAGGTCAGACAGAGCCCCCCATGTGTGGAGAGAAGTGGGGACACCCTGGCTGACCCCGCAAGGGTGACATCCCTGGGGTGGGGGGGTGACCGGCAGCCAGAGCCTCAGGGACACCCCAGGGAGACTGAGGCACGAGTGACCCAGAGCAGCTTGTGTCCTTGTGGTTGCAGCTGGGAGGCGCCCTCCCCATAGGGTGACCCCAGAAACATGGGAGGGGGCCCAGGGCCGTAGGACAGGCTGCAGATGGTGTGTTTAATCAGAGAGCTTGCGGGACCCACCCTGGGGCCCCTCTACTGGGAGGGGCCCTGCAGTTGGCTCAGTGGACCCCCGTAAAGATGTGTCCCCATCCTATACCCTGAGAATGGGACCCTGTTTGGAAAGAGGGTCTTTGCAGACGTGATGAAGTGAAGGGTCTGTGATGAGGTCCTCCTGGATGAGGGTGGCCCTACATCCAATGACAGGGTCCTTCTAAGTTACAGAAGATTCTTTCCTACCAACCAACCTCTGTACTGTTACCATTCTATAGGAGAATGGTTTCCAGGAACACATAATCTTTTAACAGTTCAATTATTAATATGCAAGTTTTAAATTTATAGAACAAACATTAAAATTGCACTTACAGTTACCTCCTTGCAAAATGGAGATTAAATGAGATAATGCATATACCCGACCGTTTGTAAGCTCTTAATGAAGGTGAAACTATTTGAAATAAAAGAGAAACTGCCAAAAAAAAACAGAAAAAGGGGGGTCGAGCGGTAGGATTCCAAGGAAGGGCCCCTGCTTCCCTCCCTCCTGGCCGGGCATCGGCGGCCACGGGTGTTCCCCCGAGACTCACCGAAATGCTGCGTGGAGCGCCATTCACTCCAGATTTTGCAGGACACGCGCTTCACCCGCATGCGGACGGTGTGCTCTCCCATCACGGCAGAATCGGGCATTCGGTACTCATTTTTATCTCCTCCTCTTTGGAAAACCTTTAAAAGAAAAGAGGATCTTGTGATGGATTTCGGTGACAAACGCCGGGCTGGGAACAGGGAGAAGGCGGAGGGTGTGCACATCCTGACACGGGGCGGACACATGGGACCCGCCTCCTCGGACCATATTCCCCCCACCCCCAACCGGCAGTGGCGGGACCCTAAGGGGCTTTGCCGTCTTGCATCTGGGTCTCACAGCTGTCCGTCTGTGCCCTCGTCTCGGGCAGGGTCCCCATGCCCTTGGGAAGTGAGGTTGGGGTTGTTCTGATTCTTTCTACACAGAGGACAGATCCTTCACTTCATCACATCTGCAAAGACCCTGCTTCCAAATAAAGTCCCATTCTGTGGTTCTGGGTGGACATGACTTTTAGGCGGACGCTTCCAGGTCACTACACTGTGTACTGAGAAGGTGTCAGGAGCTCCATGAGGAGGAAGGACGTTGCTCTCTCCTCGGGGTGCGTGACAACCGGCTCCTTGAGCTGAGTCAGAGGCATTCGGGAAATCACAGCTTCACCATCGGAGGCAAAGCCCAGTGACCCCTAAAGGGTCTCAGTGGGACCCGGGGCTGAGCTAAGCCTGCTGCCTGCTGAGGGCTCAACTTTGGGCATCTATGACCCAAGCAGGGACGCTGCAGAGAAAGGAAGGGGTACTTACGGGGTCTCTCTTAGAGAGGCTGCCCTGTAAAGACAGAACAAAGGAAAGATGGTAAGCGGCTCTCTTCTCAGCATTGTCTGCAAATGTGGGAACCCCCCTCGGAACCCCAGGATGGGTATGAAATTATTTTAAGCGGAAGATATTTGGGATTCAACAGATGCAGGGAAAAAAAGGCTTCTCGGAGTTTCTCTTATCAAACTGGAAGCAAAAACTTCTGGGAGTGAGGCATGCCTTAAATTCCCTCTGGGGAGACTTCACTCCCGGGAAAGAGGTGAAACCATCATAAATTCTGTCTCCAGGGAAGCTTTACGGCCTTGAAGAAAGTACCACTCGTACCGGCATAAACAAACATTATCAGACTTTCTCACGCACCATTTGTTCTCCTAGAAACCCATCTGTCTTTCCTAAAGATACCCCCATCTGTAGGAAATTCCCTGGCGGGCCAGCGGTTAGGACGTGGTGCTTTCACTGCCATGGACCCGGGTTTGAAAGAAACCCTTTTTTTTTTCCCCCATTGAAGCCTCTTCTCCCTTCTTTCCTTTCTGCTATTCATTTAGGAAGAAAAGTCCCTAAGTTCAGCTATTGAAGAGTGACTTCTTTTGTGCACTCCATACGGATAGGAATAAACATTGCCTTTTTTGACAGGTCCCCTGCCCTGAGGGAACTTGCTTTCTGAAGAAAGCAAATGCAGATGAAAACCCTAAAGGTAAGAGCTAAAAGTGCAAAACCCTCAGAATAAAAAAAAAACAAAGCGCAATCTTTACAACCCTGGGCGAGGCAAACCAGTTTGCTAGGTACGACAATGTCTTCTGTCTTTCAATGACAAAAGAAACAAGATAAGTGAAGTCATCAAAAAGGAATGAGCAGCATATTTGGGGCAAAGAGACGGTAAAGGGGGAAACACAGAACAAACTTGTGGAGCAAAGAGTTACCTTCTCATGAGTGAGGGTTGTACTCCAAATCGGGAGAAAAGGAGGAGAGAAAGTTCGTGGCTCTTCATGAAGGTTTGGGGTTCTTACCTTTCTCTGGATGTCCAGTTCATAACACAAGACGCTGTTCTTCGACATGCTAAATCTAATCTCGGGATTATCCCACTGGATAATGTAATACGATCCATGGTACTCAGTCGTGATGTTTGCTGGCGGGTTATACTTTTCTGAGAAGAAACGCAAACGGGAAACAGATTCTACATCTGCAACGCACAGAAATCAAGTGGATGAGAGTTACCCGAAACACCTTTATAGTAACTGGTTCCATTTCATTTTTCTTGCATAAAAGAGAAGAAAGCCCGCGGCCTGGGAAGCAAGACCTCCGGTCAGCTGAGCGTGCATCTCGGGCTGACCCTTCCGTGGCTGGCGCACACAACTGTCCTGGCTGGGTCCCTGCCCTCTGCCTTCCATGGTGCAGAATTGCTGGAGCCCCAGGCAGAGATGCCGGCAGGGCAAAACGTGCTTCGACCGCATCCCTCACCTCCTCTGGGACACCCTGCAACCCCGGGGAGCTAAAGGCATCCAGCATCTACACGGACCAACCAAACAGCTTGACTTGGTGTCGTACTGGAGTGCCCAGCTTTAGGAAAACATGCTGACCAATCCACCAGATGGTTTATCCAGAACCAGACACCGTGGAAGATGAAGTGTCTCCCAGAAGTACAGCGAGTCCCCTACGTACAGACGAGTCCTGTCCCATGAGCGCACTCCTAAGTCCAACAAAGTTAGCGTAGGTACCCAACTTTTACAGACCACGCCAGACGCGTGAGTTAACTTATGTGATTGGACACGCGAACGCACGTTCGCATCTTTCAAAGTTCGCAACTTGAAGTTTCGTAATGTAGGGGACTTACTGTATGGTTTCCAGAAGCCCCATCCTCTGGTGCAGGAATGCAAATGAAATTCTGACGCGCAATCGCCCAAGCTCACGACTGGAGGGACCCCGGAAGACTAAGGGAGCAGAGGTACCAGTTACCGTGCTCAGTTCTCAAAGACCCCCGGGTCACACCACGAACAAAATCCCCCCTCCCTGGGCACCAGGCCCCTTCCCTGCCTCAAGTCTGGTGGACACAGGTCAGCCTGGAGAGGGTGCCTTTGCTACCTAGCACATCTTGTTTATTGACAGATTCCAAACCTGCACAAATTTGCGTACTCCCTAAAACTTCCCTGAAACACCCAAACCAACACCTTGGGTCCTCTGGCAGTTATTTGCCAAAACGTGGCAAAAAATGTGCGTCACCCGGACGTGTGTGTTCTCAGCTGAGGTGCAGCATTGCAAACAGGTGCCCTTTTTGGGGTCTGTCAAGGGCTGTGTATTTTGTACTGTTTTGCTTTGCATTCCTACTGTCACTGTCTAAAATTGCCCCCAAGTGTAGCACTCAAGTGCTGGCTGGTGTTCCGGAAAGGGATCACAATGACACCCCAAAATAGGACACTTTGGCAGGGGGGTTATTTAGACCTGAAGGCAAGTGAGAATCAACAGATGCAGAAAGAACTCATTCCATGGCTTCCCTTAACTGGGAAAAAAGCAGAAACTTCTGAGAAATGAGAAGCTCCACGGGGAAGTTTTATGACCATGAAAACGATGGAAAATCAGCCCCCAGATGAATCTGCACAAACCTTACTAAAATAATCATATCATCCATGAGTTTCCACATATATTTACCCCCTCTAGACGTTCAAAACCCCTTTCCTTTGTTTAGTCATGTGTGCACAATTTATTACTCTCTATTAAAATGGTATATATGTCCCTAAGTCTAATCACTTCTCACGCAGGGGGGTCATTTCTTTTCTATAGACCCCCCCAACACACACACAGTGCATGTAAAACCTAAAATTAAATTTGTATCTTTTTCTTATGGTTATCATTTGCCAATTTAATTTGCAAGCCCCTATCGCGGAACCTAAGAGGTGAGAGGAAGAGGATTTTCCTTCCCTTGCATTCCTAAGCACAGGAAGACTTTGATGTACCTTATGGAGAAAATACAGGCGTTAGATAAGCTGATGAAAATGCTGTGACCAGAGACTAACCCTGTATTTCCCCTTGGAGCGATGAATCAGTACTTGCTAATTCTGGGTTTGCAGGGGGAATTTCCAGAACATCACTACCACAAATAATGAGAATCCATTGTATTTGACATATTTCATGCGTGACACAAACATACGCATTGCACCCCAAGGGAGAGTTCTAACACCCTGCCTTCCTCTCTGCATATTTCCCAGACCCCGAATCTACGTCCTGCATCTTGCTGAGTCCAGTCGGGGACCCATTACCTGGTCCTACAGAGCCTTGGTTCAGACGAAAATTCAGTCCATCAGACGGCTCACAGAGGGGCAGAAGAATACAAGGGGAGCAATTGTCTTACCCATTTCAGGGGCTTTAAAGAGAGGAAAGTCCAAAAACTGGATGTCCGTGTCATTGCTGGTTCCATTCACCAGGAAGAAGTAACTGTCTGTTCTCTGGGGTTTGCCTAGTTCATCAAAATGGCATCCCACACGTGTCCCCGCCGAGTCAAGGATGTACCAGCCACACTCGGACATGTTTCCATGCCTGTAATTTCCAAAAGGGCATCAAGGAACGGTGGGAGGAGTGTGCATCCTCTTGGGGGGGGGGGCGCATCAAACCCAAAATCTTGGGCTTCCCTGGTGGTGCAGTGGTTAAGAAGCCACCTGCCAATGCAGGGGACACGGGTTTGAGCCCTGGTCCAGGAAGATCCCATGTGCTGCGGAGCAACAAAGTCCGTGCGCCACAACTACTGAGCCCACGTGCTACAACTACTGAAGCCCGTGCGCCTAGAGCCCGTGCTCTGCAACAAGAGAAGCCACCGCAATAAGAAGCCCGCGCACCACAACAAAGAGTAGCCCCCGCTCGCCGCAACTAGAGAAAGCCCGTGCGCAGCAACGAAGACCCAACGCGGCCAAAAATAAATAAATTAATTAATTAATTAAAAATTCTGTAGAGTAAAATATACCAAAATAAAATTTAAAAAAAAACAATATATCCCTCCAACCCAGAAAACCCTTCTGAAAAGGAGACAGTTTTATCATTGACTCAGTGTGAAACCAGAAGGCAACCAAAGAGATTGCAAAGATGGGGAGGAATGTCACCCTTTTATAGAGCGAAGTGGCTAAAACCCATCCCATTCACAGTCTGAGGATAAAACTGCTCTATCATCAAAAAGTCTATACATAATAGACACTGGAGAGGGCGTTGAGAAAAGGGAACCCTCCTGCACTGTTGGTGGGAATGTGAATTGGTGCAGCATCTATGGAGAACAGGATGGAGGTTTCTCAAAAATACTAAAAATAGAGCTACCATATGATCCAGCAATCCCGCTCTGGTATTTATCTGAAAAAAACAAAAACACTAACTGGAAAAGATACTTACACCCCAATGTTCACTGTAGCACTATTCACAACAGCCAAGACATGGAAACAGCCTAAATGTCCTTTGACAGCGGAGTGGATAAAGAAGTTGTGGTGCATATACAATGGAATATTACTCAGCCATAAAAAAGAATGAAATAATGCCATTTGCAACAAGGATGGACCTAGAGATGGTCATACTAAGTGAAGTAAGTCAGAGAAAGATAAACAGTATATGATATCACTTACATGTGGAATTGAAAAAATAATACAAATGAACTTATTTACAAAGCAGAAACAGACTCACAGACATAGAAAACAGACTTAGGGTTACCAAAGGGGAAAGGGAGGAGGGATAAGTTAGGAGTTTGGGATTAACAGATACACACTTCTACATATACAATAGATAAACAAGGACCTACTGTATAGCACAGGGAACTCTACTCAATATCCTATAAGAACCCATAATGGAAAAGAATCTGAAAAGAATATATATATGTGTGTACATGTAACTGAATCACTTTTGCTGTACACCTGAAACTAACACAACGTTGTAAATCAACTCTACTCCAATGTTAAAAAAAAAAAAAAGATAAAATTGCTAATTTCCTGACACTTTCAGACCAGAGGAGGATTTTAGAACCTAGAGCCACCAGCCAGGTGAAGGAGACGGGTGTTTCCTTCCTGGATGTTTGGACATTTTAGACCGGTGCCCCCCCGGGTTCTTGAGGCAACATTTCTGGACTATGGGGCAGCATTTAACGTGACGACCCCAGCGAGGTCTCGGGCCCCCAGGCGCGCCGTTTCCGGGGAGGCCCCCCTGTAGAGGTGACAGCGCACGTCTGCAGGGGCGGCCGGGCCCGGCGTCCAGCTGCGGTTCGTGAAACGGACGTTGTAGATGACACAGGAGACGTTCTCGGCTCTGGAACCTTCCTTGCCTGGGAAGACAGACACCCCAGTCCTCACGGTCGTCCCCACCGGCCCCAGCGCCCCGCCGGCGACACGGATGCGTGTCACCATGGGAAATGTCAGGGGACCGCAGGGGGCGACGTCACCTGGGTTATGAAAGGGCAGGATGTCCTGGAACACCTGTCCGTCAGAGGCAGCATTGACAGTCAGCGTGGCGCCCCCGTGCAGCCCGGCGTTGTATAATGTTGTATAATGTGCAGAAGTAGGTGTCGTCTTCTGTGACCTGCAAGGCGTACAACCGAGAATAAACGCACAACCTGGGCTGCGGGCTCCTGGGGACCCAGGTCAATCCCGCGACAGTTCCAGGAGGTGAGGGTCCCTGACAAGTACCCCCCTCCTTTTTATTGAGGTACAGTTGATGTACAATATTGTATGTTTCAGGTGTACAACATCATGATTCACAGTTTTAAAGGTCATAGTGCATTTATAGTGATTATAAAATACTGGCTCTATTCCCTGTGCTGTACAATATATCCTTGTAGCTTATTTTATACATATAGTTTGTACCTCTTAATCCCCTACCCCTATCTTGCCCCCCCCGGAAACCACTAGTTTGTTCTCTGTATTCGTGAGTCTGCTTCTTTTTTGTTATATTCACTAGTTTGTTTTATTTTTTAGATCCCACATATAAGTGATATCGTATGGTATTTGTCTTTGTCTGACTTATTTCACTTAGTATAATCATCACTGGGTCCACCCACGTTGCTGCAAATGGCATTATTTTGTTCTTTTTTATGGCTGAGTAATATCCCATTGTATATTATGTACCACATCTTCTTTATCCATTCATCTGTCTACGGACACTTAGGTGGCTTCCATGTCTTGGCTATTGTGAATAGTGACGCTATGAAAATAGGGGTGCATGCATCTTTTCCAATTCCATATTTCCAGAAATATACCCAGGAGTGGGATTGCTGGCTCACGTGGTAGTTCTAGTTTTAGTTTTTTGAGGAACATTCCCCCACATCTCCAAACAGCCACTGTCACTGTGAAACAAAAGCAAAGATAAACAAATGGGACCTAACTAAACTTAAAAGCTTTGCCACAGCAAAGGAAACCATCGACAGAACCAAAAGATAGCCTAGGGAATGGGAGGAAATGTTTGCAAAGGACCCCCCTTCCTTGATCAAACTTTGCTCAGGCCTCAACCTTGCCCTCTTTGGGACTAGCTCTCGTCCTCGGCCTGCGGAACCCAGTCTGGGCAAAGCACCCTGTTAAATTAGATTACTGAGAACCCTTGATTCTGTAGGGGATCAGAATACATCACCCTGAAAGAGGCCACTTTGGCATAAGGATTATTTGGAGCTGCAGGCAACTGAGAAAGAGCTGATCAAAACAAAACAAAACAAACAACAACAACAACAACAAAACCAGAAAAAACCCTCTCTGGCCTCCCACCCTTTGCCTAAAAACAGGGCATAAATTTCTCTTTGGGAAAGTGTCCCCTCTTTGAAACTCTCGTACCAGGAAAGGCAGAATGAGCTGGTGCTACACTCTTACCACCCCAGAGAGGCACGAATCTAAGGAACAAACCTCACTAAAACAACCCTCATCTTCCATAAATTTCCCCAATATTTACCTCCCCACAGTTGGCAGCTCCTCAAAGCCGAAACCCCTCTTCCTTTGTCTTCTCCCCTCTCTAGAAATTGTTGTTTTTTTTTTTTTTTACTTTATTTATTTATTTATTTATTTTTGGCTGTGTTGGGTCTCCGTTTCTGTGCGAGGGCTTTCTCTAGTTGTTGTCCTTGTTGTTTATCTATTTTTCCCCTTTTTTAAACGTTAATTTTTATTGGAGCATAGTTGATCTGTTGCTTATCTATTTTATATATAGTAGTGTGTATATGTTAATCCCAAGCTCCTAATAAGTTTGTTTTCAAAATCTGTGAGTCTATTTCTATTTTGTAAATAAGTTCATTTGTATCCCTTTTTAAAATTAGATTCCACATATAAGTGATATCTTACGGTATTTGTCTTTCTCTATCTGACTTACTTCACTGAGTATGATAATCTCTAGGTCCATCCATGTTGCTGCAAATGGCATTATTTCATTCCATTTTATGGCTGAGAAATATTCCATTGTATACATGTACCACATCTTCTTTATCCATTCATCTGTCAGTGGACATTTAAGTTGTTTCCATGACCTGGCTGTTGTAAATAGTGCTGCTATGAACATAGGGGTGCATGTATCTTTTTGAATTCTGGTTTTCTCCAGATCTAAGCCCAGGAGTGGGATTGCTGGATCACATAGTAGCTCTATTTTTAGTTTTTAGAGGAGCCTCCATCCTGTTCTCCATAGTGGCTGCACCAATTTACATTCCCACCAACAGTGTAGGAGGGTTCCCTTTTCTCTACACCCAGAACTGAACGGGAGGCTTCCAGGGCCCCCGATTTTCTAGGAAGTGCTAAGGGGTCTCTCTTTTGCTTTGACCTGGATTCGATATGGCAATCTCTCCCTCCAGACCCCTGGGAGTTAGGGAGTAAGACCTCCACCCAGATGGTGACCAAGATGTCAGGAACCAGGCTGGGCAGGAAGGGATGCATCAGTCAGCGTTTTAATTTATAAATTCCACAGATGGATTGCAGATCTGCGCCATAGCTGGTGTTGTCCAAGGTGTTGGGGATAAAGGAAAAAATAAGAGGAGGACAAATTTCTTGCTCTTATTGAGTTTACATTCGCACGTGAAGGATGATAAAAATGGAGAAAATTGTCACGTAAGGTGGTGATGCTTAACCAAGACAAGTAAGGCAGGAACGAGGTGGGGTAAGTAGGAACGGGGCTTCGTGGTGATGGCCACATAAAGATGCTCTGAGACGGTCCTGCTGAGGTGGGGACCACGTGATCAGCAGACTTTCCAGTCATTCTGAAGACAGAAACCCTCACTATCTTCATGATTAATTACACAACTTGTGACACAAGAGAAAATGACTCAAATAACTGCCAAAAAAAAAAAAAAAGTTTTTGTTCTGACAAGGGTAGATGTGGAACCTATAACTTTTGATCGATGAAGTGCTACTTTAACAATGTTCAGGTGGCCTGGCGATGGGGTAGGCGGTAGGGAAGTGTGCGTGGGCTACAAAGGGGCACCCAGAAATTGATGCGGTGATGCAGATGTTCACCATAGGGGCTGTGGTGATGGTTTCACAGGTGTCTACCGAAGTCAAAACTAACCGCATTTCACATTATAATCATGTGTAATTCACTGTATGTCTATTCATCCTCAGTGACAAGATAAGAAAACAAAACCTCTTTGGGGGGGTCACAAGAACTCTTGTCAAATCTGCACCTTCATCAGAGAGCTTGAACGACGTTCGTTACGGGGTCCCATCTGCTACAGGTTTTACACGCACTTGATGAACACACTGAATATACGGCAAGATGATTTTGCGGGGCAGGGGATGTTTAGGGTGTTATGAAAATTTAACTTCACACACAGGTACGGTATAGGGTTCACAAAGGTTATTGTTATAAATTAAACCAGCAAAGTTGTAACCAAATTCCCAGGGATGGAAGAGCCCATAAGACGGTATCACTGAGCAGAGAAATCATTCTTTCTTTTCAGCTAAAAGCTACTGACAGGGACTTCCCTGGCGGTCCAGTGGTTAGAACTCTGTGCTTCCACTGCAGGGGGCACGGGTTCCATCCCTGGTCGGGGAACTAAGATCCTGCAGGCCATGCGGTGCGGCCTAAATAAGTAAATAAATAAAGCTGCTTTTTGGAATCACTATTTTAGGCACGCAGACGTTTTGATATCTAAGGGTAGGCATTCTATCAAAGCTCATAAATATATAGAAACAAGCAGCGGGAAGGTTATGAAAAAGATCGTAACAAGAGCTGGTAAGGACACTGACGACCCGGAACCCTCAAGCGCTGTTTGTGGGGATCTAAAATAGTGCAGCTGCCTTGGAGAACATTCTGGCATTAATCTGCTCGAGCTGCCATAGCAAATACCATTAGTCAAGTGGTTTAAACCACAGACGCTTATTTCCCACAGTTCTGGGGCTGAATGTCTAAGATCAGGGCGCTGGCATGGCTGGTTTTCTGGGGAAAACCCTCCTCTTGTCCTTCAGACAGGCACCTTCTCACTGTGACCTCACGTGGTGGAGAGAGGGGCTCTGGTGCATCTTCTTCTCTAAGGACACTAATCTCATCATGGGGGCCCCACCCTCATGACCTCATCTAAGCCTAATTAATCACCTCCCAAAAGCCTCACCTCCTAACACCATCCCATTGGGGGTCAGAGCTTCAGCATATAAATTTTGGGGAGGACACAGCAAAAAGCAGGCAGTTCCTAGACCTTATAAAGTCAGACATACAATTCCTATGAGGCTTGGGAATTTCACACTCAGGTATTTACCCCAAATAAAGGAAGATTTCCTTCCACAGAAAGACTTGTACCCGAATGTCATACAGCAGCTTGATTTTTTTGTCGCCCCAAACTGGGAATGACCAAAACGCCCATCAATGGGAAAATGCACCTAGCAACTGTGACATAGCCATGCGCAGGGCTGGAGTGACTCATCCATGAAGAGCACCGAGCTACCCGTATACTCAAGGACGTGGACCAACCTCAAAAACACGCTGAGCTAAAAGAAAGCCAGACAGCAGAATTCATACCGTGGGCTTCCCTCTCTAGGAAACTTGGGAGATGGTGCGTCTCATCTACAGGGGCTGGGGTGTCCCCTGGCTGACGGAGGGACAGGGAATCCGGAGGGAAGCGTTCCACATCGTGCTTGTGACACGGGTTTGTCCACTTGCTAAACCTCACGAGGCTGCATGAAGGATGCCCGAATCATCCCTCCATCCGGCAGATTTTCCAGAAGACCTTAGAGTTGTTACCTAGGAGATGTTGAATTAGGAGGGATGTGACTGCCCCCTCCTCGCTCACCCCCGCCCCCCAGGATTAGAGAAGGAGATCGCAGCCCTGGTAGATGTTTGTGCCGCCCTCAGCAATGGGGTCCCCAGCTGCCCTGAACTTTTAGGACGGCACAGGGTGATGCGGGGTGGGAAGGACCCTGTGCGCAGTGTCACCACGCAAAGTACTAACCCCACGGGCTGGCTGGTCTCAGGGACCCTGAGGGCTGCATAGCCCTGAAAGCTCAGGGGTGGGACACCTCGAGGACACCCTGGGGGTGAGACAGGCCCTCCCCCTGCAGGATGGCGTGTGGGTCAGTGAGTGAGTCAACAAGTCCATGTCCCGTTTCCCCCTCTGACCCGGCCGCCCACGATGGACCGGGGTCCCTGGCGTGGACCCCAGAGGCAGCAGGCTTTACCCACGGCCGGGGGGCTGTCCCCTGTGTCTCAATGCGAGGGGGGGGCCTCCCCGGGACCCTCAGCTCCTGCAGGTCAACCACTGCCCACTGGGGACTCCACTGAGAAAGAGACAGACACGGCCGGAAATAGTGCAAGTTGGCAGTGACTCAGTTTGTACTGCGGTCCGTCTGCAAATGACATTTCCTCAACTGTCACTATTCTGTGTTCCTTCTGTGTTTCATCACCTAAAAGAGAGAGTCTGCCGACACGGTTTCCCTTCCAAAGGCCCTAATACGCTCTGGAGATATTTTATTTTTCTGCTGTTCCCCTAGCCTCTCCCTCCTGGGACTTTAATATTATTATTATCATCATTACTAACGGACAATGTTTTCAGCAGTTTTCGCTTTTCAGAGACCTCAGCGGAAGGCATGGAGTTCCCGTGGACCTTCCCCGCCCTCTCCCAGTTTCCCGTTATCCTATTATGGAATATCCTGCGTTGGGTGGTGCATCTGTTACCATGGATACGTTGATACTGATACATTGTTCGTAGCCGGCATGTAGTGTAGCCACACAGAACCGGTTCCCTGTCTGAACCAGGGCTTCCAAAGCCCCAGAACACACTTTTCAATTTTTTTTTTCCCTGCATATAAAACAGAGAAGTTGCAGTTGCCATGGGGAGGGTTGGGCTCCGGACTACCCTCATCCCCACTTTCCTTGCCCTCCTTCCTGCACCCTCAACCCATCTACGCATTTCTTTTTCTGTTTCAGCAAGAAATGGGGCCCTTTATTAATGAACTCAGCCGTGTTCCTTCCTTAGGGGGTTTTACAACCATCTGGTGTTTTGTGGTTTGTGGGCAGTGACTGTGCTGGTGACAGAGGAGGGTCCGTCTGTCTGGTCTGGGCGGCCGGGCTGGACTTGAGGATTTGAGCTGGCGGGGTGGGGAAGGGGCTTCTGGATTTGCTCCCTGAGTCCAGGTGGGTGGTCACGGGTCCCTGGTCCTGGACCCCCTCCCCCCATGTGAGATGCCCCGGCAGGTCTTGTCTTGTAGGGCTGGACCCCTGCGTCCCTGTGTGTGGGGGGGTGATGTCTGGTCCCGGAGACTCCTGGGCCCCTCCTCCTGTGGGTGGTCTTCCTGCACACCTCACCTTCTCCATCCCAGGGAGGCATCAGCCCCCAGAGCACTGGGGTCCCCGGTGTAGCCCTGACGAGGAATCAGTGTGCTGGGGTGAGGCAGGAAAGTGCATCCTCAGGTCTCTGAGAAAGTCAGGAAAATCCTGGTTTTATTCCGGGCTCTTCCCTCCCCACCCCATCCTGGCCCCTCCAAACCCAGTACAGACAAAACTCTCTGCACAATCTCCTCCCCTTCCGCCCCTCCCCTCCCCAAGCCTCGGGGGTCTGTTCAGGGACTTTGTGGGGCTCCCTGGAATTCCCACAACCCAGTGGAGCAAGCACTGTCCTCAATCCCATTTCACAGATGCGGCACAGAGAGGGCAAGCAGGCTGCCCAAAGTCACACAGCCGTGCCGGCATATCCCCCGTGCGCACCTGGGGACTGTTGCCCGGAGTTGCGAGCCTGCACTCAGCGCAAGAAAGAAAGCATTGCTCTCTGAGCAGGTACGGCAGACACCCAAAGACCCTGCAGGGCGGGTACGGCCCAGTCACTCAGTGCCTGTGGGGATGTGCAGAGGGGTCCCCAGAACGGGGTGGAGGTCATTTATGACATCGGGGGATCCACGTAGCGTGATGCCATAGTGAGCAGATTCTCAGCCTCACGCTGTTGGGGAAATATAATTAACCCCAAGTCTCCTGCGAACCCAGAAAACCTTCCCACAATGACAGGAGGGGAAGAACAGGTTTTATCACTGAAGGAGCCCAAAACCAGGAAGGGACGCCCATCACGGGCTGAGACCTGGCAGGGATGGGAAGAGTCCCGCCCTCTCGCACAGCCCGGAGGGGACGACCAGCCCCAGCCTCGTTCTCGGGATAAACAATCTCTATTTCCTGAACCAACAGGTCTTGACAGCCCCGTGGGCTGCGCAGAGTTTGTCCTAAACCCCCCGGTTTATCGGGGCCCCATCTACGTTAACCAGTTGCCTCTCTCCGGAGGAAACAACACACGGCTCCCAGCTTTGTGCCAGCTGGTACGTTTGCAACTTGGAGCGAGGTGGTACTTGCCCTAATGTGGCAGAAGAGAGAGTTTAAATTATCTTTCTTGGCCTCTCACCTTCTGAGATGGCCCACACTGTCTGTGGTGTGTGTCTGTCTCTAAATAAAGAAAAACAAATAGCGTATAATATCACTTCTATGTGGAATCGAGAAAAGTGGTACAGATGAACTTATTTGCAGAGTAAAAACAGAGTCACAAGATGTAGAGAACAAACGTATGGTTACCGGGGGGGGGGGGGGGGGCGCGGGGTGGGTGGGACGGACATGTACACACTACTATGTATAAAGTAGGTGACTAAGGAGAACGTGCTGTAGCGCACAGGGAACTCTAGTCAGTGCTCTGCGGTGACCCAAACGGGAAGGACATCCAAAAGAGAAGGGACAGATGGATCCGAATAACTGACTCACTTTGCTGTACAGCAGAAACTCACACAACAATGTAAAGCAACTCTACTCCCATAAAAATTAGTTTTAAAAATAAATAAAATTATTTTCCTTAATTTTAATTTGTGTCTGTCCTTACAAACCTCATTTACCCGGCCTTCACCTCAGA
The DNA here is from genome assembly GCF_965194805.1 of Balaenoptera borealis. Taxonomy (NCBI): domain Eukaryota; kingdom Metazoa; phylum Chordata; class Mammalia; order Artiodactyla; family Balaenopteridae; genus Balaenoptera; species Balaenoptera borealis. The sequence continues at coordinate 1,183,474 of NC_138881.1, read as the reverse complement.
GGGCATGCACTGGGGTTACCCGCCAAACGCTGCCTGTGTTCAGAGGGCCTGTGAGCTAAGAATAAATTGTTACATTTTTAAAGGGTTGTTAAAAAAAAAAAGAGAGAGACCGGATCTGGTTGACAGATGCGCGGAGCCTGCGGAGCCTGAAGTGTCTGGTTTTCACAGGAGCGAACGTTTGCGGACAGTTGGGGGAAGTGGATGGAGGTGGGGCTGTGGGTGCAGGTTGGGGGCACTTCAGGGCAGGGCTGGGCGTAAGGGGTGCACACAGTAGGGAAGGAGCCTCTTTAGAGGGGCGTGTGGGTGGAACTGTGTTCCTTCCAAAGCGGTATGTCCACCTCCTGACCCCCCAGAACCTCAGAATGTGACTTAATTTGGAAACAGGGACTCTGCAGAGGTGATGAAGGGAAGGGTCTGAGATGAGGTCCCCCTGGAGGAGGGTGGCCCTACATCCAGTGACAGGGTCCTTCTAAGACACAGAAGAGGAGAGACCCAGACACAGAGGAGAAGCCCCGTGAAGACGGAGGCAGAGACGGGAGGGATGCGGCCACAAGCCCAGGGACACCTGGAGCCCCCAGAAGCTGGAAGAGGCGGGAAGGACCCTCCCCTGGAGCCTCCGGAGGGAGCGCGGCCCTGGCACACCTTGACCTCAGACGTCTGGTCCCCAGGATTGGGGAGGGTGGATGCCCGTGGTTTTCAGCCCCCCGGTCTGCGGTCATTTGCTGCTGCCACCCCAGGACACTGCCCATGCCTCCCCCCAACCCCGGCCCTCCTGCCTGTACATCCAGACTCAGACTCTCTTCCAAAGGTCCCCATTTCCCCCCCACCCAGCCATCACTCCCCCGGCTCCCTGCTCCCTGGCAGAGTCTGGAGACCCCTCGCCCTGCCCGTGCACGTGAAGATACCCGGAATCCCCTCTCCCGCCTCCACGAGCCCCAGCACTTGCTCAGCTTTAGTTTTTCCTGGGAGAACCCTTTCCCCCCAGCGGGGCTGAGAGCTCACCCTCAGCTACGAGGTCTTACCGAGTCCAAGCTCGCTCTGCCTGAAAACAAGGTGCTGAGGCAAGGGATACGACTTATTAGGCTTTGGAGAAGACGGCAGATGAGTGTCTCTGAAAAACCATCTTTTGGGGGCTTTGGATGCCAGTTTCTTTTATCGCACAGAGAGGGGCAGGAGGTGAGGAAGTAAAGTAAAAAGGCCATAAGATTTGCAAATGTCCCCTGGAATGGCCAGCCTCGGGGAGGGGATGTGTTAATTTCTTCTTTCTTGCAGCCCTCCGCAGGTGGGCGGGGTCCGGATGCTTCCCTGAACAAAGACACTTTGTTTTAACCCTCAGGCAGAGGGGCAGGGTCCCCCGAGGCAGGCCATTGTGTATAGATAGTATCCTTTTCTTGAACAAAAGCAGCCGGAAGCAAAGGTTAAAGTGAAAGAAACAGATCCAACGTGGAGTCAGAATTGGCTCCTCCCTGTTACACCTTCACACGACTTTGTCGACCACGTGAGTGCACACGAGCCACGTGGGCGTGTGAGCTGGATGCTGATGGACATCTCAGCCCAGGTGTGTGATGGGTACGTCTCCCCAGAAGCAGGTGGGGGTAGGGCCCCCGTTGCCAAGGTGAATAAGCCCCGAGGAGCATGCGCTGCAAAGACAACCATGGCAACCATGACTGGGGCTCAGTCCCCGCCGTCCCCAGTGGCACATCCCACGGCCCCTGCCGTGGCTCCCAGCCCGGGTGAAGCAGGAGGAGGGTCAGGATGGACAGAGGGGAGGTGGGCCTTGGGCATTGCAGCCCACAGGGAAGGCTGCCCTGTGATTAAAAATACAGCATCATTGCCAAAAAAAAAAAAAAAAAGACTTCCCTGACAGTCCAGTGCAGGGGGCATGGGTTTGATCTCTGCTTGGGGAAGATCCCACATGCCATGCAGTATGGCCAATAAAATTTAAAAAATAAAATAAAAGGCGGCATCATCACCAGACGATTGGTTTAAGAAGATGTGGTGTGTACATACAGGGGAATCCTGGGAAACCAAAAGATGCATGTGACTCACTTTACGGAGCTACTCGATTTATTGCGATGGTCTGGAAGCAAACCCACAGCATCCCCAAGGCCTGCCTGTTTGCCTGGATGGACAGGTATTCTCTGTTTTAAATAAGTTGAATATCTGGGTGCTCCCAGCAGCACACTGCTCACATGGCCCCAGGATCTTCACCTTGACTAAGTTTGTGTGGCTTTGGTGAAAATGATTTCTGGCTTGAAGTCCCCATAAGAGGGCAGAGCTGGACCAGTCTCCCAGGAGCCCTTGACAATCAGGGGGCTTCATGTGAATGACCCGGAGAGGGGGCTTTGCAGAGACCAGTCAATCAGAGAGAGAGAAGGATGTGAGGGTTCCTGATCTTCTGGATGACGACTTCACCAAGTCTTTCTCATGGTGTTATTTCGGGGCCACTGAAAACATCTCCTGAAAAACAACAAAAAATATGTCCAGCCCCTCCTCCCCCTGAGTTTAAATTCCTTTAGCGGGGAAGGAAAACGTCAGTACTCACGCCTTAGAATAAAATGCGCCTGTCTGGGAGGCGTTTTGCAAATTCATACTAAAGTGGTCATGACTGATATCGGATCTGCTCATAAATGCAGGAAGTCAAGATGTTAAGAAAGAATGGAGAAGAAAAGTGGAATAGAAAGTGAGAATCCTAAAAATAAAATGTCTCTAGTTCAGCATGGTCTCTGCATGGCCCTGTACCCACTGTTTGCTGTTGGATAGCTGTTACCAGAAATTTTTTTTTTTCCGTTCGTAGAATTTTTTTTCCCCATCTGGACCACTCTAGGGCAAAATTTCAAAGCGGAAGGAAATTTCGAGTTCCTTTGTCCCCTCTCAACCCTGTGTGTGCCCTGATGCTGTCACTACACCGCCACTGCACAGATACTCCCTCCTCTACCCTCGCCCTCGGATGGGCAGACGGACGTCTGGTCACTGGGGACGGCAGTCTAGTCTCTCAGGCTTCTGGGTGGCACTTCCTTTCTGATGACAGGTCTTGACCTGAAGGCATGGCCCCTAGGATGGGATCTGGGGCACTGGGAGTGAGGGGGTGATGTATTGGACAGGTGCTGGGGGTACAGTCATTGGGGGCAGGTGTCCATCTTCCTGGCGGGCAGTCCCCAGGAAGAGCACAGGGACCCACCAGAGCCTGGACGGCCCCATGTGAGGACACGTCACAGTGTCCACCTGCCGTAAATATTCCTGTGGTGGTCAGTTCGTGTGTCCGGATGTCCAGGTGACAGCCCCACTCATTCAAACACTTACCTGGGGGTGGCTGGGAAGGTGTTTGCTAGGTGTGACTCAAGTCCACCACCAGCTGACTTGGAGTAAAGAGAAGGTGCTCCATATGTCGGTGGGCCTCGTCTAATCAGGTGACGGTCTTAACAGCAAACACCGAGGTTTCCCAGAGAAGAAGGAATTCTGACTCATGATGGCAGCGTCAGCTCCTGTCTGAAATTCCAGCTCAGCTCCCTGCCCTTCAGATTTCAGAGTCACCAGCCCCATAAGCCTGTGAGCCAATTCCTTGAAATCAGTCTCTTTGCATTTATATATATATCTATCGCCATATATATGTATTTATCTTTCTTCAAATATATATCTCCATATAGATATGCACATTCATATCTCTTTCTATATATAGATATATATCCATATATATATCTCCATACGTATACTGTTGGCCCTCCATATCCTTGGGTTCTGCATCTGTGGATACAGAGGGCCAGCTGTATAAACTACTCCTCTCTCTCTCTATCTATATATACGTATACACACATATATATGAATATCTCTCTCCCTCTGTGTATCCATATAGATCTCCATATCTATGTTTATGTGTATGTCTATATCTATAGCCTATATCTCATCTCTATCCATGTACCAATCATCTCTATATCTATTTATCAATCATCTATTTATTATCTATCTACAAATCATATCTATCATCTATTTCTACATATCTATCATCTATTTTTCTATCATATCTATCATCTATCATATCTATTTCTCTATCTTTCTATCATATCTATCTATCTATGATATCTATCTATCTATCATATCTATGATATCTATCTATCTATCATCTATCTAATATAAATCTTCATCCTATTGGTCTCGTTTCTCTGGAGAACACTGACTGCTACAGTTTCAAAGTCACTCTGAGCAGAGCCGACCTACCCGCAAGGCTGTAGATGAGACTTCACTGGCTGGGAGCGGCTCTGGGCATCGTGCGTCCAGCCCTATGGAGGATACAGGCAAAGTACACAAGAGGTAGGAGAGAAAACATCACCCCACAGCGGGTCTGCAGACCCCTGACTGCTCCCCGAAAGATAAATGCTCAGGGAACAAGGAGAATCACCACCAGTAGACATAGCTTGGAAATAACCAACCATCCAACTCTAGGGAAACCAGCTTCTTCCGCAAATCAGAGTTCTCAGGATAAATGCCACGGTTACAGAACAAGCTCAAGCAATCCGCCACATCCTGGACCAGTGAGCCGGTTGCCTGCTCAAATACATGGCATAAGAAGACAACTTCCAGGGTGGGAAGTGAAAACCATTACAGATCAAAGAGCTTTGAGATGCGTGAACCAAATGCATCCATGGGCCACGTGTGGACCTTTGGTCCCTGGGGCAAAAAGGCTAATTGTAAAAAGTTGCATCGGCAATACCTGGGATTTTGTGAAGACAGACCTGAGGAATTTGTGTGAAGGCATTATGGAATCAGGGGTGACAGCCGCACCATGCGTGAGAGAGGCAGGCGTGTGGTGACCCTGAAGTCCTTCTCTTAGAACCCCGTGGCAGGGTTCATGCCAAAGCGAGATCATCCCTGGGACATGCTTCGGAGGTCCCCATCAGTCCATGGCTCTCCTCGGATACCACATTTCCCAGGATCCTTCCCTGGCAGCCCCTCCAAAGCCACACACGGCCCCGTCTCCCCTCTGCCCCCGGAACACGTCACTCACACGCCGTCCACGTCCTTCTCTGCTGTCCAATGGTCGGCTGCCTCAGCAGGAGGAGAGCTCCATCGGGGCGGGAGTTTTCTCCTGTCTCCCCCTCCCAGTGCCCCTGTGGTACCCCGTGATCCTAGGACAGAGCCCGGTGCGTGAATCTGTGCCCGGTCAGTCTCTGCTGACAGAGTGCCTCAACTGTCTATTTAAGGATGCAACTTAGGCACAGCTGCCCCGAGAGGGGTCCCCAGGAAGCACGTGCTCGCCCTCTGCCCTCCCACGGGGAGAGGGTGCCGGGGAGACGGCTGGTGTCGCTGGGACCAGTCCCACCACCCCAGCTGCGCCAGCCTCACACATCCTGTTGGGCAATGCTGTGGCCTGCAAGTTCCTGAAAACCTGTCTCTGCAGCCGCTGACCCCTCGTGTGAGCACAGGGGCACCATTGTGCAAACCACACAGCCACCAGGAGGGTCCAGGCCGGGCCTCCCGGGTGGCAGAGACGGGCAGGCGCCTTCAGCCCGAGCGTCGAGCGGGGCCCGGAGGGGCCCTTCCCGGGGAGAGGATGGGCTGGGACGCTGCAGCCGATCGCCGCCGGGGCCGCAGAACCACACAGGGGCGTTACGTGCTGAGTGCCTGGGGCATCAGTCCAAGAACTCGTTTTGTTCCATTAGAATGACCTTAGTTTCTTTTTTAATTTTTATTTTACATGGGAGTCTAGTTGGTTTACAATGTTGTGTTGGTTTCAGGTGTACGACAAAGTGATTCAGTTATATATATATATATATATTTTTTTTTTCAGATTATTTTCCACTCTAAGTTATTCCAAGACATTGAATGTTGTTCCCTGCGTTACAAAGTAAATCATCGTTGCTTACCGATTTTATGTATAGCAGTTTGTTTCTCTTAATCCCCAACTCCTAATTTATCCCCTCCCCCGCTTCCTTTCTCCTTTGCTTATCACCACTTTGGAATCTAAAAACTAAATGAGTTTATATACGAAGCAGAAACAGGCTCACAGACATAAATAACTCATGTCTCTTGAGATGTGACTTCCGTGCAGTAAAATGCTCATCTGCTGTGTTTTTCATGCGGGTGTGCGCGGTCTTCCGGGCCATTTTCCAACACCTACAACCGGCTCCCCAAGACTCCAGACCCCACTCCCTTCAGACCCCCAGTTGGGAGTCCGGGGCTGCCCGGACTTCTGACCGACTGGCTGTAAATCAGGGCTTCCCATGACCCGCCTCCTCAGGGTTGATAATTTGCTAAAACTGCTCACAGGACTCAGGCAAAGACTGGAATTGAAAACAAACACTTTGCTGGTTTATGATAAAGCATGTAACTCAGCTGGTATTTTTTTGTTTTTTTTTTCTTATTTCTTTTCTTTTTTTTAAAAAATTTATTTATTTTATTTATTTATTTTTGGTTGCACTGGGTCTTTGTTGCTGCGCGCGGGCTTTCTCTACTTGTGGTGAGCGGGGGCTACTCTTCATTGCGGTGCGCGGGCTTCTCGTTGCGGTGGCTTCTCTTGTTGTGGAGCACAGGCTCTAGGACCGCGGGCTTCAGTAGTTGTGGCACGTGGGCTCAGTAGTTGTGGCTTGCGGGCTCTAGAGCGCAGGCTCAGTAGTTGTGGCACACGGGCTTAGTTGCTCCGCAGCATGTGGGATCTTCCCGGACCAGGGCTCGAACCCGTGTCCCCTGCATTGGCAGGCAGATTCTTAACCACTGCGCCACCAAGGAAGCCCACTCAGCTGGTTTTGACTTAGGATCCAAGTCAGACGGGAGGAATGCACAGGGCAGGCATGGGGAGGGGGCACAGAGCCCAGTGGGCCAGGTGCGAATTCGGAGGAGTGAGGGCGGCTCTGAGCTCGCCCATCACGGCCGCTCAACCAAGCTCCCCTCCTTGGGCTCCGTGTGGTGGACAGAGTAATGTCCCCAAGGACCTCCAGGTTCTGATCTCCGTGTGGTGGACAAAATAATGTCCCCAAAGAGGTCCACATCCTAATACCTGGACCCTATAAAAATTTTGCCTTCTGACAAAAGGGACTTTACAGATGTGATTAAGTCCCGGATCTCGAGATGGGGACTTGGTCCTGGATTACCCAGGTGGGTGTGACATAATCCACAAGCATCCCTATAAGAAGCAGGCAGGAGGGCTTACAAGCTGTAACGAGTAAGCTCCCACTGTGTCGACTCAGGAATTGTGGTCCTGTTAGAGCAGCCACTGGAAAGTCATTCGTTTCTACACTGCAGCCAGTAGAGAAAAAAAGAGGATGTGAATCTTCTGCCAGTGGAAGCGGGCGGCGGCACAGACCCTCATCCCAGCCCCAGCGGCCAGCAGCGGCTCGGACCCCTCGCTGTGAGGAAGGGCTGGTGTTTCCCTGGAGGAGCTGGAACGCGCATTACGTGGTCAGGATCCTCGGGCCCCGAACCATCCCTCCAGCTACAAAAGCATCTTTGCAAAACATCACATTATTTTTTAGAGTAAAAAAACAAAACAAAACAAAACAGAAAGCTAGAAAAATGCTCAAAATAATTTTAAAAAGCTACATTCAAAAAAATTAAGCAAAACATTGAAAAAACGTTAAAAGAAATTGTAAAAAAACCAACAACTTCCAGAAAGTCCTGGGGATGCAGACGTCTGGAATTCACGCGTTCGCTGGGGCTTCTGTGACTTCTTCCACGGCTAAGACCTCTTCCTTGTCACCTTTTCCCACATCATGTGTCAATTTCTCCCAGAGGATCTGATGGGGAGAAGGATGGGGGTGTCAGGAGCCCCGTAAGCAGTGGCCATGGCGGGGGGGTTTAGCTAGAAATCGGACACGGGTCTCTGCGTCAGACCTTGCAGCTGGCAGATGAGCTTGTGGGAGGGACATGTGAGCCTAGGGTACCACACACGCTAGGGCCACCCGGAGCTCAAGGGGAGCGGGAGGTGGCTCGTCCTGGCCCCCTGGGGTGCGCGGGCCCCCGGAGGTCCCAGGGAACCGGAGAGGGTGTGGGTCGGTGCTCCTGAGAGGAGAGGTGCCCAGCTCAAGACTGGGGGTGAGCAAGCTGAGAGCTGGGGGATATGATGCCAGACAGCAGAGTAGGTAGATGTAGCCCCCGCCCCATGGAGAGGCAGATGTGATGGGTGCACCCAAGGGGGGGGTCTCACGTATGGGGGTCTCCCTTGTCCCTTGTCCTTTTTCATCCTCTCTGGGAGCTGTCCCCTCCCGGAGATCTGGTCAGACCCCTTTCAGTCTGTCTCTACCTCTCTCTTTCTCCCTCCCCATCTTCCTTCTCTCCTTCTCCTCCTTCTTCCCCCAGTTTCCCCAGACACAGCTCGCAGGTAAAACCCCAGTCCCTGACCCCTGAAGAAGGCCAGTGAGCTGGACACGGGATGGCAGCCACGTCCTGTGGACCCCTTTGGGTGGACACAGTTGAGATTCTGGGCTCCCTGTTCCCTCTTCTCCATCCTGGTTTGCCCCCCACCACATATGTACCTGGTGGTCGATTTGAGGGTTATCGTTCAATTTATCTTTGATCCGTGGAATTGGCGGGAATAACCTGTGCGTCCCTAGGAACCTGGTGAGACAAGAAATGTGTGAAGAAAAGACCTAGATGCCCAATTTCCTTCTTGCACCCAAAGGGGGCATGTTGTCATGTCACGTGCAAACACGCCATCCAGGCTCATTTCTTCAGAACAATTTCCTTTAAGAATCACAGAAGGACCAACTCCAGGCTTAGATCATGGAGAAAATGATAGACTCTGTGAGGGCCTTTCTAGAACCTTCACTCACTCCCTTGGGCACAGGGATGGGAGTGGGGGACGTGTCCAGTCTCCGGCAGCTTGGAGGAGTCTGGGGTCTCTGGTGTTTAAAGACCAGGAGGCTTATCCAACCTTGAAGCCCACGGTTCCAGATTGGGCCGTCTTCTGTTGATGTCACGTATTTTCAATGCTATCTTTTAGCCAGCATATTCCATGGTCCCGCAGCAACCCAATCCTGCTGCACGTTCACAGGGGCGTTTATTTTCTTTCTCACCACACGAATGGTACCTCCAATCCTGTGACATCATCAGGAGAGGTTGTACCGAGCTGAAAGGTAGCCTCCAAATATATTCAACTCATCCTGACCCCTGAAACCTGGGAACGGGAGTTTATTTGGAAACAGGGTCTTTGCAGATGTGATATAGTGAAGGGTCTGAGATAAGGTCCTCCTGGATGAGGGTGGCCCTACATCCAATGACAGGGTCCTTCTAAGAGACAGAAGAGGAGAGACCCAGACACAGAGGAGAAGCCCCAGGAAGACAGAGGCAGAGATGGGAGGGATGCGGCCACAAGCCCAGGGACGCCTGGAGCCCCCAGAAGCTGGAAGAAGTGGGAAGGACCCTCCCCTGGAGCCTCCGGAGGGAGCTCAGCCCTGTCCACACCCGGAGCTCAGCCCTGTCCACACCCTGACCTCAGACATCTGGTCTCCAGGATGGGGGAGGATGTTGTTTGAAGCCTCTGGCTTGTGGTGACTGGTTCTGGCAGCTACAGGAAACTCACACAGCTTTTCTTTAAGATAAGTCTTCCGTGTAAGGCATGAGATCTGTCCCTGTCACCTCAGCCAGCGGCCGGGCTGCCCAAACGCCTCTTTGCTCCCAGGTCCAGTGTCCCTGGGAACAGGGGTGCCTCGCAGTTGCTTTCACAGGGCAGACCAGTGTCTCGCCTGGTCCTGGGGGACATTTAGCACAGGATGCCCAAACAGGACAGGGGCCGCAGGTGGACGCCCACAGCATCCCCACATCCTGCAGGAGGCTCCCCAGGTGCAAAATCTCCCCATGCTTTGCAGAGTGCGTCATGCCATACGCACGCAACTTTAGTCTGCATGTTCATGCTTCATTGCAAAGCATTTGCCTGGTGGCCACAGACCCTGCGTGATGCCAGGGTCACACAACAGGGACTGCAGAGGTGCCCGCGGACAGGCTGATTGCAGTGGTCTGGGAGTCGGGGCTGAATAACCTGTGCTGGGGGAAATGAAAGTCAGAGGAGGAGAGACATTCTGAGAATTCCAGAAGCTCCAAGGGGCTGAAGGCAGGCAGAACTTTGAGCACAGCAGAGCTGTGAGGAGTGTCCGGCAGGAGTCTGGGGGCAGGATGAGGCCCGTGTTGGTTGCCAGCTCGCCTGCCACTGACAGACAGAGTATCAGAGCTGTTTCTCTCCTGTGCGTTTTTCCATCTCTCCAACTTCCTTCCCTTTTTCCAGACAAGTTTTCCTCCAGAAAACCCACACGCCAATTGGCTGCTGGGACTGCCTGGGGTGTTTGCAGGCTGCCCTCTCTTTTTTGCCAGCCGATTGGGGCTGCCTTTGGAATAAACACCGGCCCCCTCCGCTGACCACGGGGATGCTCAACTAGGACGACCTGGGGTTACCTTTTGAAAAGGCAGCTGACGGTCAGGCCACAGACGAGGGTCCCCAGGACCACCAGCAGGTAGATATGCACCAGGCTGGACTCTGGTTCTGCAGAGCCTGGGGGGAGAGAGGGGAACACGCCAAGTGCGCCGGGGGCCGGGGTATGCGGTGTCACCACTCAGCCAGCTGCTGTCCTCACTAGCTCGCGGAGGGGGAGACACGCCCAGAGCAGGACGGACATCTAGAGAAAGGACCCAGTCCTGCAACTTTCACAAAAAGATGTTCGTGAGACAACACGACCCCGGGGTCACGTCCAAAACACATAAAGCGATTTTAAGACACAGCAACCCAAAGACCGAGAATTCAATTTAAAAACGGACCAAAAAAAGATGAATACACATTTCCAGGCATACGGTTTTAAACAAAATCATGTCCCATCTATTCTTAAGCTTTAATTTCGCGTGCCATTTAGAATAAGTACTCTTTACAGTACATTATTTTTCTAACAGGGCACATTTGGTCTGTGAATATTTAAAAACCCAGTGAGAAACCCCAATTCTCTCAGGATCCTCGTAACCTGATCGAGGGGCCGCCACTGTGAGATTTTTCAATATGAACAGATGAAATGTGACCTATTACACAAAGCTGTTGTTGTTGTGTTTTAAAGCAATATGTTAATTGTCAAAAGTGCATATTCCAGAGGGGAAGTGAGACCAAAAAGTCACATGGAAGTCAGCCAAGTCTGTTTAGAACTCTATTCCGGGAAAAGTCTATTCTTTTTGTCTGTTATTATTTTTTTGGTGGTGGTGGGGGGGACCATATTTTAAACCCATTTTTAAAGTGGGTTGTCAGTGTCTTTGTTCTTGGCTTCTCAGAATACTTTATATGCTTTGGAGGCTTGGCCCTTATCAAACGATTTGAAATATCTTCTCCCCTTTCATGGGTTGTCTTTTCACTGTCTTGAGCGTGTCCTTTGATGCACAAGAGTTTTCATGTTTGATGAAGTCCGGTTTACCTATTTTTTTCTTTTATCATTCCTGCTTTTGGTGTCATGGCTAAGAACCCACTGACAAATGCAAGATGGCAAATCGATTCCTTATTGTACTCAGCTGTCCCTTCCAGCTTATGAAATATTGCTGAATCCTTATTTCATTTCATAAATTCTACACCGGCAGGCATCAAAGGCATTGATCTTGGATCAGAAAAAAAAAAAAACAAACGTATGCATACTATGCTTGCTAAAACACTGAAGGTGTTTGAGACTGGATGTAAGGGAAGGTAGACTCTTAAGTATCAGATCGGCTTTAGGGCCAAACCATTAGATTCCTGCCAACTAATCAAAGTTAGAAGGAGGAAGGCAGTAAAATCTGTCAGGCTAGCCCTCCCCTGATTAGAAAGAAACAGAGCCAGTTTGGATGTGGGCTGTATCCTGACCAGAGGTGGACCTGGATGGCTGTTTGGCGTGACCAGGAGGGATGGGTCATTTCCTGGCGGGGCGGAGGCTCAGGAAGGCTCTTAGTTATTCTTGAAGGGTCCCTCTCACTAGCCGTTGCTGCTGCCAGGGGAACAGTGTCGCAGGGGCCCGTGGGCAGGAACCCCTCCCAGAATGGCTCAGAGGTGAATTCAGGATGCCAGGATCTGTCCAGTGATGATCTTGGGACACGTACCAAACTCAGCTGGCTGGCTCCAGGCACCCCAGTGGGCTTTCCGGGCATCTGCCGTCCTGATCTTCACGGTATGTTTGGCTCTGAGCCCCGGTCTCGGAAAGCTGTATTTATTCCCCGAGTCACCAGACACCACTATCTTTGGAGAAAACAGAAAGTTAGACAGAGTTGTTGCCTGTGTTGAGAAACAGAGTGCGGGTGTCTTTTCAGTTGCCCAACTGAAGTGAAAGATTCAAAGCCACACTCTCCCAATCTGGGCATGAATGTGGTACTTTACGTCCTGAGGACTTGGGAGGAATGCTTAAGGGAATAATGACAATGAGTGATTCTGCCATTTTCCGAGTAACCACTCCTGGGGTTGCTAGGATCGTAAATATAGATGCAGAAATGATTCAAGAGCTACAGTGGGTATGAACCGACCCATGGATGGATAATGCCCCTGTAAAGGATGTTAAGAGGACCAAGTTCAACTTCCTCATCGGACAGAGGAAGACACTGAGGTCAGAGTGGTGGTGAAACTTAGAAAAGACCAACAAAAAGTCCTTTGATGATCAACCTCGAGAGGAATTTTGGAAGAAGACATCATCTCCTTGACACTCCAAGGAATATTTCCTCGACCAACATGGATAGAAGAGGGAGACCCCATCCAGGGGGCTACTGGGGGGTGCCCCTATATCACTGACTGGACGGTACTCTAGGGAACCTCCATCCTCTGGTTTTCACCCAGTCCCCATCCTGGCCACCGCTGGACCAAGTCTGCAGTTGGCATGTGTCCATTGCCCAACATTGTACACTTAAGCTACAAGGGTGATATTTTGGGTCAGAGTTGTAACTCACCAGTTGATTTCTACTGCTTCCAGTATTACTCTAGAAAAAAAAAAAACCAAAACCAAAATAGAATGTTTACTTCTCTCCATTTTGAAGGTTTTTCACAGGTCTCATCCAATCTCCCCCTCTGAGTGCAGTCAGGAAAAACCGAAACAGTCAGGGCCCAACAAAGTGTTGAGCTCCTTCTGTCCCCCCTAACCTGCAGTGGACCCCACACGGAAGGATGCAACATGTCCACAGGAGGAAGGGTGCCCCTGTTCATGGCTCCTTCTAGAACCTCAGCTGGAAATGGATCCTAATAAGAATTCAGGTGGGCTTGGAGCAAAGGCTCCTCCTTGTCTACACTGGGTCCAGGTGGACATAGGGAGAGGGTTCCTCCTTGTCTACACTGGGTCCAGGTGGGCTTGGAGCAGACCCTGAATTTTCCCAGATGTTCACCCATTCTGAGCCCACCTCATGTGCCCCAGGTCCTCACGGTGGGTCATGGGTTGGCTGCCAAGCTTCTTGAGGCGTGGTGCCCCGCTTGGAGCAGTGCCCACTCACCTGTCTCTGGATGTCCAGCTGGTACTGGAACTCCCTGATGGACAGTGTTTTCCGGGTCCTGGGCTTTTCCCACTGGATGAAGCAGTGTGATTCGTTGCAGTACACGGTGATATTGTTGGGTGGGTTGTATTGCTCTGTAATGAGAACCCAGCAGACACCTCTAATCCAGAATGCTTCCCCTGGACCACAGAGAGGAGACCCAGTTCTGCCTTCCCAACATTGATGGTAGCTCCCCAAGGTCACCAGGGGGCAGGGGTGGGTCTGAGTGTTGGCTCTTGAGGAAGATGATGAATCATCAGGCCGCCATGTGCAGAAGGGAGGAAGTTTGGGTTCAAGAAGAACTGGGGAGACTTCCCTGGTGGCGCAGTGGTTAAGAATCCGCCTGCTGATGCATGGGACACAGGTTCGAGCCCTGGTCTGGGAAGATCCCACATGCCGCAGAGCAACTAAGCCCGTGAGCCACAGTTACTGAGCCTGTGCTCTAGAGCCTGTGAGCCACAACTACTGAAGTCCGTGCACCACAACTACTGAAGCCCGCATGCCTACAGCCCGTGCTCCACAACAAGAGAAGCCACCGCAATGAGTAGCCCGTGCGCCATAACAAAGAGTAGCCCCTGCAACTAGAGAAAGCTCGCGTGCAGCAACGAAGACCCAACGCAGCCAAAAATAAATAAAATTTTTTAAAAAGAAGACCTGGGGAGGTAGGTGGTGATGGGTTTGGAGGGCAGGAGAGAGGCTGGTTTGAGATGTCTTTAGCCTTAAGAGGCCTGGACTATCCTATGGGATCAGGGAGCCTGCAGGTAGAAAGAGGGGGCTGGCGTTCAAGAGAAGACATTGTTTGGCATACGGGAGTATCTTCAAGAGACCAGCCTGGAGCAGAGCGCTAGAAAGAAGAGAAAGAGCTGGCAAAAAAAAGAAGAAGAAGTGAATTCACAGTGGTCCAGGATGGGTGGAGGGGCTTGGACTGTCAGAGTCTAAGGAGAGAAAAAGGAGGTGGCATCTGGGTAGATTCAACTGGGTGTACACTTGTCCTTGTAGCAGGTTACCCAAAGGGAGGAAAGGAGGGAAAGATGGGGGCTTGGAGGAATTGGGTCCACATGGAGCTAGCAAAGTCATGGCTTCCAACTGGGGGAGATGATGCATGTTTGAAAAGGTCAAGGAACTTCAGTGTCCTTCACCGTTGAACAGATATTGAAACAGTGACCCCATGACGGTGCATGCCAGCAATCAACAGGATGGGAGTTCTGTATATGACTGCATTTTGACGGGCATCTGTTCCATTCTAAAAGCTGACACTCAACTCTGTTGTTGGAACCTTTGAAGGTCTGTTTGGACAGCTTGGCTGTGTGAAGCTTCTCTTGTGACTGTGAATCTCATGGACTCCACATCCACATTGAGTAGATCTGATTATCTTTAACTTTAGAGATGAGATGCTCTATCCCTAGGATACTTACACTGGATTTTCCAGCTCAGAACAAAGTAAGGGATATAACTCCTCTGGCCTATCGTTGTGATCTGGACTTAGGATTCTGCACCCAGTTCTGATGTGTGGGACTTCCCTCCGACCCCCAACACCACCAAGCAATTCTCTGACACCAGCTGGGTGTCCTACAATTCAACTCAATTCTGACACTATCTACCTGGAGATAGCGTCAGATTCCACAGGTGAAGGGCTCAGTCCTCCCATTTCAGATGTCAATCCCAAGTCCAGGTCATCACCTGTGCTTCCAACTGACCTGCTATAGATCAAAGATTCCCCTGACCTCCTCCGTGGGTTTGATTAATTTGCAGGAGAAGCTCACAGAACTCAGGAAACATTTTACTTACTAGATGACTGTTTCACGATAAAAGGACATAACTCAGGAGCAGCCAAACAGAAGAGATGCATTGGGCAAGGCATGGGCAAAGGGTGTGGAGCTACCATGCCTGCTCTTCTCGGGTGGCTGTCTCTCTACTTTGTGGACATGTTTGATTGAGTAATTAAGGATCTTGAGATGAGGTCATTCTGGATAAGATGAGCCCTAAATCCAATGACTGGTGTCTGTATAAAAGGAAGGAAGGGAGATTTGTGATATACCAGGAAGACGGACATGTGGACAGAGATTGAAATGATGCATCCATAAGCCAAGGACTCCTGGCCATCACCAGAAGCTAGGAAAGAGGCATGGGAGCAGAAGTTCTTTCAGACAGTCCAGAAGGAACCAACCCTGCCAATGCCTTGATTTTGGATTTCTGGCCTCCAGAACTGCAAGAGAATACATTTCCATTGTTTTCAGCCTCCCAGTTTGTGATCATTTGTTACAGCATCTCCAGGAAACTTACACAGATTTCAACGCAAATTCTGTCGTACCTACTAGGCAGTGGTTAAATCACAGGTGGTTGCTCTCACCTATTTCTTTTAACAACAAAACCGAATCGAAGAACTGGATTCCTGTTTCTTGGCTGGTACCGTTAACCAGGAAGTAACTGTACGAAGTTAATCCGGAGAGGTCTTGGAGGTGACATCCCACATGGGTTCCCGAGTCTTTTAGGTAACGAGGACATTCTCTTTCGATTTTTTTCCTGTAAGATTCCAAAGTGTTCAGAGAACAATCAGGGCATATTTCTTTCTTCACTGTATTTCTCAGGGTTGTCTACATGAGGTCAACACTTACTTTGAGTCTCTTATATACAAAAAATATTGAACGTCATTGGGCGCTGCTTGGCCCTTGGCCCAGGTGCAGTTCATGAAATCCGCATTGTAGATAAGACAGGAGAAGTTTTGGGCAGCTGTGCCCTCCCCACCTGGGAAGAGGCAGAAACAAAATAATTTGTACATGGAGTTTAAAGGGGGATGGACCGGACGGCTTCATGGTTCAAAGAAGAATCAATACCAATTCTTCTCAAACTCTTCCCAAAAAGAGAAGAAGAGGGAACACTTCTAAACTCATTTTATGAGGTCAGCATCACTCATCACTCTGATACCAAAGCCAGACAGAGACACAAGAAAAGAAAATTACAGGCCAATAACCCTAATAAGCATAGATGTAAAAATCCCCAACAAGATGTTAGCAAACCATATCCAACAGCACGTTAAAAGTCAAATTTATCCCTTGGATGTAAGAATGATTCAACATACGCAAATCAATCAACGTGATGCACCACATTAAGAGAGTGAAAGAGATAAACCACATAATCATCTCAATGGATGCAGAAAAAGTGTTTGACAAAATTCAACATCGATTCAGCATAAAAACTCTCAACAAAATAGGTATAAAAAGGATTTACTTCAGCACAATGAAGGCCAAATATGAAAATCCCACAGCTAATGTCATACTCAATTGAGAAAAACTGAAAGCGTTTCCTCTAAGATCCTGTACAAGACAAGGATGCCCACTCTCACCACTCCTATTCAACATAGTACCTGAAGTCCTAGCCAGAGCAATTAGACAAGAAAAAGAAATAACGTTATTCAAATCAGAAAGAAAGAAGTAAGATGATCTCTGCTTGCAGATGATATGATCATATATGTAGAAAACCCTAAAGACTAAACAAAAAAAATATTGAAACTAATACATTTAGTAAAGTTGCAGGATACAAAATCAACATACACAAATCAGTGGCATTTCCACACAGTAGCAATGACATAGCTGAAAAAGAAATTAAGAAAAAAAACCTCATTTACAATAGCAACAAAAAGAATAAAGTACTTAGGAATACACTTAACCAAGGAGGTGAAAGGCTTGTAAGTTCAATGTTATAAGATATTGATGAAGGAAATGAAAGAAGACTCAGATAAACGGAAAGACACCCTGTGTTAATGGACTGAAAGAATTAATAGTGTTAAAATGTCCATACTACCCAAAGTGATCTATAGATCAATGTGACCCCTATTAAAACCCCAATGACATTCTTTAAAGAAAAAGAAAAAACAGTCCTAAGATTCGTATGGAACCACAAGACTCCAAATAGCGGAAACCATCTTGAGCAAGAAGAACAAAGCTGGAAGCCTCATGTTGCCTGATCCCAAGATATATTACAAAGCTACAGTAATTAAAACTGTACTCTGATGGCATAAAAGTAGACATAGAGATAACTGAAACAGATTAGAGAGCCCAGAAATAAATCCCCACACTTATGGTGTACTGATATTTGATAAACCTGCCAAGAACACACCAGGGAGAAAGGATTAGTGTCTTTACTAAATGATGACGGGACAACTGCATATCCACATGCAGAAGAATGAAATTGGGTCCTTATCCCACACCACATACAGAAATCAAGTCAAAATGGATTAAGGACTTAAATATAAGACCTGAAACTGTAAAACTCCTAGAAGAAAACATAGGGAAAGAACATCTTGACATCGGTCTTGGCAATGATTTTTTTGGATTTAACACCAAAAGCACAGGCAACAAAAACAAAAGTAGAAAACTAGAATTGGATCAAACTAAACACTTCTGCACAGCAAAGGAAACAATCAACACAGCGAAAAGCCAACCTAGGAATGGGAGAAAATGTTTGCAAACCATATGTATCTGATAAGGAGTTAATAACCAAAATATATAAAGAGTTCAAGCAACCCAATAGCAAAAAACAAATTTTTAAAAAACAAATAATCTGATTAAAAAACAGTCAAAGGATCTGAATAGACGTTTTTCCAAAGAAGACATCCAAATGTCCAACAGGTACCTAAAAAGATGCTCAACATCAGTAATTGTCAGGGAAATGCAAATTAAAACCACAATGAGGTATCACCTCACACCTGTCAGAATGGCTCTCATCAAAAAGACAAGAAATAACAAGTGTTGGCAAGGATGTGGAGAAAAGGCAATCCTTGTGCACTGTTGGTGGGGATGTAAATTTGTGCAGCCACTATGGGAAACAGTGTGGTGATTCCCCCCAAAATTAAAAATGGAACTACCATATGATCCAGAGATCCTTTTTATGAGTGTATGTTCCATGGAAATAAAATCTGGATCTCGAAGAGATATCTGCGTCCCCATGTTCACTGCAGAATTAGTCACAAAAGCCAAGATATGGAAATAAACTAAGTGTCTGTGTGGACAGATGAATGAATAAAGAAGATGTGACACACACACACACACACACACACACACACACAGAGGAATATTATTCAGCCACTAAAGGGAGGAAATTCTGCCATTTGCAACAACATGGATGGACCTGGGGGGTATTATGCTAAGTGAAATAAGTCAGACAGAGAGAGACAAATACTATATGATTCACTTATATGTGGAATCTAAAGAAAACTCATAGAAACACAGAATAGAATGGAGGTTCCAGGGGCTGGGGAGGGTGGGGGAAATGGGAAGATGTTCGTCAAAAGATACAAATATCCAGCTATAAGATGAGTAAGTTCCAGGAATCTAACGCACAACATAGTGACTATAGTTAAAATACTGGATTGTTCACTTGAAATTCACTAAGAGAGTAGATCTCCAGGGTTCTCACCACAAAAAAAACAAAAACAAAAAAAAACTACGTGACAGGATGGATACGTTAATAGCTCAGTTGTGGTAATCATTTCACAAAGTATAAGTACATCAAAACACCAAATGTGGGAATTCCCTGGGGGTCCAGTGGTTAGGACTCTGCGTTCTCACTGCTGAGGGCCCAGGTTCAATCCCTGGTTTGGGAACTAAGATCCCACAAGCTGTGCAGCATGGCCAAAAAGATAAAAAAAAAAAAACAACAACCCACCAAATGGACATCTTAAATATATGCAATTCCTGTGTGTCAATTCTATCTCCACACAGCAGAGAAAAGCAGGGGAATGTGTCCTGATGTTCATGGGGAGCCGAAGGATCCCCACCATGTTTTCCCTACCTGGGTTCAGGTAGACCAGTGTTTCTGAAATTCGTCTTTGGTTGATATTTACTTCGACAGTGAGCGTGACTCCCCCATGGAGAGAACAGTCCTGAAAGGTGCACTGACATTCCTTGTCTTTCACCTGAAAGGATGTCATCAGTCAGTGAATTAAGAACCAGGCTTCTTTCGTTTCATCCTGATGTCGTTTGCTCCTACCCTGACCCTGTGATGACATCTACCTCCTTCTGTGACATCTCCCCCAGGTACCTTCTTTGGGAAGACGCCAACTAGCAGCGTTCAGAAGGCCAGAATAGAGCTCACCTTTTTTTTTTAAAATAAATTTATTTATTTTATTTATTTACGTTTGGCCGCGTTGGGTCTTTGTTGCTGCGTGCGGGCTTTCTCTAGTTGCGGCGAGTGGGGGCTACTCTTCGTTGCGGTGCGCGGGCTTCTCACTGCGGTGGCTTCTCTTGTAGAGCACAGGCCCTAGGCGCGTGGGCTTCAGCAGTTGTGGCATGCAGGCTCAGTAGTTGTGGTGCACGGGCTTAGTTGCTCTGCGGCATGTGGGATCTTCCTGGATCAGGGATTGAACCCGTGTCCCCTGCATTGGCAGGCGGATTCTTAACCGCTGTGCCCCCAGGGAAGTCCCAGAGCTCACCTTTTAATGTGAGAGCCCTCATCCCTTTAAACTGTATGGGAACTTCACACCCTCTTTTACGGGATTGACTTTTCTTGTCCTATCTCATACCCACCATTCTCTCACAGGTGTCACGTTTACATTGTATCCAAGTCAGTCTGTTTACTTTATTTCCATTGAACAGGCAGAGCTAATGCTATTTCTTTCTCAGGATTAAGTCTTGCAGGTGGACCAGCTGAGCAAAAAGCTGCCATTGCAGGCAGCCAGGAGCCCCCAGGCTAATTGGAATAGGGAGGCCTGAGGGAGGAATGGGTTCCCTCAGGGAATCAGCCCAGTGGGCACATCTTAGACACAAGCACCACTTTGCTGGTGCACTTCGAACCGTGAGTGTGTGATGCGTCCCAATGTCACGCGTATGTTTTTTATTTGTCCTGCTTGACGAGAGCTCCACAAAGAACAGTGATTGAGCACACCCAATCCATCTTACCTTTTTTTTAATCTGTCCCTTCTCCTTGTGAATCAACACACATTCCCCGTAGGTAGCGTTTTCCTGGCAGTCCCAAGTTAATTTTGTCGTCTTTGGGTCAAACTTCATGTTTAGGCTGGAGTTCTGTTCCACGGTTGGAAGATCTGAAACATACAGCCTCAGGAGTCAGAAACTACTCTCCTCCCGTCTCCATTCTCCCTTAACCAACGCGTCTCACGTCTTGTGAGCAGGGATCAGGGCTGGGATTCACTGTCCCCCCCCCTCACAACCTCATCACCCCCTACCCCTTTCCCACCTCTCCTTCCTGCCCTTTCTGCAAGGGGAGATGTCTACTGTGGAAATAAACCAAGACCAACCAAGCAGGAGGGAGCAAAGGCTACTGATTCAGATCCTGCCATAGCAGAGGGCGCCGGCCACCATCACCTGTGCCTGCAGAATGGGTGGAGGAGCATTCACATCACCAGCAGGGGTGAGCACGGCAGGAGGTGTGATGCCGGTTGACCGTTGCGTACGAGGATAAAATGAAATTAGATGCAGGCATTGGGATGTGTCCCCCAGAACCCAGGGTCACGGGAATGGGGGCAGCAGGAGGAGGTCAAGCACATTCGTACGTTTACCCCGGTGCTCCTGGGTCAGGAGGAATGAGGGCACCGGCAGCGTGGAGAGCAGAGCGGCCATCGCCAGGGCACACGTGGGGCTGCCCAAAGGATGTGGACGTGCTGGGGGAAGAGAAAATCAGCTATCATGGCGGTCTTGACATGCCGACCAGTGACGTTTCCCTGGGGGGATGTCCAGGGGAAAAACACAGGACTCTCTCCAGGGGGACGGTCAGCATGGTGACCTGGCCAGCCTGGGTCACTGCGGGCCGCAGAGGGTCCTCAGGCTTCAGTAAGGTGGCCCCAGAACCGAGAGCCTGTCCTCAAGCCCGAGCACCAGGTCCAGTCTTCCCTGTTACCCTCTGAATCACTTCGGGCAAGGTGCCCACCTGCCTGGTCTGTAACCTGGTGGCAGGGGTCGGGGGGTGGGGGGATAGCCCCCAAGTCAAAGGCAATGAAAGGCCATGTACCGCGCCCGAGGGTGGGGTTGCTTCATGCAGTGGGAGACCCTCCACCGGACTCTTCCGCATCCTTTCCCCAGAGCCTGAGGATGAGGGTCCCTCCATGTAGTGCATTTGGGGAAACCCAAAGCCTGAGCCTCCAACGTGGTTACCAGAGTCTGTGGGTGGGAATCCCTCCGTGCAGCGTCTCTCTCTCCGCCCTAAGAGACTGTAAGCCCCCAGCCATAGCTGTTTCTCTATCCCCAGAAATGCATCCCCAGCATATGGGTATCAGGGCGCTGGATACACATTTTACAGCTTGAGTGGATTACTTCTCCAGAGCAGACTGTGCTAAAAGCAGGTATAGCCCCTGGAACAGCTGCTGAAGGTGGGAACAGAATAGCAGGGATGGTGTATGTAAAGAAAATATAAGCCATTTATATACATATATACATTATTATATAATTCCCCTATGCATTATTTATAAAATCTATCTCTTCATTTATAATATATATCTTCGTATAAAATTGTATATAGAATGTGAATTATATAGAAATAGTTCATGTTTGTATGAATATGAACAATTTTATAGATAATATTGATACATAAGGACATTTTGTCACTTATTTATATTATCTTTATGCTAGGAGACTCTCTCTCTGACAAGCTTGCTTCACACTTTGATCCCTTCATTATTCACACCCGATGAGGGAAGTTGATAAATGAGCAGAAAGACAGACACAAAATCAGACAGACGTCATGAGTTTGTAGGGGCTGAGCCTGACGTGGATGTACAGTTCCCCACAGAGCGTGGAAACCGGGGAGCTTTTCCGGCCCCCCCAGAAAACTGTGGCCTGTGTTACTTTCCTTGTGCTGCTGTAACAAATTCCCACAAACTTAGCGTTTTACTTTTTAATTTTTTTATAAATTTATTTTTATTTATATTATTTATTTTGGGCTGCGTTGGGTCTTCGTTGCTGCACGTGGGCTTTCTCTAGTTGCGGTGAGCGGGGGCTACTCTTCATTGCAGTGCGTGGCCTTCTTGCTGCGGTGGCTTCTCTTGTTGCAGAGCACGGGCTCTAGGCGCGCAGGCTTCAGGAGTTGTGGCTCGTGGGCTCTAGAGCGCAGGCTCAGTAGTTGTGGCGCACGGGCTTAGTTGCTCCACAGCATGTGGGATCTTCCCAGACCAGGGCTCGAACCCGTGTCCCCTGCATTGGCAGGCGGATTCTTTATTTATTTATTTATTTATTTATTTATTTATTTATTTATGGCTGTGTTGGGTCTTCGTTTCTGTGCGAGGCCTTTCTCTAGTTGCGGCGAGCGGGGGCCACTCTTCATCGCGGTGCGCAGGCCTCTCGCTATCGCGGCCTCTCTTGTTGCGGAGCACGGGCTCCAGACGCGCAGGCTCAGTAGTTGTGGCTCACGGGCCCAGTTGCTCTGTGGCATGTGGGATCTTCCCAGACCAGGGCTCGAACCCGTGTCCCCTGCATTGGCAGGCGGATTCTCAACCACTGCGCCACCAGGGAAGCCCGGCAGGCGGATTCTTAACCACTGCGCCACCAGGGAAGCCCCAGACTTGGCATTTGAAAAACTACAAACTTACTCTCTTGCAGTGCTGGAGATCAGAAGTCTGACAGGGTCCCTCTGGGGTAAAATCAAGGAATTGGCAGAGCTGGTTCCCTGTGAAAACTCTACAGGGGAATGTGTTTCCTTGCGTTTTCCAGCTTCCGGAAGCCACCTCCTTCCTGGGTGCATGGTCCCCCGTCCATCTTCAAAGCGCATTAGTCCAGCCTCTTCTTCATCATCACAGCACTGCCTCTCTCTTATAAGGACACTTGGGATGACACTGAGCTCAACCAGATAATCCAGAATAATCCCCCATCTCAGTACTTTTCACTTAGTCCTGTCTGTCATGTAACGTAACATATCCAAAGTTTCTAGGGATTAGGACATGGGTGTTTTGGGGGACGTTATTCTGTCGACCACAGGGGGATCAGACGTGGACCTCTTTGGGGGATGTTTTCTGTTGATCATACGGGGATCAGGATGTGGAATGCGTGACTCAGGTGACCATGAAGCCACGGCTGCCACATCGCAGTGATTACAAGATGCTTTGGGGGGCTTCCCTGGTGGCTCAGTGGTTAAGAATCCACCTGCCAATGCAGGGGACACAGGTTCAAGCCCTGGTCCGGGAAGATCCCACATGCCGCGGAGCAACGAAGCCCGTGCGCCACAACTACTGAGCCCATGTGCCACAACTACTGAAGCCCGTGCGCCTAGAGCCCATGCTCCGCAACAAGAGAAGCCACCTCAATGAGAAGCCCGCGCACCGCAACGAAGAGTAGCCCCCGCTTGCGACAATTAGAGAAAGCCCGTGCGCAGCAACGAAGCCCCAATGCAGCCAAAAATAAATAAATAAATAAATAAATTTATTTTTAAAAAAAAGATGCTTTGGGGAAAATTACAGCCCCTTTGCTTAGTGTCTTATTGCTCTGACTCTCTCTTACTAATCAGAATGGATTTGGGGAGAGTGGGACAAGAAAGGCGGGTTCAGGTTTCCTTTATGATATTAACACATTTTTTGAGATCTTAGAATATTTTTTAAAACTTGAGTTTTGCAACCATTAAAAAGAGTCATTAGGAACAAAACAAAAATAGAAGCAGTAAGTACACAGAGAGACACGGAGGAACTTTCAGTGCATATGACTAAGTAAAAGAACCAATCTGAAAAGGGCATGTAGTGCGTGATTCCAGCTCTATGACATTCTGGAAAAAGCAAAACTGTGCAGACGGTAAAAGGATCAGTGGTTGCCAGGGCTTAAGAGAGGAAGAGGGATGAAGAAGTGGAGCGCAGGCGATTTTCAGAGCAATGAAACTGCTCTGCAGGACACTGTATATAATGGTGGACACAGGTCATCATACGTTTGTCCACACCCATAAAATGTGCAACACCAAGACTGACCCCTAATGCAAATTATGAACTTGAGTCAAGAATCATGCGTCCAACTTGCTCCATCAATTGTAAGAGATGTACCACACTGGTGAATGGTGTCCATCACAGGGGAACCATCTGTAGGGGAAGTGGGTACATAGGAATCCCCTGTACTTTCCACCTAATGTTTCTGTAAACCTACAGCTGCCTTACACAAAGTCAATTAACATTACAAAAAAGGAGTACTACAAAAGCACCATGCTCTGTTCCGATAAAGCCACGCTCCACAGAAAACACCTGGTCTTCCGGCTGGGTTTGGCGTGGCATCTGCGACTCTGCTCACCGTGTCCCCAGCAGTATTCCTGGTTGCGGTGATTCATTTTTTGGTGTTGCTGGGACTTGGAATGTGGCCTTACCGCTTTCCTTCTCTTGCGCTAAGTTCTGCCAGGCCACACCTCACCTCTTCGCGCTGCCAGGAATCCCATCCTTGTAACGCTTCATCTTTTCTCTGAGGGCCCTCTCTCTCTGCATTTTATGGTGCATGATCACATTTTCTGTAGTTTCCTTGGATTTATGGAGTCTTTTAGTCTAAATGCAGCCTCTGTCTCTTGGTGTTTTAGTTTCTTGGGGACTGCCCTAAGAAATGACCGCAAGTTTTCTTTCCTTTCTCCCTCTTTCCTCCCTCCCTCCCTCCCTCCCTTCCTTCCTTCCCTCCCTCCCATCCTTCCTTCCTTTCTTCCTTCCCTCCTTCCCTCCTTCCCTCCCTTCCTTCCCTCCCTCCCTCCCTTCCTTCCTTCCCTCCTTCCCTCCCTCCCTCCTTCCCATCCTTCCTCCCTTTCTTCCTTCCCTCCCTCCCTCCCGGCCTTCCTTCCTTCCTCCCGGCATGTCCCTAATTCACTCCTTCTCTGCCCAACCCTGTCCTGCCTCTGCTTTTTGGAGGCCCCTCCCACTATGCCCAGCACGCCTACCCCTTGGACCTCCGTCTCCTCGTTCTCGTGTCTCCCTTCTGGGCTCCAGCCGCACCAAGGGGGCTCCTCCCCCTTCCGCCAAGGCTCTCGGACGACCTACAGGACCCGCCATCAGCGGACCGCTGGCCCAACTCCTCCGCGCCATTCCACTCTTTGCCTGTGTCACTCCGGGTGACTTTGGCATCTATTGTACAAGGGGGACCTCCCGACTTCCGTGAGCCATCTCCACCAGCAAAGGCCCTCCCCTTCACCCCAGCTGCCTTCACATGCCCAGTCCCCCGGCCCGGTGTCACCTGGACACCCCCTCTCGGGGACCTGCTCACGACGGCCCCAAGCTTGCCGGTGCTCCACAGGCACCAGACGCCCTCTCCTCACACCCCAGCTGCCTCTGCTAAGAGCCGCCGGCACCTCCGACGTTTAATGCGCTGTTTCCATGAACGCGCCTCCTTTCCCACCTCCTCTGTCGAAGGCTGGACTGGCTCACCTATTGGAGCCGGGAAGGAAGGAAGGAAGGAAGGGAGGAGGGAAGGAAGGAAGGAAGGGAGGGAAAGAGGGAGAAAGGAAATAGATTCCCTGAACCTTCACCATCGCCTCCTGGCTGGATCCCAACGATGGAGGACCCCACCCACTCCCTTTTTCAGGTGTGCACACCTGGGCCACCGCACACCTGGAGACAAGCACCCAGCCTCAGATTCCTGCCCCCCCACTCCCCCCCGCCCCCTGGGACCTCACTTGCTATCGGAGAGGAAATAAAAGCCACAGACCAGACCTGTTCCAACTTCCCCACCTGACTGACATCTCCTGCCTTCCTCCCACGATGGGAAAGCACCCAGCTTCCTCCACCCGCGAACGGGACCCTGGACCACCCAGCTTTCCTCTGGGTCTTGTCCCCGATCCTCTGTGCTGGGGCCGGGGCACCCTCCGGCTGCACCCCAGAGGCTCTGGGAGAGGACCTTCCTGGGTCAGTGCACGCCCACAGCGACTCTTGCCTTGCCTTGATTTTCACATCCGCAATTTGTGCAATGCCCTTGCAGTTTGAGCTGAGCTTCACTGAACAGGACAGGGGATGGGCCGTGGGCAGGGCGCGGAAGGGCCACAGTCTGAAGCTTCTTAGTCCTCTGGTTACAGCACCTGCGTTCATCCCCTGGCCCTCTGTCCCGTCAGCTTCCTGGGCGCACTTTTCTCCTCCTTAGTGCCTCACATCGTACCTGCCTCGGGGAGGGGGGTGGACACACAGCGGGTACCCAAGGATACACACTATCTTAGACTGATCGACACCCTACAGCGCAGTTCCTCATTCAGCTTCCTCTGAACTGAACCCCCCTTGGCTTCTTGCTCATTGTGATGGGGCAAAACCAGAAACTTCTGTAAACTTGACTTAAAAAAAACCAACCAAGTTCTCACACACCACAAAGGGACACAGAAATCCACCCAAAGGTGCTGCTTTAAATCATCAGTTCATCGCGGCCCCCGGCTCTTGGTCGAGGATGGTGAGAAAACCTCCAGAGGACAATTCACGCAGAGCATGAGATAATCACTGCTATGGTGTATCATGTTCAGACATAACCTGGTTTAATTCTCACCCCCGTCCTATGAGGCAGCTCCTGGTACCCTCGCAGAAGTGGCCAGAAGACCAAAGTCCAGTGAAATCTCATTCTTTTACTTTATTTGTTGCCTTGATTTTTTTTAAAGTCGAGGCAAAGTTCACATGGTATAAAATTCGCCCTTTTAAAGCGTACAGCTCAGCGGCGTTTAGCACATTCATAATGTTGTGTATCCACCACCTCTATCTGGTTCCAGAAACTTCTCATTCCTCCAAAAGGAGACCCCGTCCCCATGAGCTGTCACTCCGCATCCCCCTCCCCCCAGCCCCCAGACACCATGAACCCACTTTCTGTCTCTGTGGGTTTGCCCGTTCTGGTTGTCTCCTATAAATGGAATCATGCCATATTTTGCCTTTTGCACCCACTTTCCCTCTTCTTTTGGTTTTCACCAGGCTGGGTTTTCTTTCCTCTTTTCAAGATTTCAGCTTTACACAGATGTCAGCTGGAAAGAAGGCGCTGAGACCATGTCTCAGAACAACATCTCTCAAATTCGAGGCATACAGGACACACCTTGCGGGGGCGTGGGTCCGTGGGTGACCCTTGCACAAGCTGGCATTTGGATCTCGCTGTGGTCCTGCGGGTGCCACACGTCACTGTGACCGGGCAACACACAGACACAGAATGCAACGCCACCCTCTTCAGCAGCACCTGTAACCCGGGCAGGCCACCGCCCTGCAGGACACACAGCTCCACGAAGGCGGCCCACCCGAGCCTTCGGACTAAATCCAAGCCACGTTCCAGGCACAGGCTTGTACAGGGAACTCCACAAACTCCCACTGCAAGCTGGCTGACCCCCCGGGACTCATTCAGACCTTAAAACGCAGCTTCACGGGCTACGGGATGTACCCATCACCGATCACCATCTTCACCTCGGTGCCCTTCACCCAGCAGTTTTTAGTGCCCACCCTCAAGTTCTCACCCACCCGGAGCGCCAGCTGCCCAGAGCAGCAACAGAAGCAGGAAAAGGTCCCCTAGTGACTGGACACTTTGGAGGACCCCAGAGTCAAGGGGACCGGACGGCCCCACCGTACCACGCTCGCCCCTGCCAACCTGCGTTCCTCCATGCTGCTGCCTGACGCTCCCACATCTGGCCGATCTGACAACTAAGTCTCTTCCTCGTCCGAAAGCGAGTGCCCAGATTGCGTGACAAGAACATTTCAGCTCAATATCTTCCTTTTTTTTTTTCCTCCTTGATTTCCTCCCCCGTCTGTGGTGTTTCTCATTTTAAGGAATTGGGAAACCTTCATGGTGGAGTTGGCCCCTTCACCATAGATACAGAGAAGGTCACCTTCCTTAAAGTTCAACCAGGTGGCTCAGGAGGTAGCTCGGACCGGCTACCAGGTGGGTCTCTCGTCTCACTGCCCATCTTCATCATTGACGTGGAGAAGGTCATTCTTCTAGGAGTGGACACCATGGTGGGTCTTCATGTCTTCGGTGGAGAATACCCCCTTGCTCACATTCAGAACCAGCCCAGTTCTGTTCAGTTCAATTCATCAGAACTTTCCTGAGTATCCCAGGGATTTAAAACCAGCCAGAGTGGGTAGGAAGTGGCTTTCCAGCTCGTGATGGGACCAGGCTAAACAGAAGGGTCATGGGGGCTGGGGACACAAACGCAGCACTGGATGTCCCCAAGGAGGGTCCGTGACATGAGGTGGTGGACAAGAGTGGGTGTGGGTTCCATGGGGACCACATCCTGGGTGTGAGGGAGAGATGGTGTCTCCCAAGCTAACTGGGGCTTCGGGCTTCAGAGATGCAGGAATGCTGGTACCGGATCGGAGATCGGGAAAGAGGAGACACTGGCAAAGGGGATGGAGCTGGGGGCAGGCCCGGTCCTGCCATGTTTAATTGGCTTCCCTGACGAGGCATGAAGGGGAGGCGTCCATCAGGGAGTCGGATGTAGGGGTCGGCCTCAAGTGAGAGGTCTGAAAATCTGAGCAGGGGACCTTCTCCTGAGCTCCCTTCCGGGCGGGACTCCTGTTCCTGATTCTCGCAGGATTAGAGTGGCTGCAGAATGAACATACTTGGGTGGTAAAGAGTTACCTCAGCGGCCCTGGGTGGTCCACACCCTGCCCACTGCAAAGAAAGGTCTGACCCTTGACCGGCTCCTGGGAGGTCGCGTATGAACCCTTGGAACATCCTGCCTTGTTTGCCTAGAGCCTTGGGTCATGCCCAGTGGTCTGTGCTCCAATGTGAGTTATGATGGGATTGTGGGTCACGCCACATCCGGACCTCGGGAGGGGCTGGTGACGGAGTAACTCAGGTCAGCCACGTGGGCGCTCCGTGCTACCTGACTGACCCCAGTAAAAAGCCTGGACACCAAGTCTGGCTGAACTCTCCCGTTGACAATACCCCACGCATGTCATCAGGCATCATTGCTGGGAGAAGTAAGGCCTGTCCAGACAACCCCACAGGGAGACGACACTGAGAAGTCTAGTCTCTCCCGGACCCTGCTCCCTGCGTCTTGTGCCTTTGATGACTTCAGTCTGTATCCCTTTGCCGTATGAGACCAGAACTGTGAATATAACGGTTTTGCTGATTTCCGCAGGTCCTTCTAGTGAATCGTAGAACCCGAGGGTGGTCTCAGGGACCCCGACACACTACCTGTTTACCATCGTGCAGGCCGCTATGTCTGGTCAAGCATGACACACACAAGAGAAGGTAAATAACTAAAGGTCTGGACAAGCGACAGCGTGATGTTTCTCGGGACCCCCTGGTGTTCATCTTTTTTTTTTTTTTTTAATTAATTTTTATTGGAGTATAGTTGCTTTACACTGTTGCGTTAGTTTGTACTGTACAGCAAAGTGAATCAGCTGTACGTATACATCTATCCCCTCTTTTCTGGATTTCCTTCCCATGTAGGTCACCACAGAGCACCGAGTAGAGTTCCCTGTGCTATGCAGTAGGTCCTCATTAGTTATCTATTTTATACATAGTAGTGTATAGGTGTCCATCCCAATCTCCCAACTCATCCCACCACCCCCCTTCCCCCCTTGGTATGCATACCTCTGTTCTCTACGTCTGTGTCCCTGTTTCTGCTTTGCCAGTAAGTTCATCTGTTCATCTTTTTCAGACTCGCTCAGAGTTCCCACCAGGGTGTGGACAAGGGGAAGGAGAGTAAAGGAGACGCTGCCTGGTCTTGGGTGTCTTGTAAGGGTCCTTCTGGGACAGCCTGCGGAGAGCATGCAGGGTGGCGCGGGGGCGTGGGCGCCAGCGTCCTCTCCGGCGACCACCAACTTCACAGGGCTTCTCACCATTAGACTGTCACTTTAGCACAATGCACTGTGTTCTCATTTTCGCTTTCTCTGTTTGGGGCTTGGGTGTTTTGTTTCTTTTCCGACACAATACATTTTACCCTTTATTAAAGGGTAAGTGTAACCTTTGTCATAGGTCACATTCTGAGAACTGAATGTGGACCTGGATGGGCACACCCCAGCCTTCCAGGAACTCACAAAGGAGGAGGAAAGGTTAAACTGTTCCCAAAAGCTCCAGCCCTCCGGTCCAGGGCATCAGGATGGGTGGGTTGGAAACACCCCAGGGCCCAGGGACAGGCCACCAAGGCTGGGGACTCAGCAGCCATCACTCGCTCCAAGGAAGCGTGAGCCCTCACTCCTTCTTCTTTTTTGTCGAGAATATTTTGGCTCTTCTGGATCGCTTGCATTTCTGTGTGAGTTTTAGGATCAGCTTGTCAATTTCTGCAAAAAAAGGCACCTGGGCATTTTGAAGGGATTGCATTGAATCTGAAGACCACGCGGAAGATTTCAGACGTGTCGGTGTCTTAAGAAGATTAAGGCTTCTGATCGAACACAGGATGTCTTTCTGTTTATTTGGCTCTTCTCACCCCTTTCAGCAAAGCTTTGTAGCTTTCAGTGTATAAATCTTGCACTCTTTGGTTAAACTGATGTTATTTATTTACTTACGGGTAAAATTACTCATCAGTAAAAACGGATGTGTTTTGTTCTTTTGGATGCTATTGTAAATGGGCTTGTTTTCTTAATCTCATTTCTGGATGGCCCATTGCACAGGTGTGTTTATGTGTACATCTCATATCCCGCAGCCAAGCTGAATCTGTTTACTAGTTCGAAGAATTTTTTAGTGGATTCCTTAAGATGTTCCATATATAATAGCCGTCTGCAGATACATATAGTTTTACTTCTCTTTTCTGATCTGCATGTTTTAAAAAGATTTTTTTTTTCTTGAAGTATAGTTGGTTTACAATGTTGTGTTAGTTTTGGGTGTACAGCAAAGTGATTCAGTTATTGCATATATATATTATGTATATATATATATTCTTTTTCAGATTCTTTTCCCTTACCGGTTACTACAAAATTTTGAGTATAGTTCCCTGTGCTGTACAGTAGGTCCTTGTTGGTTATTGCATATGTTAAGGCAAGTTCGTGTGCCTGACGCACACGGAGGCCAAACAAGGTCACACAAGGAGACGAGGTGGCTCATGCCTTGAAAAGCCTTGAGCTCCCCGAAGGGTTCTGGCAAAGCACTTTTAAAAGCCAGGCGAGGGAGGGGTGTCGCAGGGCCTGTGATCAGCTTGGGCACAGTTGTCTGACCGGCTGATGGTGAGGTCGCAGGGCGGTGTCACAGTGGTCAACGTTGTCAGTCCTTAGGCTCCAGGAGGCCTGGGGCTCTGTGCTCATGGTCATCAAGTAATTAACATCCACCACTTCGCAGGGGCGTTTTCACATCTGCAAAAGAACTCAGGGAACATGCATCAAATACTATCATCTAGGTACTTCAGAGAGGAGCTACAGCAGAGGATGTGGGAGAAGGGGGCTGTAGGACAGACTTACACATATTTTAAAAGTAATACAATTTTAATACATTTTGTATTTTTAATTTTTTTTAATTTTAATAAAACTCTTGCCTAATTGGCCTGACTAGCACCTCCAGCAGAATGTTGAGTGTAAGTGTCAAGAACAGACATCCTTGTCTTGTGTTTTTAATTTATTGGAGTCTAGTTGATTTACAAAGTTGTGTTAGTTTCAGGTGTACAGCAAAGTGATTCTGTTATACACGTAGCTATTCTTTTTCAAATTCTTTTCCCATTTAGATTATTACAGAATATTGAGTAGAGTTCCCTGTGCTCTGCAGTAGGTCCTTGTTGGTTATCTATTTTATATATAGTAGTGTGTGTATGTTAATCCCAAACTCCTAATTTATCCCTCTCCCACCCTTTCCCCTTTGCTAACCATGAGTTTGTTTTCCATGTCTGTGGATCTATTTCTGTTTTGTAAATAAATTCGTTCATGTTATAGTTTAGATTCCACCTGTAAGTGATATCATATGATATTGATCTTCCTCTGTCTGACTTGCTTCACTTAGTATGATCATCTCTAGGTCCATCCTTGTTGCTGCAAATGGCATTATTTCATTCTTTTTCATGGCTGAGTAATATTCCATTGTATATATGTACCACATCTTCTTTATCCATTCACCTGTCGATGGGTTGTTTCCATGTCTTGGCTATTGTAAATAGTGCTGCAATGAACATTGGGGTGTGTGTGGACCTTAAACTTTTGCAACTGTTTTTCCTTATGGAGGTAAATCGGGCCGCCCCAGGAGCAGAGAGAGGAAGTCTCCGCACCCATCACTAACCTGGCTTCAGGAAGGGGCAGACAACTTTACGTGTCTCCTCATGTAAACTTGGGTTCTACCTGGAAGGTGAGACTTGATCGGAGAAGAAATAAAATCGTAGGCTGAGCCCCTGAGGTTTTCCCTGAAGGAATGAGCATGGTGTCCACCATCTCCTTGGCTTTCTAGATGACGGATGCAAAGGTGACACTGATTAAGGTGTTCTGGAAACTTCCACCCTGCCCTGACCAGCAAGGCAAAGGAGGATTCTGCCAGGACCAATGCACTGGAAGAACCCTGGTGCCTCAGATCCCCGGGGCCTCACTTGCATCTCCGGCCCCTGTTTACCTCTCAACCAAGATTCTTCCGTGCCTTGGCCTCTTCCCAGGTGTGCTGAAGCAAGGAGAAGCTTCTCCCTCCCCCTGGAAGATGCACCCGAGACACACAACATGTCAGATTCCACAGAGCACACAGAATCCCTTCCTGCTGCCCTCACTCCACGGAGCATGGTGGGCCTTTGCTGCTACACTTGCTCCTCAGCCCAGCGGCCAGCAAGCCCCCAGAGCACCTCCTGCACCTTGAAGATCAGCTGACGAGCGTCCTGGGAGCACGTCGCTCCTCTGTCGTCACATGGCTTCTCCTCTCAGTGTCTCTGTGTCTTCTCTTCTTATAATGACACCGCTTATACTGGATTAAAGACCCACCCTCAGAAGCAACCTCAACGTCCATCGACAGACAAATGGATAAAGAAGATGCGGTACGTATATACAAGGGAATATTACTCAGCCATAAAAAAGAATGCAACTATGCCATTGGCAGTGACATGGATGGACCTAGAGATGACCATACTAAGTGAAGTAAGTCAGACACAGACAAATATCATATGATATCACTTATGCGCGGAATCTAAAAAAAAATGATACAAAGGAACTTATTTACAAAACAGAAACACACGCCCAGACATAGAAAACAAACTTATGGGTACCAAAGGGGAAAGGGAGGGGAGGGATTAATTAGCAGTTTGGGATTAACAGGTACACACCACTGTACATAAAATAGATAAACAACAGGACCTACTGTATCGCACGGGGAACTCTACTCAATATCTTATATAAAATATATAAAAACAAGGAATTACCGTATAGCACAGAGAACTATTCATATCTTGCAATAACCTATAATGGAAAATAATCTGAAAAAAATATATATATATATAAAGTTCAAGGTCGGTAGACGTGAGCAAGACCCGTTCTTAAAAACCTAAGACTCTTCTTCCCAGCCTTCTGCCCTAGTTTACAGAAAGAACTGAAAAGCCTCAGCAGAGATTAAAAGGACAAGAAAATACATCGACCAACACGGCAAGACAGAGTCAAAATCACGTAGCGCATAGTTTGGACCGAAGACAGGGCAGGACCCAGAGGACAGCATCCGCTGCCCAGCCCGTTAGGAGAACGCGCTGGACACACAGTCAGAAATCCCGAAACAAAACCAACTGGGACCCACACCCTCCAGGATGCCTGATGGAAAACGTGACCTCCTTACTTTCAGGTCCTGCCTTTGAGCTACATTTCTCTCCAGCGTCCCGAGAGGCAGGACTTAGTCTGGTGCTGGCCCATCACTCCGGGTCCCCTGGGGGACGGCTCGGACAGGGCGCAGTGCCCCCCCACCAGGCTCACAGCTCGGCCTCCCTCACCACTCCCACCCCCGACCGCGGTGCCCAATTCAAGCTTCAGTTTCACTTTTGAGCCAGCGCCCCTGCACCGGGTTTGCGGAGAGCGCTACTGACCCCTAGTGACCGAAACTTCCCAATGAAAACACAAGCCTCAGGACACGAAGCCAGCCAGCCCGGCTCCTAGCCCAGCAAGGTAGAGAGCTTTCAGCACAGATCGGCCCTCCCAAGTTCCGCCCAGCAGGACCTGAGTGCAAAGGCCTTCCTTGTAGCTCAGGATTTGCTGAGTCAGACGTGCAGGAAGCACCTGGGTGCTTTGGTGGCTGGGTGGGTGGTCAGGGCTGCTCTGGCCAATGTCCCCTGGTGTGGGTTTAACTGTCCCCCCAAAGATGTACTGAAATCTGACTCCTGGTACCTGTGACCTTGACAGCACTGGGAAATAGGGTTTTTGCAGATGTAATGAGTTGCGATGAGGTCCCTAGGGTGGGTCCTTCATCCGACTGGACCAGCGTCCTTAAAAGAAGAGACAAATTCAGGCACGGATGCGTCTCAGAGTTCCAGTGGAAGGACGCTGCTGACCTTTACGCCCGGTGTTCCCTCTGCACCCCTCCATGCAAGGGTGTACAGCTCAGACCCCAGGGCGACCCCCCTGAATCCTTCTTGCCCAACTGTCTCGTTGCTGCCCTCCCCTCATTGGAAAGGTCTCTCTCGTTTGGGGATCAGTGAAAATATAGGGGTTTTTTTTTGGGGGGGTTGTATCTTTTGAAATACTTACATGTCACCCCTTAATTATTCAACCCCGAAGTCTTCACGGGGGCGCTGAGAAGTGGGTTTCTGTTGGGAATCGGTCTGTTTCCGACGATACTCTCCCCGCCGTGGGTAGACCCCGGTGCCTGTGGACGGAGGGCTCAGGGGTTCAGGGTGAAGATGGGGGGCAGGCGCTGTGGGCCACACCTTCAGGAGGGGCACCATATTTGGGGTAGTCTTGGCCCCAGTAAACGGTAAATGTTGTTAAGCTGCCCGCCCGGGAGCAGGGTGGCACCCCGTTCTGGGGTTTGTGCCCTGATTGGGAAGTTTTGGTCAGTAGCGCTCTCTGCAGACCCGGTCCGGGCGGGCTGCGCGCAGTGAAGGCGGCCTCCCTCCTCACAGGGCTCAGAAACCCATCTTCGGCGACGCAGGGGTGGAGCCGCGTCGTGGACGGCTCGGGGTAAGCAGGGCGGGGTAGGGATGTGCCCCGCCCCCGTGGGAGAGGTACCACTGGGCGCGGGCTCCTGGCGGACCGCTGGGTCTCGCAGAGGCCCCCAGGTGCTCTCTCGATCGCAGAAACTACCCTTCCCGGGACTGCCTTGTGATGCAGCCCAGGCGAGAAATCGTCGGCCGTTCCGTTTTCGGGTTTCCAGCCTCGGCCACACACCACGCCGCAAGGGACTGCTACGTGACAACCTGAGGGCGCAGAGGGACGCTCTCGCCCACATCTGGAGCCCGGGAGAGACCACCGGGCCCGACCGAGGAGGCCTCCTTCTTCCATTTGCATTTTTCCTTCCGCACCAGGCACTACTCACCTGCAGGGGGGCTGCAGAACCGGCTCAGTAGCAGTTTTGGGTTTTTTGTTTCTTTTAATTTAAATAGGAGCATAGCCTGCTTATCGCCCGGGCTTATCTCCATTGTTGCTGCAGTTTCGGAAACTCCCTCCCAGCCCCCAGGGCTGTTGTCTGAGCGGAGCTTGTGTTCCTGGAAAAGCAGGTAACCCGTGGGCAGAGGTCAGATGCACGAGAGATTGCGGGGTGACGGGGGAGGGGTTCACAGTGGAGAGAGCACCCCGCACCCCTCAAGAGTGCGAAGCTCTGAGAGGCGCGCGGCTATGTTTGGGGGTCCGCGTGGCCCTTCGCTCGGTGCCCTCCGGCTGCGCCCCGCCCCCAGCTCGCGTCCCCGCGGCCTCGGTTTTATCACTGGGCTGCGATGCGTGTTAGTGGTTGTCTTCCTCTTGTTTTTGAATCTTGTCTCGGGAGAAGGAGCAAAGATAAATTTTCAGCCTTCTTGCACTTTCGCACCTGCGTCTGCTGGACACAGGCAGCTTTAGGGTTACCTGATTTCTGACGGTGCCCGGGCTCACTCCAGAGACCCCGCCCCATCACCTCAAATAGCCATCCCTCACCCCAGAGACCCTCAGGCCCACCCCACATTCTATCAGTCACCCCAGGGGTTCCCCCATCACCTCAAATATCCATCCCTCACCCCAGAGACCCTCAGGCTCACCCCACATTCTATCAGTCACCCCAGGGGTTCGCCATTCACCCCAAATGTCCATCCCTCACCCCAGAGACCCTCAGGCTCACCCCACATTCTATCAGTCACCCCAGGGGTTCCCCCATCACCTCAAATAGCCATCCCTCACCCCAGAGACCCTCAGGCCCACCCCACATTCTATCAGTCACCCCAGGGGTTCCCCCATCACCTCAAATAGCCATCCCTCACCCCAGAGACCCTCAGGCCACCCCACATTCTATCAGTCACCCCAGGGGTTCCCCCATTCACCCCAAATGTCCATCTCTCACCCCAGAGACCCTCAGGCTCACCCCACATTTCTATCAGTCACGCCAGGGGTTCTCCCATTCACCCCAAATGCCTATCCCTCACCCCGGAGACCCCCATTCACCCTACATTTCCATTCCTCATCCCTCAAGACCCTGAAAATCACCCCACATTTTTATCACTCAGCTCAGAGACCGCCCCCAGGATCATCCCAAATTTCTATCAATCACCCCAGAGACCCCAGAATCACCCCAAATTTCCATCCCTTGTCCACAGTCCCTGAGGCTTGCTGACAACTTCCAGGATGGGAGGGATGGAGCTTTTCCACGGGGAGAGGGCTGTGTGTCAGCAACTCAGCGTTAGTCTCTGCTTGAAAAATCTCCTCGGTCTAGAGCCTCGGGGGCCCTGGGGTAGGGGTGCTGTCGACACCCGCCGTGGGTGGGAAACAAAACTGTATTCTCCACAAGGTGCGTAGGTCTAAGCGGAATTCAGAGACCACCACTCCCTCTGCCCTCAGTCCTTCTTTCCCTCCATCCCGTAAACCTTTGATGACCTCCCTCTTCCAGGGGACGACCAGGGCGGGGATGGGGGGGCCCCCGGGACCAGGAGCACCACAATCCCACGGGGCAGGTTCAAGACGCAGAGCCTCAGGTCCCAGCCAGGTGCGCCGCCCGGAACCTGCGCTTTCCCCAGACCTCCCCTCCGCGTGATTCAGACGCACCTCACTGTTTGAGAATGTCTGCTTATCCCAAATTAGCTTTCCCCTCTCCTGAATTCTCTATTTCCTGCCCAGCTTCTTTGCAGAGTTTCTCTTTCTGTGAAACCAAAGTGGAGGAGAGATTCCTGTGTCCTAGATGTGGCTGCAGAGATGCGCTCTGTTGTTTCGTGGTCCCCGGTGGTGGGTTACTAGCCACGTACTGTGTTCCCCGAGAGGGCTGCTCTGTGGGATTTCAAGGTCCTTCCTGGGGAACAGTGAAACGCTTGCGAGATGCGCACAGAGCATTGACAGAGAATGTCAGGGACTGCTTTGTTTGCCCACTAAAAAAGAAACATAATAATCGGAGGAGGCAAAACCAGAAAAATCCGTGTCTCCCTTTGCCAGACACACACATTGGGTTCTTTGGATGAACCCAGCTAAGCAGTGTACACAATCTTAATTGCGTTTTCCACCCGGGGTGCTTCCATGTAAACGAAATGGACAAGACAGCTGGCAGCCCAAGTACCCGAAGCCACAGGGATGTGGGTACCAGGGCTGCGGGCGTTTTGGGTGAGGGGGCAGAAATACATCAGCAGCAAGTTCAGTGTAATTGCCCCCATTTTCCACCTGCCATCCTATCTAAGGCACAATCTGGAACTGCAAAGGTCAAGTTTTCTCCCCCAGTCTCGGGGCATCATTGCACGGCCCCGGGAGGTTTTACAAATCCCGCGTTAAGGAATCAAGGGATCACTTGATCCCAAGGTAATTTCTGCAGCCTTTTTAGGTGCTTAGCTCTGGTTAATAACCGCGGCGTTTCATGGTTTTCATACCTGCTTACGTGCACCTGGGTCGTCGGCTCCAAGGAGCTCGAAGGAGCTTGCAGCTACCGGGCCTTGCAAACAGTCCCAGGACCAAGCTGGGGAGGGCTGCGTGTGTGCGTGTGCGTGTGCGTGTGTGCGTGTGCGCGTGCGTGCGCGTGCGTGTGTGCGTGTGCGCGCGTGTGTGGTGTGCGTGTGTGTGCGCATGCGTGTGTGGTGTGTGTGTGTGTGTGTGTGCGTGTGTGTGTTGTGGGGAGGGCGGGGAGTAGGGACACAGCCTCCCAACTTTTCCAAACCAGGAGAGCAAAAGTTTGCAGGGCCGCCTGGGGATTCCAGAAAGCCCTCTCTGAGACCCTCGATTAAGTTCTCCGTGTGCTTCCAAAGGTTACAAAAGCTGGTTTCACTAAGTCAGCCTCGGGGTGGGGGGGCAATTCCCTGGAGGGCTGTTTCTTGGGGTAAAATATCCATTTTCAGGGTAAAGAATTTCGGTGTCAGGAGGCCGACGCTTATTTTACAGTTCTTGCATCTTGGGCTGTAATTTCAATCACTTCTATACACGAAAGTTGAAATGTATTCTGAAGTGTGTCTCCTGATCTTTTGGAGGACCGGCGTATAGGTTTTATTTTTTTTTCATGCCCACTTATAATGCTAATAAAGTAGGCGAGAAGGCAAAGGGCCAAGTACGTCTCTGTAGCCGCCGGGAACCTGCTTAATGCTGATAGAGGAATATTATGGGCGTTGGCTGCCACGTCAGGGAGAAGGAAAGACCCACATAATGATGAAAACAACAGCGAAGAAAAGATGTGATTTCCTGGGGAAAGGAATGTTAATTTTCATGCATTTTAGAGCATCAAACTGCTCACTTGCGGGGGGGGGGGGGGGGGGGCAGGTCCAAGCAGTGAACATGGGACAGGAAAGCAAACGTGCATTTGGAACAGAGCAAGGGAGCACAAGCGGGGACACATTTCGAAACACTGACAGATTCCCAAATATCCCCAGCATCCGGGAACGAGGTCTGAAGCTCTGAGGGTCAGGCTGCTGGTTATGGCTCTGGTGCATCTTTCCACGGACCGGCTGTGGGCTCGGTGCTCCGCATCTTCACACGTGCTCCTGGTGCATGTGCCCTGACACAGAGATGCGTGCGCCCTGACACAGAGAGAGATGCGTGGCGACCACTGACCCCTGGCCACTCGCATCATGGGCTGGTGAGTCAGGACCGCGGGTGGTAGGGATAGTCATAGACGACACACCACTGGGCTGGCTAGCGACCACAGAGTTAGACACGGCTGTGACTGGAAAGTAGTCGACACATCCCACAAACACCCACAAAGGCATCCCCGCCCAGCTCTCAGCAGCCAGTCCCGAAAGACGTTTGCCGCAAAAGGGAAGCAGGAGCCACGAAAAGTGGGAGTGGAAAGACACCATGGCTGAATGTGGCTTAATGTCACACAAAGCTCAGTGCCAAATAAGGGCCAACTGTACCTAAGGCATGACATATAAAGTCACTTTTCTGCTGTTTTACAAATGTTGGATTCTTTAGGGTTGCCGGCTTTTCCTACTGTTGGCCCTTCCTTCCAACGTTGGGTCCTTCCTCTAAAAGAGAACTCTTTTCATATTTCAGAGGGAGAAAATATACTTGTAAAAATTTATTTTTAATTGTGATAAAAACATGCCGCAGACCGGCTGCAGAAAGCTAGAAGTTCCTGGCGGTGAGGGGTAAGGAACTGAAAAGCACCAGTATGGGGTCAGAAGGGCCAAGACAACTGATGGTTGCAAGGCAAATTTATTCAAAGAGCATGAATGTATATATAGGTTCAGCACGGAACGAACACTAGGCAACAAATCAGTAAACCTTGTATTTCCACATAATTCTGTCGCCACTATCTATGCGCCACTATCTATGCGCCATTATCTATGCACCACTATCTATGCACCACTATCTATGCACCACTATCTATGCGTCAGCATGCCTTATGGGCCGTTCTTTGGAGATACAGACTTCCCCCTCAGGGCAGCACGTCCTTTTTTTGGGGAACAACCAGGGGCTCTTAGATCCAGAGCAGGCACCTGGAACGAAACTGGCCGCAAGCCATTTTCCTTTTTTACGCTCAATACCGCAGCGTCAGGGGTGCATACCAAGAAAGAGACAAGCAGTTCTCCGCAAAGCAGAAAGCTGAATAAGCTTACAGCTTGGGGGCCACCACAAAAACACACAACATAAAATTTCCCATCTTAACCATTTTTAGGTGCACAGTTCAGGGGCACTAAGGACATTCACCTTGTGTAGCCATCCCCACCGTCTGTCTCCAGAACTTGTTCATCTTCCCAAACTGAGACTCTGTCCCCATTAAATACTCACTCCCCATCCACCTCCCCCAGCTCCTGGACCCACCATCTACTTTCTTTTTTATAAATTTATTTATTTCTGTTTGGCTGCGTTGGGTCTTTGTTGCTGCACGCGGGCTTCTCCTTGCGGTGGCTTCTCTTTCTTGTTGCGGAGCACAGGGTCTAGGCGCGCGGGCTTCAGTAGTTGTGGCGCGCGGGCTTCAGTAGTTGTGGCGCGCGGGCTTAGTTGCTGCGATCTTCCCGGATCAGGGCTCAAACCTCTGTCCCCTGCATTGGCAGGCGGATTCTTAACCACTGCGCCACAAGGGAAGCCCAGAAAAAAGGATTAAGACATTTTGAAGAAGAAAAAAATGGGGAGAGATAGAGGAGTACCCTCCTGAATATCAAGATTAGGGTTATGAATAGGCAAACACACCAACAGAACGGAAACACGTTCTTATGTAAACGGAAACTCTGTTTATGGCAGAGAGGGCCACACGGTGGGGAAAGGGTGGGTGCATCAGTAGAAGGTGGTACAGTGAGCCATCCATAAAGAAAAAATAAATAAAATTAAATCTCTGTGATCGTGAGCACGCAGCCCCCAGACCTACTGGCACCTAAGGACTGATGACGTTAACCCCTGTGACCCCGTCCTGGTACCTCACCGTCAGTCAATCAGAGAATCGTGCAGGAGCTGATCACACATCCTGGGACACGCCTACCGCACTTTGCCTTTAAAAATGCTTTGCCGAAACCCTTCGGGGAGTTTGGGTTTTTTGAGCACCAGCCCTGTTCTCCTTGCTGGGCCCTGCAATAAAGCTGCACTTTCCTTCGCCACAGGGGTGAAGGAGATTGGCTTTACTGCGCACAGGTGAGCGGACCCGAGTTTGGTTCCGTTACAGAGTTAGACCAAGAACCTGGGAAAGGAGAAATCAAAGAAAAAGCCAAAACACCATATTCTTAGGTTTTTATTCGTGTAAAATGCACATAACATAAAACTGACCATTTTAACCATTTAAAGTAAACAGCTCAGAAGCATTTAGGACTTTCACAGTGTTGTGCAAACATCACCTCTGTCAAACATTCCCATCCCCCCAAGGAGACCCCGTCCCCATGAAAAGTCACTCCCCCTCCGCCTCCTCCAGCCCCTGACAACCATGAATCTCCTTTCTTGTCTCTATGGATTGGCCTGTTCTGGACGTTTCCTATCAACGGAATCACACACTGTGTCCTTCTGGGTCCGCTTCTCTCACTGAGCATCCTGTGTTCGAGGTCCATCCACGTGGCAGCCTGTGTCAGGGCTTCACTCCTTTTCACGGACAACGTAATCCTGTTCGGAGGCATCTGCACCTGAGAAGGTAGAGATCCCTTTCCAAGGACCCAGGCTGGGATCTGGTCCTCTCAGACTCTTTAGTTCATCCAATATCGCCCTATAAAGGATCCATTCCTTTAGGAACACAGGAAAGGTCCTACAGAGATGGACCATGGGGCCAGTGATGCCCAGGACATTAGGTGCTGGCCTTGCCCCCTCCTTGGAACAACTGCGTCAGCACAGGGGTATTTGGAGCCCTAGGAAGAGCCTTCAGGGCTCCCGAGGCCAGGCACAGCCCCAATGACACCCCTGTGCTCAGGACACCCTTTTGGGCCCACAGGTC
Organism: Balaenoptera borealis; assembly: GCF_965194805.1. Classification (NCBI taxonomy): domain Eukaryota; kingdom Metazoa; phylum Chordata; class Mammalia; order Artiodactyla; family Balaenopteridae; genus Balaenoptera; species Balaenoptera borealis. The sequence continues at coordinate 1,141,328 of NC_138881.1, read as the reverse complement.
AGAGATGTAGTGTGGTCTCTGAGCTTGTGGCTGAGGGGTGAAAGGACTAAGAAGGAAATTGTGACCCCAGATTGCAGAGCCCTGGACGTTAACCCTTCAGTCTCTGGCAAACTGGGGGTGATGCGTTACCATCCCTGGAGAATTACTCCGCATCCTAGGCAAGGCTTAGAACCCCAAATCTAGACAGCGTCCCAGAGAAAAGGTCCTGGACTTTGTCAGTCACCCCTCCACACCTGCAGCCCCTCTTTCTCTTTGCCAGTTCTTCTCCTGGCTAACCCAGAACTCTAAAGGTTATGCCTATACAGGGGCTTCCCTGGTGGCGCAGTGGTTGGGAATCCGCCTGCCAATGCAGGGGACACGGGTTCGAGCCCTGGTCCGGGAAGATCCCACATGCCGCGGAGCAACTAAGCCCGTGCGCCACAACTACTGAGCCCGCGTGCCACAACTACTGAATCCCACACGCCTAGAGCCTGTGCTCCGCAACAAGAGAAGCCACCGCAATGGGGAACCTGCACACCGCAACGAAGAGTAGCCCCCGCTCGCTGCAACTAGAGAAAGCCCATGCGCAGCAACAAAGACTCAACACAGCCAAAGATAAAAAGAAAAAATAAATAAATTTACTTTAAAAAAAAAGATTATGCTTATACAGGTTTTTTGGGGAAGAATAACAGCTGATTCCCTTTTTCAGGTGTTCCAGGTGAGTTGTGCTGGCTGGTCAACCCCACTTCAGGCCAAGACACTGGCTTGGTGGGTCCAGGAGCTGGTGTGGATTCTTCTGTCTTGCTGGGTCTCCATCCTTCTCCTAACATCTGCTTCTGCCTTATGCCTTACCCAGGCTCCTCCAGGCAAAGGGGCTCCCAAATTTCCTGGAGACTCCTCGACTCAGGCCTGTGAAGGGGATTTGAATATGCCACACCCCAAATAGGCCACTTTGGTATCAAGATTATTTTAACCTGAAGACTTTTGAAATTCAACCAATGCAGGGGGAAAAAAAAAAAAAATGTCTTGGAGCTTCCCTATCTGAACAAAAGCAGCAGTTTCTGAGAAACAGGGCTCCATAAATTCCTCTTCAGGGTGGATCTACTCCCAGAAGGGAAAAGGTAATAAAATCCACCCCCCGGCCCCTTCTCCAGGGGATTTTATGGCCATGAAGGAGGTGGAAAGATCACTCATATCTGTGTAAACAAACATTATCCCACATTTTCTGATCTCCTGTTAGTTCACCTGAAAACCCACTTATCTTTTCAAAAGACGTTTGTTTTCGCCTAAGTGTCCTTTCTCCACCTCCCCATCACCTGCTAAGTTAGGCATATAAACCCCAGATTCTAACCGTCCCTTTGAGTTACTGATCATTGAGTTTCCCCATGTATGCATGCTGCATGTGTAACTTCTGCTTTCTTCTTTCCTCTTAGCCTAGCTTCTGTCAGTTTAATTTGCAGGGGCCTAGGAACGGAACCTAAGAGGATAGAGGAAAAAGATTTTTTTTTTTTTCCTTCCTTCCCCTACAGTTTCACCTTCCCCCACTTGGATGTTTCCATCCCTGTAAGAGTCAATCCTCTTTCTTAGTCCAGAACCCTATAGAACCCTGTGCTCCGCTAGTGCCTGCCTGTTCTGTCCCCCTCCCTGTGATGGATTTATTCCCTTTCCCGTATTACTGTTCAGCCACGTGAATGAGCTCTGTGGAGGGTCACCCACCATCTTGAATCTGAGGGCTCATTGCCAGGAGATCAGGCTACCGAAAAGCCTAGGAGCTCATGAAAGAATGAGGCTCGTTTAACCTGGAAATCAAGGTAGCGTTGGCCATCCTCAGTTATCTGAACGGGGCTCACACAGAGATGGGTTTTCTGTGTGGTCAGAGGACACGCTGGGTGGGGGGAACAGGTGGACTTTCTGTGCATTGCAGCCATTCGGATACGAGATGGAATGTTCTGTCCATAACAAGCTTGTGGCCCCTCCCAGACTTAGGGTGACATCTGTATGAGTTTCCTGGTACAACCGTAACAAAGCACCACAGACGGCAAGCGGGTGGGGGGGTGGTTGGCAGGGGGGCTTACTGTTTGACAGTTCTGGACGCCAGAAGTGCACAATCAAAGTGTCAGCAGGGTGGGTTCCTTTTGAGGGCCGTGAGGGTGAATCTCTTCAACGTCCTCTCTGCGAATTCTAGGAGCCTCAGGGGTTTCTTGGCTTGTAGATGGCCATCTTCTCCCTGTGTCTTTACGTGCTCCTTCCTTTGTGTGTTTGTTGGCATGTCCAAGGTCCCGTTTCTGCAGGACACAAATCATATTGGATTAGGGCCTACTCAAAAGATTTCATCTTAACTAGATCATCTGCAAAGACCCTATTTCCAAATAAGGTCATAGTCATAGGTTCTGGGGGTTAGAGCTTCAATATGTATTTAGGGGGAAATTCAACCCACAATAACATCTTTCAGGGATCTTCCAGAACCCAGACTGGATGATTCTTCCATGATTCTACCCACCCATCCGTCCATTCATCATTCACCCATCCATCCATCCATCCATCCACCCATATGTTCCTCCATTCGTCCCTCTGTCAGCTTTCAGGATTATACACTTTCTGTGTGTCAGAAACAGGGTGGACGCCATGCTCCCGGGACGTGTAGACACAGACCAACGGAGCCCTACTAAGCCCATCATCATTGCACGACTACGTCAACACGTTACATTTATTTAGGCCTCCACTTAGCTAGTGTTGAACTTGTAATTTCACTTATGAGACTTTATCACATCACAAATAAAGATGTTTTCCTCAGCCAAATTGTATTTCCTCGTTCTAGGAAAAGTCCAGGAGAACTGCTCTGGTTCTCCCATTTTTGCCCGTGTCATTGGTCACCTCCTCCACCCCTTCCTGGCATTTCTGTGCGAAGCCAGGCTGGGTTTGGGGGTAGGTGGAATGGAGCAGGGGAAGACAGGAGGCTGGGATGGGCTACAGAAATGGCAGCTCTTCCAAGACTCAGTTGTTTACGAAGGCAACATTACTCAGCAGAGGCAGGCCCTTTCGTTCAACGTTGTAACTCTCTGGCCAAGGACACACCATGCAACTAAGAAGTGAGTTTTCTTTGGCCTGTGATATAAGTAAGCACTGTGCACTGGCCCATGGTCTACACCGATGGTGTCTGCTGGCCCGTCCTCGGGCTGTTAACGTAACCACCTGTGGGCAACGCATCCTTCCCCCAGATCCGGATACGCAGGCCCCCCGAGTTCCACCCACGCTGCCTCTGAAGCCAATCCCTCCGTTTCCAAGGTTCTAGATCAGCACAGCTGCCCATCTTCAAATCTCTCCTCAAACAAATGAAATAGCCAAGAGCCTCCCACATGGTTCTGTGCTGTAAAAATGCCGCTGTGCTATGCCCATCGCTCCTAGGCCTCTGCTCTCTGCTGGGGCGAGGAAATCCTCCTGTTATGTAATAGTTCTCGGTACACAGTAAACCCTGACACGCTTTCGCTGAGATGAATCTGATAGCAAAGCTCGCGGCTCATGGCGTTCGGCTGCCCCCCCTGTGCCTTTTTGAGATTACATCCAGCAGCGCTGGGCAGATTCAGAAACAGACCCGTGCCGGAGTAGAGGTGAGAGGTCGTGTCACGCTGCGCGTTCTGACACAATTCGGTATGGCAGAAGCTTGACATTTAAGGCCGGTGGAACCGACACTGTGGGTCATTATCATTGCTGCGAACCCATCTTATCTTGACTTCATGTAACAATGAACTGTCTTTTTTGGAAATCACGTGGAACCTGAGCAAACAGAGATCGCTATTGTGGAGAAATCTGGATGGGTGTGAATTCTTTACAGCTGCTCCCAAGGGGGCTCATTGTCGCTTGAGTCTGGGCTGGCCCGTGGCTTGCTTTGGCCAATCAAAGATAGCGGAGGTGACCGGACCTTGTGGAACATTCCACGCTGTCAAGTCTTCCGGTCAGGGAAGGGACCAGTCAAGCTGTCAGCTACTACTCAGTCCAGAGGCCATGTGTGTGAGGGAAGCTTCTAGAACATTCCCACTCAATCCATCCTCCCGTTGGCAATGGACCCAGCCAACACCTGCCCCATCCAGCCTCTGAATCAGGAGACACGACAAGCTGCTGTTCATGGGTGCCTGTAAGCTTCGGGGTGATTTGTGCCACGTCCACAGATCACCACAATCATTCCCACGTGCAGGGCGAGTGGGCAGAAGAGAAGAAATAACAGAAGCTCCATTCACACCCACGTTTTATAACCTCCCTCCTCTTTGCTTCTCTCGCCTGCTGACTCACCCTGCACGTCCGATACGGAGAAAAACGCACAGCACAGTATCCGTTTGTGGCTTTGAGCACAGAGGGCGGACAGTGGGAAGGAGGTGCACGCGAGGTGATGTGTCATCTCCACGGGAGATGACCGTGGCCCCCGGGATTCACGTACAGTTTGTTTCCAATCTGGAATCCAGAAGGGAGGGGAGATCTCGCCTGCCCATCTTCTCCCCCCGCCCAGGTTTATGCCCCCGTGAAGGGCAAGGCCAGAGAAGGTAAAACCTTCCCGCGCAGTTCACCGAGGTAGCACGACCCCGGCCATCATGCCTTTCCCACCGGGTCACCCTTCTCAGAGCGGTCCAGCGTCTCGGAGCCGTCAAAACATGGGGGCACAGCCTGTCACAGTTTTCCAGGAAGTGTGGGAGAGCACCGCGGACTCCTACCCTCTCTCTGTGCCTCTTCGGTCCTCCCAAAGGGCAAACGCTCTTTCACGTCATTGACCCGGGGAGCTGTGGGAACCCATCTTCGGGGACCACCCGTCTCTGTTCCCATAAAATCCTAATCTCACAGGAGCCCCGTCCCTGCTGCAGAAGCGCCACGGTGAGGCTTGGCTTTCTTCTCCGACCTCAGAGTGGCCTCCCAGGCCTTTTCTCCCCGTGTGGTCTGCCTGAGTATTTCCTTTTTTAGGTAAAATTTCTGAAACGAACAGTTCCTGCTGGGCAAGGTCTGCTCTGGAAAAGAGCTAGAAGCTCTAGCTGCCCTGGATGGCGGGAAGGAGGGAGCAGTGGGGGGAGATGAAGGGATAAGGGTCCCCCCTCCAAAGGGAAGCCTGGGGATGCCTGCAGCCCTTTGGCTGTCCTGGCTGGGGGCGGGGGGATGGGGAGAGGGGAACTCCTGGCACGTGGCAGGTGGAGACCAGGGAAGCTGTTCCGCACCCCACAGGGCCCGGGACGCCCCTCATCACAGAGTCCTCCAGCCCCAGAGGTCAGTAGTGCTGAGGCTGAGAAGCCCTGACCTAGCATGAGAGACTTCCTATCAAGTATCTATCATCTATCTACCTACCTACCTACCATCGATCTATCTCACTATCATCTATCTACTTATCTATCATCAATCTGTCATCAATGTACGTGAGTATATATGTACATATAGGTACATATATACATATGCATGTCTGTGTTTCTCAGTCTATCATCTATCACACTAAGGTGTCCACGTCGTAATCCCTGGGTAGTAGACAGACTAATGTCCCCAAAGATGCCCACGTCCTAATCCCTGGCAACTGCAAATATGTTACCTTACAGGACAAAAGACCTTTTGCAGATGTGATTAAGAATCTGGAGATGGGGACTTCCCTGGCGGTCCGGTAGTTAAGGCTCCGCACTTTCACTGCAGGGGGCCTGGGTTCAATCCCCGGTCAGGGAACTAAGATCCCGCAAGCCGCCACGGCATGGCCATAAAAAAAGAATCTGGAAATGGAGAGAGTGTCCTGAGTTCTCCAGGTGGGCACAAGGGCCCTTACGTGTAAGAAGGAAGCTGGAGGTTCAGAGTCAGAGAAGCAGAGGTTGGTGTCACGTGGGGACATGAACTGAGGAACGTGGGCGCCTCTAGAAGCTGCAAAGGCAAGAAGACAGATTCTCCCCTGGAGCCTCCGGAAGGAGCCAGCCCTGCTCACACCTGGATTTCAGCCCCGGGACAGCAGTGCTGGACCTCTGACCTCCAGAAGGATGCCCACGGTGGAAGCACCCCTGATCTGGGGCCGGGAAGACCCGACTCTCAGCCTGCGCTGCAAGACGCAACTGGAAGTCCCTCGGCCGCCGTCTGCTTCTGGGAAACTGCGTTGTTAACTCCGCAATGGAGCAATTCGTGTTTACTCTGCCCATCTCGCGCCGCTCACAGCTTCTGTCAGTGGCTGCCTGTGAAAGGGCTTTGTAGTTTTGGCATGATTTTACAAGCGCAGTTACCACGGTGGGTGTTGTGTTTCGTTAGAGTCCCCCACTCCCGGGGGCACATTTGGAGGCAGACATGGGGGCCATAAAGTGGCCGCTGAGGGTCAATCCAGGCTCCCTTCTGTGGGAAAAAGCCCACCTACAAATCTCCGTGGTAACATCTGGGAAACGATTCTCCTTGGGGTTCTACAAGTCCCCAAACTTTGTCCTTTATGGCTACCATGTTGTCCCCTGCTTGGCTTGAGGCCATTGGGAGGGGGACCAAGTCTCCCTGCTTCTGGGTGAGCGGCCAGGAGATCTCAGCAAGATGAGGGCTGCAGGACCGCGCTTGGACCTCGACCTCCAAACACAGGATTCTCACGACCCACCAGACGGTGAGAATCCTGGGTGTAGATCATATCTGATAATGTTTCAGGCGAGATGTATCCGGCGGGGCTGCAAAAGTGCTCGGCGGGGCTGAAAAAATGATCCTGCACTTTTTTTTTTTTTGACAAAAGTCATCTTTTAAAATAAAGCATGACTGTTTCCTGTAGTCATTTCCCTAGTTTCTTTTCCACATTTTAAAGACGGGGTGACTCTGTACGATGAACTGAGGCGCTGACCTTCTGTTCACTGACTTCTCCTTCAAGCATGAGGCGTATCTTTCTGCCCCTGGCAGCCTCAGCTCTCTTCCTGCTGGGACGTGTGATGGCTTCAGAAGAAAAGGAGCTCGGTAAGTCAACAGCTGGCAAATGTAGCCATTTGTCTGCGTGAAATGCCCTTTCTTTGAACATCTCTGCTTTTTTCTTTTTATGGTGTCTTTTGCAAATGCACTGTTTTCTTTGTGAAAGTGACAAGGGCTTACGCAGGTTTCTGAGTCTCCGGCAAAGCCCCGTTTGCCTGTTGCAAAGGACCCACTCTTGACTGAGTTCAGGATTAGGTCTGAATGGAAAAAAAATCAATAGAAGAGCCCTTGTCTGCAGAACTGAGAATCTGGGCTGCTTTGTTGTTCTGTCTGCCTCCAAAGAGGTGAAAGACTTTTGTTTAAATTAATACTTACCTTCCCGCGGTGAGATCATGCGGCCGCAGTGCCCCCGAGAAAGACAAGGGCTTCCCCAGTCACCCGTCGGTCCGCGGGGTCATCCGTGAATCCCACGGCTGGCCGTGCCTTCTGAGAATGATTATCAGTGTCACCTTGCTCTCTGTCCTCAGAGCCTGGTTCCCGGGGCTTTTCCAGAGAACTGTTTCCAGGCTGCATGATCACCTTACAAGCTTTGTCAAAAGGTAGCAACAGGAGGGGGCGGACGGGAGGGGTCTGGTCCCGTCTTGCACTAGACAGCTTTGATTTGCTTTCCAGCTCAGGGGAGGCCCGGATGGGAGCTGGTGATGGCACGTTCGTGACATTTAGCTTCTGAACTGTCCCCAGCCATCACCCCATGCTTGACCGTCCACGTCCGAGCTGGCCTCTCGCCTACCTGGTTTGGAAGGGTCCCTAGGGGCCTTCTTTGCTGCAGCCCTGGGGTTGCAAACTGCGTATCAAGTGGACACGGTGAGGAGGGTGAGAGAGCCTGGATGTGGGGTGTCCCCAAGGCTGGCACCCACATAATTCCCTAGCTCTGTGCAATGCCCGCTGCTCCGTTTTCACGTGGCCGAATCCAGGACTCCATCTGCCAGCGACAGAAGGCAGAGGGAGGAGAGGTCTGGCTGTGACCGGAGCTCCCCACGGCCATAGACAATCCTTGACATCCACAACTTCCTCCTGACAGCCCCCCCATACCCGCCACCACTGCGCACGTGGAGTTTGAGTGAAGAAAGAGCCCTTTAGACCAGTTCTGGATTCTGACCCACTTGATGCACATCCGTGGGCAGAAGTAGGGGTTCAGGTCGTGGATGGACAGAGGGTCCCACCCGAGGCGGTTCTCCTCCCTCTGTGAAGCCGGGCTCGCTCAGAACCTTTGTAGGAACTTCCTGGAAAATGCAGAACTTGCTTTACGAAAGGCCTTTGTGGTTTGCCTGCTTTTCTTTTACCCGAGGTCATGACAGGTGTGTGAACACCTGCGGTCCCACTGGGCACAGTCTTAGGAAAGCCTCCCCCATCCCACCCGAGGTCCCGGAGCTGTGCAGGGAGGTCCCTCTGGGGCTGTTTCCACCCGTCGATCCATTTTGAACCGACAGATTCAGACTTCACGACTCCATTGGGCTTTCAGATCATATTTCCATCTGAGGCTATTGTGTGTTTCTGATGGGGCTAGTGAGAATGCGCGTTTGTCCCGAACATGCCTAACCCTTGTGAACCCTTGTGAACCGGTGTCAAAAGAAGCACGAGGGGCGGTGAGTGGGAGTGATCGGACGGGGGGGGGCTCATTAAAGGCTCAGGCGTGAGGGGGGGGCCTGTCCCCACCAGCCATACAGAAGGAGACACCCTCAGTCTTCAGACAATCCCCAGGCTGTTTCACTGACCAGCAGCCGTGTGGGCTGGAATCGTGTTTATCGCATCGGGGGCAGATAAGGAGGGAGGGGGCGTCGGGCAGAATCGGGGAGACCAGGAAAGTCGGGGATGGAGGCAGTGGAAGGGGAAGGGAGAGCTTGGAATGGAAGAAGGATAAAGGCGGGCACACTATACACGTCCTGACGCCCCGGAATAACTCGGGAGACGTTTGCCGCCCGAGCCCACTTGCTGACCCCAAACGCAGCAGGGATTCAGGCTTGGGTCTGGGCGGGAAGCGTGGAGGGAGGCGGTGGACGAAAGTGACCTGACAGCTCCTGGTGGCCCTAAAAAGTGTTCTTAAGGGGGAAGACGCTGTCGATGAAAAATTAGTCAGGCGATCTGAGAAAGAAATGGAAAATTTTATTCAAGCCAAATTTGAGGATGGTAATGGGAAGAGCATCTCAGGAAGCTCTGAGAATGGCTCCACCCAAAGGTTTCTGAGGCACAGGGCTGTGTCTCCAGTGACGTATTAGTGACCGTTACGCACTCCAGATCTAAGCGTCGTCCTGGCCCCTTACGAGGTCAACAGGGAGCGTTGCCTTTAAGGAAGTGTCTGGGTGGCGCCAGGCGAAATGTTACTCTTCATGGCCGAGCAGGTATTTCCGCCGATGGGGGAGGTCTGGCCTATGCCTAACGCAGACACACGATGCACAGCGAGGGGAGACAGGAGGCCAAAGGGCAGAGAACATTTTTTATGTTTAAGTTTTTCTTGTCTTGCCATAAAGCATGAATTTTATTTCTCACGCCTTGTGCGTGGTCTGGGCGACGGGGTAGTCGGGACGGTGCTCTTTTCGGGGACGTGGGACCAGCCTGTGGGTGGGGAACAGTGAGGCGGCCACTTGCATGTGAGGCAGTGGTCAGACACCGGCGTGCTCCCTGCAGGTGCTGGGCGAGCCCCCTGTGTGTGTCTGCTTCCTTTGGGCTGTCACTGCTCCAAGGAGACGTGGCCATGCTGATTTCACCTTTTCTGCCATGTCGCTGGTATCAGATGCACCTTACGGGGACCCGCAGGGGCAAGTGTATCCCCGTGCACACGGAGGGGCTCAGAGCACACCCAGAAATGCTGCTGACATCAGCCGCCTTTTCACAGCAGAGAGTAGTTAGGACGGTCCCAGGCGCAGACATGCCTAGGATGCTTGTCCAAATACCTTTGTGTGTCGGGTGTCTTCCTGTTGAAGATTGAATTGTGTCCCCCCAAAAGATATTTTCAAGCCCTGACCCCTGGAACCTCAGAATGGGACCTTATTTGGAAATAAGGTCTTTGCAGGTGTGATGAAGTGAAGGGTCTGAGGTGAGGTCCTCCTGGAGGAGGGTGGCCCTACATCCAATGACAGGGTCCTTCTAAGAGACAGAAGAGGAGAGACCCAGACACAGAGGAGAAGCCCCGTGAAGACAGAGGCAGAGACGGGAGGGATGCGGCCACAAGCCCAGGGACGCCTGGAGCCCCCAGAAGCTGGAAGAGGCGGGAAGGACCCTTCCCTGGAGCCTCTGGAGGGAGCGCGGCCCTGGGACACCTTGACCTCAGACGTCTGGTCTCCAGGATTGAGAGAGGATAAATTCCTGCTGTTTTACCCCTCAGTCTGTGGTCATTTCTTGCAGACGCCCCAGGACACTTGAGCACCTCTTTATGGAATCTGCTCTGGCTTTGCTGTGTCCTGTGTGGTCCCACGATGATCTTCAGAGGGTTTTCAGGGAGGGTTTGAGGGAGGTTGGAAATCGACACCCAAAGACAGCTCCCCCCACCACCGCCCTTGCCTTGGTACAGACAACCTTTGTCACCAGGGTTGTCCTGGTACACTTTGCCATTTACACCTTCATCTCTTAAAATTTCCGAATAAGTTCATAATATTCCATAAAATCAGCACATACTTTCTAAGCAACAACGGGTCCTGGTGGCCCTGAGTTCTTTCCGTTCAGGAGCCGACATTCAGGTGGGAACAGTGAAATCACAGGAATGAGACGGTATCTCTCAGTGGCAATGGTGCCACCAGGATTGTTAACCACCGATGGCCCAGGTTGGCGGGTAATTTCTGGAGAGATGGAGGTGTTTCTGATGGTACTGCAGAAATAGAATCAAAACTGGCATCTCTCGCCAACCCAGAATTCTTCTCCACAAAGGTAGAGATAAGAGAGACACGATTTCATGACTGAGTAAGCGTTGAACAAGACTGAGCTCTAATGCACATGCCTTTTGAGAAGGAGATTGGCAAGGCACAAACCCTTTTCTAGAGCAAGGTGGACACCAGCCACTGCACCCACGTTCTCAAACGGGAGGACGTCCCAGCACCATCTGTAACCGTAATTCTTCCTAAACTCACCTTCCAGTGGGAGGGACCACCTGGGTCAGATCATTGGCTTTATCCAAAGGAAAAATTAACTTCTGTCTTTATGACTGAAGGTGCTTTTACGACTTGGAGCCAGACTCTTAGCCCCTCACAGAAATGGGGCACCACACCGTTTATGTTTGCTTTTCAAAGAGTTGGCTCCTTTGAGAGAGATACGCCTAGGTCCCAAATCTGGCAAAAGCTCACTAACTTCTAAAAGTCTCTACATATATTTCAAAGGGATGAAGAAAAAACTTACACATTTTCTTTTTGTTTAAATATATTATGAGTTTTGGGACGTCCCTGGTGGCGCAGTGGTTAGGAACCCACCTGCCAGTGCAGGGGACACAGGTTCGAGCCCTGGTCCGGGAAGATCCCACATGCCGCAGAGCAACTAAGCCCGTGAGCTACAACTACTGAGCCCGCGTGCCACAACTACTGAAGCCCGTGTGCCTAGAGCCCGTGCTCTGCAACAAGAGAAGCCACCGCAATGAGAAGCCCACGCAATGCAACGAAGAGTAGCCCCCACTCGCCGCAACTAGAGAAAGCCCACGCGCAGCAACAAAGACCCAACACAGCCAATAAATAAATAAACAAATAAATAAATAAATTTATAAAAAATATATGAGTTTTAAAATTGAGATATAGTTGATTTATAATATTATATATGTTTCAGGTATACAACATAGGGATTCACAATTTTTTAAAGATTACACTCCATTTATAGTTATTATGAAATATTGGCTATATCCCCTGTGTTATACAATATATCCTTGTAGCTTATTTATTTTATACGTAATCGTTTGTACCTCTTAATCCTCTACCTCTATCTTGCCCCTCCCCCCTTCCCTCTCCCCACTTGTAACCACTAGTTTGTCCTCTGTGAGTCTGCTTCTGTTTTGTTACATTCACTAGTTTGTGTCATATTTTAGATTCCACATGTAAGTGATATCATGTGATATTTGTCTTTCTCTGACTTACTTCACTTAGTGTGATCATCTCTAGGTCCATCCATGTTGCTGCAAATGGCATTATTTCATTCTTTTTTATGGCTGAGTAATATTCCAGTGTATATATGTACCAAGTCTTCTTTATCCATTCCTTTGTTGATGGACGATTAGGTTGCTTCCATGTCTTGGCTATTGCAAGTAGTACTGCTATGAACATTGGGGTGCATGTATCTTTTCAAATTAGAGTTTTCGTTTTTTCACGATAAATGCCCAGGAGTGGAATTGCTGGAGTCCATGGAGCTCTATTTTTATCTTTTAGAGAAACTGCCATAGTGTTTTCCACAGCGGCTGCACCAATTTACATCCCCACCAACAGCGCACAAGGGTTCCCTTTTCTCCACACCCTCGCCAACATTTATTATTTGTGGTCTTTTTGATGATGGCCATTCTGACAGGTGTGGAGCCTAAGTAACATCTAAAGCAAACACTGAAGGACTCACTTGACCTTGAGCTTTTCCTCGACTCGTCATGTGTGGTGTTCTGAGTAAGACAGTGACTTTGGTGGACAGGGGACAGTGTCCACTTCCTCTCTGTGTGCCCACAAAACGTGGTGCCACTGGACACACAGTCGGCACTCACTGTTTACTCTTCACACTAACCGATGATCATTACCTCTTGCCAACGTGAGAAGAAAGTCAGCTGTAATCTTGCACTGACTGTTGTCTCTCAAAGTGACTGAGTTTTCTCACCGACCTTCATAGATCCTGCAGTTCTTACTGGCATAAGTCATGACCGGTTTGTTTGTGAGAATCTTGGTTTTCTCTGTCCCTTTAAAGCACTCTATCATTCTTGTATTTTTTTTTTTTAAGGAGATATGCTCCCTGTACATTCACAGTAATTATTTTGGAATCTAGTCTTTGTTTTCAGATTCCTGGGGGATATTTTTCTTTTTTTTTTTTAATTTTTATTTATTTATTTATTTATGGCAATGTTTGGTCTTCGTTTCTGTGTGAGGGCTTTCTCCAGTTGCGGCAAGCGGGGGCCACTCTTCATCGCGGTGCGCGGGCCTCTCACTATCGCGGCCTCTCTTGTTGCGGAGCACAGGCTCCAGGCACGCAGGCTCAGTAGTTGTGGCTCACGGGCCCAGTTGTTCCGCGGCATGTGGGATCCTCCCAGACCAGGGCTCGAAGCCGTGTCCCCTGCATTGGCAGGCAGATTCTCAACCACTGCGCCACCAGGGAAGCCCTCATTCTTGTATTATAAGTATGAAACACATAACAGACTCCGGACACATAGTAAGAATATAAACTATCTTGTTGATAATTACAGATAGATGACATAGATAACAGATAGATGATGATAAGTTAGATGATAGGTAGATAGATGATATAGATGATAGATGATTGATAGATACATAGATAGTACATAGGTAATAGATGATGATGATGATGAAGATGATAGATACATAGATAATAGAGATAGATAGATATAGATAGATATGTTGAAATGATAATATTCTGGATATATAGGGTTAAATAAAATATATCATCAAATTTTTTTTAAAAAGCACTATATCATTCTTATAACATGAGTGCTGACATCATTTGACAGATTTCACTCTTTCCAGCATTGCCTCAAAGTCTACTTTATTTGTCTCTTTTTACCCAGGAGAAGCACTGCAGCTTCAAATCATCAACTTTAATTTCGAAACTGTGAAGGTTACGTGGAATGCAAGTGAATATTCTGGGACTAATTTGACATTCCTCCTCAAGTAAGTGCCCTGAGGAGGGGAAAACCACGCCTATGGCTAAAGTATTTCCTCTTCTAAGATGTCAGCAACTGGGAGGCCCAGGAAGTGAACGTGTGAAGAATCAGAAAGTGCAAGTGTGAATGTGTGTGCCCTCAGGCCTCACCACAGCTGCAGCCGCAGCTCCCAGACCTTCTAACGGAGTGATGACTGACTCACGCTCGAAACCACCTAGATTCTTTTTTTTTTTTAAATAGATATTTGATTATATCTTTTTTCTTTTTTTTAGTTAATTATTTAATTTATTTATTTTTGGCTGCGTTGGGTCTTCCTTGCTGTGCACGGGCTTTCTCTAGTTGTGGCGAGTGGGGGCTACTCTTTGTTGCGGTGCGCAGGCTTCTCATTGCGGTGGCTTCTCTTGTTGCGGAGCACGGGCTCTAGGCGTGTGGGCTTCAGTAGTTGTGACTCGCGGGATCTAGAACACAGGCTCAGTAGTTGTGGCGCACGGGCTTAGTTGCTCCGGGGCATGTGGGATCTTCCTGGACCAGGGCTCAAACCCATGTCCCTAGCATTGGCAGGCAGATTCTTAACCACAAGGCAAGTCCCGCATCCGTTTCTTTAGTCATAAAGGAGATAATTCTTGGTCTCGTCACTGCTTGGGTTTGAGATCTTAAGGATGGAGTATAAGCTGGTCTCACGCTGGGTCCTATAGGCTTCTTCTTAATATGGCAGGGAAGCCTCAAAGATATACCCAATCTTGGGACATCCCTATTAAAAGTGTCTCCTGGAAGGGATAGTTAGGGAGTTTGGGATTGACATGTACACACTGGTACATTTAAAAAGGATAACCAGGGACTTCCCTGGTGGTGCAGTGGTTAAGAATCCGCCTGCCAATGCAGGGGACACGGGTTCGAGCCCTGGTCCGGGAAGATCCCACATGCCGCAGAACAGCTAAGCCCTTGCACCACAACTACTGAGCCTGTGCTCTAGAGCCCGCGAGCCACAATTACTGAGCTCGTAAGCCGCAGCTACTGAAGCCCACACGCCTAGAGCCCGTGCTCCACAACAAGAGAAGCCCCTGCAATGAGAAGCCCGCGCACCGCAATGAAGAGTAGCCCCCGCTCGCCGCGACTAGAGAAAGCCCGCGCACAGCAACAAAAACCCAATGCAGCCAAAACTAAATAAATAAATTTTATTTAAAAAAAAAAAAAAAAGGATAACCAACAAAGACCTACTGTATAGTACAGGGAACTCTGCTTAATGTTATGTGGCAGCCTGGATGGGAAGGGAGACTGGATAAATGTATATGTATGGCTGACTCACTTTGCTGTGCACCTGAAACTAGCACAACATTGTTAATCAGCTCTACTCCGATATAAAATAAAAGTGCCTCCTTGAGTCAAGGGCTGGGTTACTCTGCAGGTCACTTACTTTCCTAGGGCGGCCGCAACAAAGTACCAAAAACAGGGCAGCTTAAAACAAGGAAAATTCAACCTCCCCCATCCTGGAGACCAGATGTCTGAGGTCAAGGTGTCCCAGGGCCGCGCTCCCTCCAGAGGCTCCAGGGGGGGGTCCTTCCCGCCTCTTCCAGCTTCTGGGGGCTCCAGGCGTCCCTGGGCTTGTGGCCGCCTCCCTCCCGTCTCTGCCTCTGTCTTCACGGGGCTTCTCCTCTGTGTCTGTGTCTCTCCTCTTCTGTGTCTTAGAAGGACCCTGTCATTGGATGTAGGGCCACCCTCATCCAGGAGGACCTCATCTCAGACCCTTCACTGCATCACATCTGCAAAGATCCTATTTCCTAATGAGGTCCTGTTCCCAGGTTCTGGGGTTAGTATTGATACGTAGGCATGCCAGTTGGAGGGCCACAATTCAAGCCCTACAAGATCCATTCAAGGCGTGTAAACATTTGAGAGAGGGGTACTTCTCTGTTTCGACAGGTCTTGCTGTAGTTGTAAGGGGAAGGGGGTCATTGAAGCGAGTGACATGGTACCTAATCTGAGTCAGTGACAGAGTCATGGAGCAAAGGAACGGCCCTTAAGATGTTATTTTTAAGATGCTACAGGGCTTCCCTGGTGGCGCAGTGGTTAAGAGTCTGCCTGCCAATGCAAGGGACACGGGTTCAAGCCCTGGCCTGGGAAGATCCCACACGCCTCAGAGCAGCTAAGCCCGTGCACCACAGCTACTGAGCCTGAGCTCTAGAGCTCGCGAGCCACAACTACTGAGCCCACGTGCCACAACTACGGAAGCCTGTCTGTGCGCCTACAGCCCGAGCTCCGCAACAAGAGAAGCCACGACAATGAGAAGCCCGCGCACCGCAACGAAGAGTAGCCCCCGCTCACCGCAACTAAAGGAAGCCCTTGCACAACAATGAAGACCCAACACAGCCAAAAATAAATAAATAAATAAAATTATATATATATTAAAAAAAAAAGATGCTACATAGCTGAATTTTTCTCTTTTTAAATCACAGGTTAAGCGGCAATGAGGCGTACAGACCATGCTCCAAGTATACCCTTCAACAAGGTTACACTGCCGGGTGCCTCCTGGAAGTAGAAAAAGATGCAGTTCTACATTTTTCCATCAGGAATGGAACTCAGCCTCTTCTCAGCAAGAGTTTGTGGATCAGTAACTACCGTACGTGCTTTGGTACCTTGAGGGGTGACTGTCCGTTTTGGATCAGTACATCTTACAAAGGTGGTGAAACCCTCTCTCCAAAGATTCATGTTTTGGTCGGGACTTCTGTGAGGCAGTGTTTCTTTTTTTCCCCCCCTTTTCTGAGGGATGGGATGTCACAGGTGCATCTCAGAATCCCGTGAGAGCTATGGACCCCCTACTGAAAAAATCCCTCATAGACATTGTATAAGTCTCCTCGTGTCATAAAAAATTATCAGAAATTGGGTAGCTTAAAGTAAACATTGTGTCCCAGTTCTGGACACCAGAAGTTCCAAAGTCAAGATGTGGGTAGGGTTGGTTCCTTCTGGAAGTTCTGAGGGAGAATCTGCTCCAAGCCTCTCCCTCAATCCCTGGGAGCTGCTGGTAATCCTGGGCGTCCCTGGGCTTCTGGCCACATCCCTCCCGTCTCTGCATCCGTCTTCATGTGGCTTCTCCTCTGTGTGTCTGTGTCTCTTCTCTTCTTATAAGGACATCCCATATTGGATTAGGGCTCACACTACTCCAGGACGACCTCATCTTATCTTAAACAATTAATTACACCTGTAATGATCCTCTTTCCAAAGATTCTGAGGTGCTAGGGTCCAGGACTTCAAAGTGTCTTTTTCTGGTGGGACACAATTCATCCCATAACAGATACAGAAAAGTTTTTCAAGCAGTTTCAGAGAGCTCTTTCCATGAGACACCTACGGGTCCTTGGAGAGCTGGCTAAAAGTTCTATTGTCAATGTACTAAAGACACGGAAACCCCAAATCTCATAAGGTATTAGAGGAGGGATTGGAACAGTCAGAGGACAGTGAACCCAAGCCCAGTTACCACTGTAATGTTAGAGATGTGCAATGTTTATCTTTGTAGAGGTGTTATTCACAATAGATGTGCTATTTCTCCTTCTTAGTGAAACCCAGATCCCTGAGTGACCTGAGTTTCCAGTGGCATCAGGGAGCAGTGACAGTGACTTGCTCTGACCTGTGGTACAAAGGTCTCGTGTATGAAATCCAGCACAAGAGCACCTTTGACACCGAGTGGCAGGTGAGGGCAGGGACGTCTTCTCAGGCCAGGTGTGCGTAAGTATCCCCGAGATGCGAACGATGGAGAAAGATGGAGAGACACAGAGACAAAGATATTGAGATTTATTTTAAGGACTTGGTCATGTGATTGTGGAGCCTGGTGTATGTGACAGAAGCGGGGGGGACTCATCCAAAAAGGGACAAGACGGACAAATGGCTGGAATTAGTAGAATAGAATCACTGCTCATCAAAGAAATACACATTAAAATAGAGGGATACTGGGCTTCCCTGGTGGCGCAGCAGTTAAGAATCTGCCTGCCAATGCAGGGGACACGGGATCAAGCCCTGGTCAGGGAAGATCCCACATGCCACAGAGCAACTAAGCCCGGGAGCCACAACTACTGAGCCCACGTGCCGCAACTACAACTACTGAAGCCCGCGTGCCTAGAGCCCGTGCTCTGCAACAATGAGAAGCCCACACACCGCAACAAAGAGTAGCCCCCGCTCACCGCAACTAGAGAAAGCCCGTGTGCAGCAACGAAGACCCAACGCAGCCAAAAATAAATAATTTAAATAAATTAAAGTTTAAAAAAAATAGAGGGATACTGGAGTTCTCCTAAATAGCTGATCATAAAACGTGGTCATTTTTGATGACGTTGAACATCAGGAAACTTTAAGACCTCCGTCATGGTCCTTATTCTCATCAATTGATTCCCTTTGCAGAAATGAATCCTCGGGGAATAATTCAAAATGTGGATGAGGCTGTATGCACAAAGACGTCTATCGAAGCATTATCTAAAATAAGTACATGGACTCAGGGGCCACCTGTGTGGCATACAGCGGGAGAATAGTCAAACAAACTATGGTACATTTATAATAAAAGATGTAAGAGCCATCAAAAGGTATTTTAAAGAATATTTAGTGATAAGAAGCAATGCGTACATTAAATATCGTGTTCAATGAATACCATACCCCCGGAAGGAGAGAAATGATATCAATTTGTTAATGGTGATTGTATTTTGGAGCTAGAAAAAAGACGGGTTTTAAGTGTCTTATTTTGCCTTTGTGTGTGTGTGTGTGTGTGCGTGTGTGTGGTTTTGTGTGTGTTTTCTGAAGTCTCGAATGTAAGCATGCATTACTTTTTTTTCTTTTTTAATTAATTAATTAATTTTTTGGCTGCGTTGGGTCTTTGTTGCTGCGCGTGGGCTTTCTCTAGTTGCGGCGAGCGGGGGCTACTCTTCATTGCGGTGCGCGGGCTTCTCACTGCGGTGGCTTCTCTTGTTGTGGAGCACGGGCTCTAGGCACGCGGGCTTCAGTAGTTGTGGCCCACGGGCTCAGTAGTTGTGGCTCGCGGGCTCTAGAGCACAGGCTCAGTAGCTGTGGAGCACGGGCTTAGTTGCTCCGTGGCATGTGGGATCTTCCCAGACCAGGGATCGAACCCATGTCCCCTGCATTGGCAGGCGGCTTCTTAACCACTGTGCCACCAGGGAAGTCGCAGCACGCATTACTTTTATATTCATAAAAAAAGTTACTTGGGGAATATAGCCAATATTTTATAATAACTGTAAATGAAGTATAACCCTTAAAAATTGTAAACCACTATACTGTACACCCGTAACATATAATACTGTACAGCAACTATACTTCTATTTTAAAAAATTACTTTTTTTTAAAAGAAAGAACTTAGTAATTCTTCAAAAGCGTCTGTCATCATGTTTGTCATAACGAATTTTTTTTCCTTTCTGGAGGCAGGTGTAGAGGTGCTGCCACATTTGTTTTTTCTGTTGTTTGGAGGATAAAGATCTGGACAGAGAGAGGAAGTGAAACAAGAGAGGGAAATCCTGCAAGGAGGAATCTTGTGTGAATCCCTGGTAGAAGATGAAAAAGTCTGGGTCAATCATGGGTCATCGTGTCTCTTTTTCCCTCTAGTCCAAGGAGGCAAAAACCTGCAATGTCACGCTCGACAGTTTGGATGCTGAGAAGTGTTATTTCTTTCGGGCCAGAGTGAAAACGCTGGAGTCCAGCTACGGCTCTGACACATACCCAAGTGACTGGTCAGAGGTGATACACCAGCAGAGGGGCAAGCTAACAGGTAATGTCACGCAGCATTGCTGTACAACATGGTCCAGCACCCTACGTTGGGGGGGAGGGTGGAATGGGGCACCTGAAAGCACGATGACCCCAAGTCCTGCTCCAGAGGTCACGGTGGAAGCAATTCTTCTTCTGGTTTCCATCATTATTGGACTAATTTTCATTTTTATTTCGATGAACATAGCAAGAATAATATGTCATTTATGAATGTGGTTCCATGGATATAGGTATAGATGCATAGAGAGATCTATAGATAAATAGGTGATAATGGATAGCTAGATTGATAGATGATAGATGATGATAGATGACAGATATACATAGATGATAGATAGATGACAGATATAGACAGATGGATAGACATAGATGGATAATAGGTGATAGATAGATAGTTAGCTAGATAGATGGATAGGTAAGTGGACAGATATATATCATAGATAGATAAGTAGATAGGTAGGTAGGTAAATAGATAGATAGATGATAGATAGATAGATGATAGATAGATGATAGATATGGATAGACCAAAGCAAGCCCTGATATCCTCAAATACCCCTGGCAGTGAGTTAAATCTACACTCCCTCCTTCCTAATGTTTGCCTGTCCAGTGTCACCGTCTCTCTTTCCAGGATATTTCACACCAAAATCAAGATTTGCTGACCCTGACATTTATAAAGGAAAAAAAAAAAAATGGGGGTGGCAGGGTTTGGAGTGTGATCTAGTATTATGTTGAAATTATCTTGGTAACTTACAGCCCTCATTCTGTTTTGCTTTAGATTTGTGCCGGGAAAACAGCCTTTTCCCAAATTTTATTTTAGTTGCTGGCATGGTCACCTTCCTGATAGCCTCCCTTCTCCTTCTGCCTTTATGGAAACTACGGAGGTAAGGATGACCCTGCCAGAATCCTCAGACACACGGGCTTTGGTTCCAATATGTCCATGAATTGGGGGGGAAAAAAAGAATTGTCTGATATGATTATTTAGCTGAATATCACTTTCTCTATAATACACACTTTGCCAGTGGTATATGACAAGAAAATTGAGAGGGAAATAATGCCAAAGGTGCAGAGATATCTGCAGAATTCATTGACAAATATTCTCGTGGAGACAGTAGGATACAAGAATGCTCATTCCTATCAGAGCGTTACCTTGCTTCAAGCACATGCCCCATTGAGCTGTGTCCTCCTGTCACGTTACAATGACAGGTACTTAAAACACCTTTTAATTTTTATTGAGATTTATTAAATGAGACAATTTGGTGAGTGACGTGAGAAGAACTGGACAAGAAGAAAGCTTGTCTGGTTTGTAAATCCATTTACCAATACAGCAAAACAATATTCTTTGAGACCATAGAAAGCATTTCAAAAATATGATATTAAGTATTTCTCCCCATTAACCTTCCATGCAATAATTTAACAACCGCTATGTCCATCTTTCTTTAAACGTACCTGCGCCCGGGCCTTTTACTTCTTGATGATGTTTGAAGGCACTGATGCCCAGGGCCATGGGTGCCATCTTTGTTTCTTAGGATGAGGTTTCCATAGCAACAACTGGAGTGATGCATAGAGAATCATGGACCGCCATTCTGGACCACTCGGGCTGGCTCTGAGCTAGGCTGAGTTAGACAGTTTCAAGGACGTCCCATCGTGGTTGGATACAGCATGGAGCAGCTTCCCTTAATTCTTGCAAATCGCCCCATTTTTTCTTCAGTCTGCTCTCTCTTTGACCAGCTCAAACAGATGCCTGCAGTATGGTTCTCTGCAAGGGAGTAGATGAAGCAATCAGATAAGTGTGTTGACAGGTGACATGTCTGATGTTTTTAATACAAAACTGAAATCACCCCTGAGGGAATCTGAGGAGTACACTTCTTGGAAAAAACTAACACTTGTCCTGTCTTCAAGGAAGTCCCTGTTCACGACGAGTGGTGAAATCAACTGTATTATTTTCCTGGGGCTGCCATAACAAAGCACCCCAGACTGGGGGTGCTCAAACAACAGACATTTATTTCTCCCAGTACTGAAGGCTTGAATCTGAGGTCCAGGTGTGGGCAGGGCTGGTTCCTCCTGAGGCTTCTCTCCTGGGTGTGCAGACGGCCCTCTCCTCCCTGTGTCCTCACACGGTCGTCCCTCTGTGTGCATCTGTGTACTAATCTCCTCTTCTTTTAAGGACACCAGTCACATAGGGTTAGCAGCTTATTAGATGAGAACCCCTTAGGTTCTGTTCCTGGGGGCCTGCAAATTAAACTGACCAAAGACAGAGTAACATAAGAAAATGCATGTTTCTTTACTGATGTAATATTTTTAAGCACATGGAGATTCGTAGAAAGGAAGTGAACACCTAACAAGGCAGTTAATTTGGGGGCTTCTATACCATTTTAACAAAAGGTAATAATTTGTGGAAAAGGAAGACAAAGGAAAAGGGAGTTTGGATGTGGGTAAACTGTGGGAAGGTGACTAAGAAATGTGTGGGGGAAACTACAGGCAGATAAAGGTTGTCTATGTGGAAGCATCTTGGTGCCATCTCAGTGATGTGACTCATTGCCCATTTCCTGGTAAAGGAGCGGGGGGGCACCTTTACAAATGGAATTTTTTTTTTTTTTTTTTTTTTTTGTAAAGAGGGAAATTTGTGCTCTGCTTTTAGGTGGACGGGGGAGGGCAGAGGGCTTCTCCTGTCTCTGCTGTTTCTCAAGTGCCTTCACCTCCAAATACACAATATCCCCAAGTGGCATATTTTGGGGTGGTGTATCCTGATCACCTTCATACCCCATGTCTATGACCTCATTTCACCTTAATTACCCCCTAAGAAGTACAACCTCCAGATACGGTCAGATTGAGGGGTTAGGGTTTCAAGCTATGAATTTGGGGAGGTGGGGACACAATTCAGTCCATAATGTCAACAGAAATAGTGATTCATAGGTAATAAGAATTGCTCTTTTGCAGAGATGGGCTCCATGCCCCTAACATCACATTCCTGGTGAGGGCTTCACGTGGATGCTGGGAGCAGGGTACCTGGGGGGATAGGAGTGGGGCACATGTTTTGAAATTGGGGACGCAGTTCCGCCAAGGTGTGCAGCCTCTGGGGTCAAAATCTGCAGCCATCCTGGGCCCCTCATGGCGGGGCGGGGGGGGGGTGGTCTGTCCGCCTGGACGTCCACAGCCCTGCTCAGGGGCGCCAGCCTGTCTGACCAGACTCTCCATGTCCATTTCAGGGTTAAGAAGGTTCTCATGCCCAGTGTGCCGGATCCGAGATTCACCTTCTCTGGGCTCTTTGAGTCTCACCAAGGTAACTTCCAGGTAAGCGCCATCTCCTTGGGCATGAAAAACAGGCTTGCTTTGTGCTGTCCTAATATCTCCCCTGTGCACCATTTAAAAACCCGCCTTTATTCCAGCGGCCTCTTTAAATGCCTGTGAGCCTTTTTGCATTTGAAAACAGCAGCAAGTTCTTTTCTCTTTTGGTCAGAGAGAGTAGATCCAAGGGCCTCCGAGGGTGGCTTCGCTTGAAATCAGCCCCAGAGATCAGTGGCCCCCCCTACGGGATTTTCCAGCCTAATCGCTTTCTGATCTCATCAGGAAGTTGTGTTCTTAATCTGTTCCCTCTGCAGGGCTGACAACAAAACCTACACTTCCTTTTTCAAACTTTATGGTTGTTATTTCATTCATGTGATAAATGCTTAAAGGGGGGCTGAGGAGGAGTTGGGAGGAATGAGAGAGAGGGGATCAGCACCCCCGTCCCCAGGAGATTGCCAGGCAGTAGGACCCCCAGGCGTAGATTTTATAGGACCCTGGGATCAGAGTTATGCCAGTTCCCTGCGGCTGCCACAAACTGCGGGGTTCAACACACCACACATTAATCCTCGCCCAGTCCTGGGGACCAGACATCTGAGATCAAGGGGTCCCAGGGCCACGCTCCCTCCAGAGGTTCCAGGGGAGGGTCCCTCCTGCCTCTTCCAGCTTCTGGGGGCTCCAAGCGTCCCTGGGTTTGTGGCCGCATCCCTCCCGTCTCTGCCTCCGTCTTCACGGGGCTTCTCCTCTGTGTCTGTGTCTCTCCTCTTCTGTGTCTTAGAAGGACCCTGTCATTGGATGTAGGGCCACCCTCCTCCAGGAGGACCTCGTCTCAGACCCTTCACTTCATCACATCTGCAACGACCCTATTTCCAAATCAAGTCCCATTCCCAGGTTCTGAGGGTTAGCACTTGGGCATATCTTTATTTTGGAAGGGATGCACTATTTAACCTTCCACAGGAGCAAGGTGAATTTTGAAACCACTTAGGTGGAGGAGAGGGGGAAAAAATGGAAAGAAAACCCACAAAAACATTCCTCTATCCTGTTAAGTTTTGTCCCTGATGCCTGCAAATTAAATGGACAAAAAAAAAAAAAAAAAAAAGAAAAAGATTAAGAAGAGAAAAGGTTTATTTTGTATGCACATGAAAACAAGTGAAAACCCCCAAGAAGTAGTTACAGACCTGGGGGGTGATGTGCCATTTTAACAAAGGGTGATAGAGTGTGGAGGAGAGACCACGTAAAAGAAAAGGGGTTGGGGACTTGTGGGTGGCAGGCAAGATATGAGAAGGTGACTAGGAAATGCATGAGAAATAAGGGTTCTTTAGTAAGATTTTATGCAGACTCAAGTTCTCCTAGGTGATAAGTGTCGTCTCTGGAGTTGGAAGGGTCAGGGTGACCGTTTACAAATGTACATTTCCTTTCCAAAAGGGACATTTATGCCCTGCTTCTAGGGAGGATAAACGGAGAGCAGAGAATCCTCTCTGCAGCGGTTCATTCTCCGTTGCCTTCAGCTGAAAATAATCCTTGTGCCACAGCGGCGTATTTGGGGGTGTCCCAGTTCCTTTCAAGGGAGAGGAGAGGGGGTTACAGCAGAGTTTAGGACAGGAAATCGGAAGTTTTTCAATACTTGGGGCTGGAAGAAGGAGATGGGGGAGGCTGGGCCGGGGAAGGGAGATGTCATAGGGGACAGAGGAGTCACCCGTGGAAGACAGTCCCGTGGAACAGCCTATTCCAGATGTGCTTCCGGCCAGCATCAGGAAACCCCAGGGCACTTGTTAGAATTCAGCATCTGGGCCTCCTGGACCTGCTGAGTGATAATCCTCCTTCTGAAAAGTCACCCCCATCTCAGAGAACATACCTGCGGGGTGGTGGTGGGGGGAGAGGAATCTGTGTTTCTTGTTTTGGGTTCCAGAAAAGCCCTTCAGGCCGTCCTCATGTGTGAGGAGTGACCACAGGCCAGCGCTTTGAGGCTGATGACAAAAGGCAGATCTGAAACCACAAGCTCTATGCCAAGATGCTAAACATGAGAGCTCTTCTGTTCTGCTGGGGGTGGCATCCCCTCCGGAGGATGCACGGGCCCCGAGGGGAGGGCTTTGCTGCACGGAGCCTGAGTCACGATGTTTCATCCTGGCAGGAGTGGATCAAGGACACGCAGAACGTGGCTCACTTGAATAAGATGGAAGACGGGGAGCAGGAGTCCATCCCGGAAGAGGCCACGGTGGTCCAGCTGGCAGAGGTGCCCGTGACAGCAGTGACGAGCCCTGTGTACCGGCAGACGGAGGAGGAAGAGGCCACCAGGAAGCCCGGCCAGCTCCCTCGCCAGCCCCCCCAGGACGGCGAGGTGGTCTCTCTCGGGGATTTTACGTTTGTGACGAGTGACAACTCATACGTGCGGTTCTGAGGGGGTGCAAACTCAAAAGCCAACATCAAAATCTACATTGACATTGTAGGACCCAGGACAGCATCTCAGGGACTAAAAACCACCGTGAAGGGAACTCCCCAGAACCGAGGATGCTGGTGTCTGGGGTCACCCAACACCCCAACCATCCAACCAATGCATCCCATCTATGTCGATATGCAAGGGCTTGAAGGCGGATTCCCTATAGGTGGCAGATCGTTGGTTGGGCTTGTTCTTGCTCTCACCTGGCACGTTGTCACGGTTCTCTTAAATCGTAAGGAAGGACAGCCAGCGGCCTGAGACCGCCTTCCTTCGCATGTGCCCACCCAGTCCTGCCCTTTCGCCATTACTACTCGCACCTGAGTGGTTCCTCAGATCTTTTGCTACGTGGCACACGTACCCAGCAGGTGAGGCACGGCACCTCCAGTTACAAAAGGAATTCTGCGTTACCAACACCAACCAGCCACCCGGCTCTTGCTCCAAAAGGGAAAAACCCTCTTTGCAACCATTGAGGCATTTTATTAAGCAGACTCTGTTTTAATTCCTGAGTCCACACTCAGGACATCACTCCTAAGAGATATTTGAATGTAAAAACCCTGCATGAACATTTGAAACATTCCCCGCTGAGTGTGCATTATTATTATTTTTTATATTGAAATAAAAAGAAAAAAAAGTGTTGGCATGAGAAGTACGGTGAGATGTAAACAGCTTGCTGATATTTGTGGAGATAGTGGACAATGTTAGTTTGATGCCCTCAAGCTTCACGTACAGGATGTATCTAGATTTCTAGATTATTGAGATCTAGTTGTTTTTTTCTTTTTTTTTTTTCAGGCTGGCACTGAGTTTATCTTGTCTCTCTCTGCAGGGTGCAGTAAATAAACTTGATCAGATATACCTGGAGTCCGTATGTGTGTGTGTGTGTGTGTGTGTGTGTGTGTGTGTGTATGTGTGTGTGTGTGGTGTTGGGGATTTATAATTTAACAAAATCTCTCCCCACCCCCAGAAAATTCCTCCACAAAGATAGAAATGGAAAGAAAACACTTTTATTAGTGAACAAACACCAAGCCAGAATACAACACACATCGCAGGCAGCCCGCTAAGGGTTTGCAAACACAGAAGGACTCACCCTATTTTTGAGCTCAGCAACCCGTTCCCCCATCATTCTCAAGACAACATTGCTAATTGTCTCCTCTCTGTAGGATGTAGGTGTTCCAATTTGGGGCCAGGTTTCCAGCTGCGGTAAGGCCACTCTCTTCCCTGGAAGCCAGGAGGTGGGCGTTATGTGACTGTTCCCGCCTGGGAAGGTCATTCCTGGGTCAGAGCTGTGGTGCAGGGTCGGAAGTGGGAGAGCAGGAACCCCAGAAGTCACCTTTCCCCGAGGAAGATTTCAGGGTGGGCTGCACGCCTGGACCTGGGACCTTGTTTCTGGGCTGCGAGAGGCTTTTATTTATTTATTTATTTATTTTAAGTAATTTATTTATTTATGTTTGGCTGTGTTGGGTCTTTGCTGCTGTGTGCAGGCTTTCTCTAGTTGCGGCGAGCGGGGGCTACTCTTCATTGCGGTGCGTGGGCTTCTCATCGCGGTGGCTTCTCTTGTTGCGGAGCACGGGCTCTAGGCGCACGGGCTTCAGTAGTTGTGGCACATGGGCTCAGTCGTTGCAGCTCGCGGGCTCTAGAGCGCAGGCTCAGTAGTTGCGGCGCACAGGCTTAGTTGCTCCGCGGCCTGTGGGATCTTCCCAGACCAGGGCTCGAACCCGTGTCCCCTGCATTGGCAGGCGGATTCTTAACCATTGAGCCACCAGGGGAACCCCACCCTGGAGGTTTTAATTGTGTCTCCACTGTTGAACCCCTCGTGTCCTGGTCCATGTTTCTTCCCTCGAGTTGGGAATCATGCAGTGTTTCTCTTCTCCTCACTCATTGGGGTGAAAAGAGGGGGTCTCACACACTGGAGCCCCCTGGAAGGCTTGTGTCCCCCTGCCCAGAGGTTCTGATTCAGCAGGTGCCTCTGGGGTCAGAGCAACTGCGTTTCTACAAGCCCCCCCAGGGGTGGTTGGACGGGAGCTGACATGGCCGGTGTGTGCACCGCACTCAGAAGGGGGGCGTACAGCAAAATGCCCACTGAATCCTGGAAGACAGAGGAGGGCTAGTCTGTGCTGCTTGGACGCTTAAGCCCCCTCCTCGGGAGCAAGGGGCCGGCACTGACC
The DNA here is from genome assembly GCF_965194805.1 of Balaenoptera borealis. Classification (NCBI taxonomy): domain Eukaryota; kingdom Metazoa; phylum Chordata; class Mammalia; order Artiodactyla; family Balaenopteridae; genus Balaenoptera; species Balaenoptera borealis. The sequence goes on along the minus strand of NC_138881.1, from coordinate 1,114,012 downwards.
AGGGAAGCAGCCCTCCGTCTCCCGGGGACCTGAGGCTGCAGACGATCCTCCCCTGGGGTCACAGAGCCGAGATGTGTGGTCATCTGGAATCCCTTGCCTGTATGTCCCAGGTGGGCACAATGCCCTCTGCTTCAGACCAGGCTTTTCTGGGGGAAGTGCGTGCAGATTTCCAGAATCTAGTCCCATCAATGGGGTAAGCATTAGATTTTCCTGAGAGTTGCCTGCATGTGGATTTTAGTTGTGATTCAGGAAACAAGTTGGCTCCAGAATCATCACTGAGGTGGACAGATGTTGTATTCGTCAGCTAGGGCTGCTGTAACAAGTAACCCAGACGGGGGCAGGGGGGTCGGGCTTAAACAACAGACATTTATGTCTCCCTGTCCCGGAGGCTGGAGTCTTGAGATCCAAGGGTCAGCAGGGCTGGTTCCTCCTGAGGCCTCTCTCCTGGGCGTGTAGACGGCCCTCTCCTCCCTGTGTCCTCACAGGGTCGTCCCTCTGTGTGTGTCTGGGTCCTGATCTCCTCTTCTTATAAGGACAGCAGTCCTATGGGATCAAGACCCACCCATGTGACCTCATTGTACCTTCATCACTTCTTTAAAGACCTTATCTCTGAATACAGCCCCATTCTGAGGTCCTGGGAGTCAGGGCTTCAACATAGGAATCTGGGGGGAGACACAATTCAGGCTGCAACTATCTAACAAGGTCAGCCTGTGGGTCCACCTCCCCCTCCTCATCCTTGGCCTGACCCCACTGGCCCAGGAAACCCTCTCTGTCTACCTGATACGGCAAGAATTCAGGCCAGTGTCCTTCACTCCTCCCTCTGGGCGAGCAGTGGAGCCTTGAGAGAGACAGACTGCCAGGCCCCCCGGGCTAGACACTGCCTGGTCTCCTAAGAGGGGACCATAGGCTCAGCACCAAGGTCTGGGTGGGATTTCATTGCAACCACTGGAAAACCAGAAGAAAACCCCACTTCTCTTGTCTCCAGCTTCAAGAAGTCTTATCTGTGCAGTCACCCAAAGGAAAAAATGCACAGAAGTGTCAGGAATCCCTTTTACAGAAAGGCCCTGGGATTCTCCAGCACAGGCTTGGGAGCTGCAATGGCTTGTACCAAAATCAACGTATTATACGTGCACTCGAGGTGGTGGGTATTTTTGAAAAAACTTCTTTTCTCTTGCCTTCGAATGTCCTGCTATCCCTGTCGACGTGTCTTAATGACATTTTCCCCTCTTCATTTTGGTGATCGGAAAACAGCCTTGGATTTGGATGAAAGAACGCCAGTTTCCACTGGATGACAGTGTGGCTTTAACAGTCGAGGCGGGATAAGCGGGGCTTCGGCAGTCATGATGGAAAGAATCTAGAAAATGATGTTACGTGGTGATAAAATATGAAATATACTGGACGGTCCAGCAATCCCACTCTTCTGGGCTTTTATGTAAAGAATAAATAGTCAGGATCTCGAAGAGACATCTGCATCTCCATGTTTACAGCAGCTCTGTTTACATTAGCCGAGATACATAAACAGCCTAAGTGTCCATCGACAGAGGAAGGGGTAAAGAGAAAGCGATATCTATCTATCTATCTATCTATCTATCATCTGTCTACCTATCACTTATTTATCTATATCTATCTATATCATTTATCTATCTACCTATCCATCATTTATCATCTATATCTATCTATACTATCGTCTACCTATCATCTATCGTCTATCATCTATCTACCTACCTACCTATCATCTATCATTTATCATCTATATCTATCATCTATCTACCTACCTATCTAACATCTGTCTACCTATCATTTATCATCTGTATCTATCTCTATCATCTCTCTCTCTCTATATATATAATGGAATATTACTCAACCACAAAAAGAATGAAATAATGCCATTTGCAGCAACATGGACGGACTTGGGAAGCATGAGGCTCAGTGAATTAAGTCAGACAGAGAAAGACAAATACTGCACGTTATCACTTACATGTGTAACCTAAAACAAACAGAAAAACCCCAACAAATTCACAGATACAGAGAACAGATTGATGATTGCCAGAGGCAGGGGGTGAGAGGTGTGTGAAATGCCTGGAAGAAAAAGAAAAGAAAAGAAATATATGTTCTCTGCCCTGGTTCCTGTCACAGAGCTCCTAAAACCCTCGGGATGTCCTGAGGGACGGGGAGGGGCGGGGGGGGGATGGGGGGGGGAGAAGCACTTTTTTGTTATTCATAATAAGTCCTTTTCAACTCAACAGGGGCCCCTGGATGCCTTCAGGATGGGGGCTGGTTGCCAGGGGAACCAACCCTGCGGTTAGAGGGTTGGAATTTCAGCCCCACCCTCTGACCTCCGGGGAGGGGACAGGGGCCGGAGATTGAATTAATCAGCCCTGCTCAGTGATTTAATCCACCGGGGACCCTCCGTAAAACCCTCAAGGATGGGGTTTGGAGAGCTTCCGGTTGGTGAACTCACGGAGGTGCTGGGAGGGAGATGTGCCCCTGGAGAGGACAGAGGAGCCCTTTCACCCCATAACTTACCCTGTGCGTCCCTAACATTTGGCTGAAGTGTGGCCGGTCTTGCGGGGCTGATCCCTGACCCTGAGGGGTCTGCGCTAACCCCGGGGAACTCAGGGTCACCAAGGATGCTGGGACACCGCCCGCTGTCCACAATGAATCGGAGAAACTCGCCGTGTGGAAGCCACACCCCCCTGGTGTGAGAAGCGTTGTGAGCACAGAAACAAGTGTTTTCTTGGGGGGGGAGGCTCAGAGAATGACACCTCCATCCTCCACTTCCAGGGGATGGGGAAACCTCCGCCCACACTCTGAGCGAAGTGTGAGACCTTTGCTTCTCCGCAGCACAAATGTATCTCATGCATTGCCTTTCCCAGGAGGGCAGAAATACAATAGTGCGTCATTTTGTATCATTTTTTTAAAGAACAGAAATAGACCCACCCACAGACATAGCAAACAAATTTAGGCTTACCAAAGGGGGAAGGCGGGAAGGGATAAATTAGGAGTTTGGGAATAACAGATAGATACTACTATATATAAAATAGACACACAACAAGGTCCTACTGTATAGCACAGCGAAATACACTCAGTATCTTGTAACAACGTATAATGGAAAAGAATGTGGAAACAATGTCACTGAATCACTATGCTGTACCCCTGAACCTAACACATTGTAAATCAACTATAGTTCAATTTAAAAAAACAGTGTGTCCTATTGAGTTCTGAGTAAGTATAGTTTTGGGGGTTCACTGGGGAAGATCCCACGGGTGTTCCTTTCTTGCTCCTTTGCACAGGGCAGGTGCCAAAGCTCCCTGGCTGGGGTTTCGGGGCCTCCTGGTCCGGCAGAGAGGAGTGTGGTCTCCTGTGGGTTTCCACACTGGCATCCGTGGGCCTGTCCACAGTTGCACCTGGTCCTGGCTGTGGCTGCCCTTCCACGGGACACCTGTGGCTGTCCTGTCTGTGGCCGTGGCCGCGCGGCAGTCCTGTCTGTGGCCGTGGCCGTGGGCAGTCCTGTCTGTGGCCGTGGCCGTGGTGCAGACCTGTCTGTGGCCGTGGGCAGTCCTGTCTGTGGCCGTGGCCGTGGGGCAGACCTGTCTGTGGCCGCGTGGCAGTCCTGTCTGTGGCCGTGGCCGCGTGGCACTGCTGCTGCGGCCCCACCCTGCACCACGCGCTGGGCATCCATATCCCCCGGCTGGGGTCTGCGCCCCCCTGTGGGATGAAGGGACCGTGTCTACTTTCCCCGGTGCTTCTGGGCCACCGTGGAGGCTGCTCTGGCCTCCGTCTGCCCACTGGCCACCTGCACCCCACAGAGGGGTCGGGCATCTCAGGACTGTGGGCTCCCTGAGGTCACAGCCAAGAACCCTGGCAAACGTCCCTCCTCTCAGCTCCCCCAAAGGTGCCAGCTGATGCCAGCCCACCAGTGGTCATGACGAGCCTCAGGGACACAAATCCCTAAACTCATGGGAAGAAGTTGTGAATGATTCTGTCCAAGGGAAAAAAACACAACCTAAAAGTTGAGAGTTATGTTTTAGTCGGGGTTATTCCTGAGGACTCAAGCCTGGGATACGGCTTTCCAGATGGCTCTGAGGGACTGTTTCAAAGAGGTCAGGGAGGAGCCTGGATATATAGGAGTTTTACAAAAAAGCAAACCAAAAAACCCCCCAGGTGGCTGAACATCAAAAGATTACTCCTAATTAAAGAAACCAGACATCTCAAGTAAATGAGTGTAGCGCTTTTCTATGTATGGGAAGATGGAGGAGTCTGGGCTCATTGAAATCATTCCTCTGATAGGTATCTTAACTCTCTAGGGCCAGGATCCTGTTTTCCTCCATCCTGAGTCCCCTCAGGGGGCACCGTCGGGGCAGCTGCAGTAGCTGAGGGCTTGGTGGCCGAAACGTCATTTGTTTACTGAAATGGCAGGTGACATTCTTTGTCCACAATGGTTACCTGCATCTTTCCATGCAGAAGGCCCATATCTTCCACTAGGACATAGATACACACGGACAGAAGACCACATGAGGACACAGAGGAGAAGCCCCGTGAAGACAGAGGCAGAGACGGGAGGGATGCGCCACAAGCCCAGGGACGCCTGGAGCCCCCAGAAGCTGGAAGAGGCGGGAAGGACCCTCCCTGGAGCCTCTGGAGGGAGCATGGCCCTGGGACACCTTGACCTCAGACGTCTGGTCCCCAGGATGGGGGAGGATGGACTTCCTGGTTGAAGCCCCCCATTTGGGGTACTTGGTTACAGCGGCCCCAGGAGACTCACCCACCGAGAACACGCCTGCATTCATTCCGAGTCCCATCTCTCCATGTGCGAAATCCATTCTCCGACAGCAAGAAACAAGATTCCCATCACCCTCATTAAATCCATTCATTAGCTTAAGCCCAGAATCCACAGAAAGCAGTTTCACGAAGTACACACCCCATGCTTGAATTATCGTTGTTTTATGTGTGTTCAGAATTTAGCCGTGAAAACACACGCTCAGAAATCCCACAGGACAAATCAGTCCTCATTTTAATGAAACGTTCTGTCTGCATTTGGAAGCAGAATCTCTTGTATCCTATCACCCATGAAGCGAGGAGTGTCAGATGCTCTCTGTGGGTGCTTCTGTGATACAGGGCAAACAATTTGGTTTTTAATAGAAAAACAACAAAAAAAATTCCAGACATCTGCCAGGACTAGCAAGGGGCCTCTGGTTATTTTGGAAAAATACATCGTAAAAATGTCTATGTTTTGTTAACATCACCGCTTACTACATTTTCACATTTTCTTCAATTAAAAAAAATCCCCTAAGAGGCATATTTGAAGGCTCCACAGGCAGGCTCTGCACGCCTGCCAAGAAAACCCATGAATTTAAGAGGTGTTGAGCTTCATGAATTCAGAGGCTCCCAGTGTTAAGTCAAAATCACATTTTTTACCGAGTTCGTCGATGCAAAATCAATTTAAGACACACATGCTCACATATTCACGTTCTAAAACCCCCAGATCATAGCGCAGGCATTCTTGCAAATAGTTAAATTTTATAACAAGCCCCAGAACTTGGTAAAGAGTGAACGTTTCGATTTTCTTCCACTCCCACTCCCCCACTCCCGATTCTCACATCTGGGTGGTCCCCACCTATCCTGCTGGAAATGTGGGATTCAGGAAGCTCATTTCAGCAGAAGTGAGGGATGTTTTAACGTGTGCATCATTGGCGTCCGTGAGTTTGCATCTGAAACCCCTTGGAGAAAAAGGGTCATAAGCGTCCCCTCGGAAGATGGTGTTTCTCATACAACTACGGTCATTAGATATCTCGGGCTCACCCAGGTCTTAGGAATTTTGGCCGGTTACAGACTTCTCTGGATTCCTTCAAACATAAAAATCCGAAGGCTGATGACTGATGACCTACGTGGAAATCCCTTTGCTGGTTCACGTGTAACAGAATATTTTTACTGACTCACTCACCTGGATGCTTACAACACTTTTGGTTTCTAGGGTGAACGTCTGCTGTCTTGTTCATTTTTATCTATTTATTTTTTATTAATTTTTATTGTAGTATAGTTGCTTTACCATGCTGTGTTGGTTTCTGCTGTACCACAAAGTGAATCAGCTATACATATATATATATAGATATCCCCTCTTTTTTGGATTTCCTTCCCATTTAGGTCACCCCAGAGCACTGAGTAGAGTTCCCCGTGCTATACAGTTTGTTCTCATTAGTTATCTACTTTATACGTAGTATAATAGTCTATATGTGTGAATCCCAATCTCCCACTTCATCCCAGCCCCATTTCCCCCCCTGGTATCCATACGTCCATTCTCTACATCTGTGTCTCTATTTCTGCTTTGCAAATAAATTCATCTGCATCATTTTTGTAGACTCCACATTGCTGTCTTGTTTAAACAGTCATTTCCTATCCTGATGCCATAAAGAGAGCTTCCTATTTCCCCCCAGAAGTTGTAATAATTTCCTATTTGTAAGTCTGTGTTTATTCCATCTGGATAGGTTTGCATGTAAATTCTGAGTTAGGGATTGTTTTAGGTAGCTATGTTGCATAACACATTATGACACATTATGACGAACATGGGGACACCAAAACATAGACGTCGTATCTCACATTTCTGGGTGTGCACAAGCACATTTCTGAGCTGGGTTTTCTGCTTAGGATCTGTTTCCACAGCTGAAATCAAGATGTTGGCAGGACTGCGTTTCTCTCTGGAAGCAACTAGGTAAGAATCCACTTCCAAGGTCATTCAGCATCCTGGCAGAATTTATTCCTTCTCATGCTTGGAATCGCTCTACCTGCCTCTTCTTCTGTGAAGGGCTTTTGTGATTATATAGCACAGGGTCATTTATCTTAAACACAACTGAGTAGGAATCTCATTTACCTCTGCAAAGATTTCTGACATGCAATGGAACATATTCATGGGTGTGGCATCAGGGCGAGAAGAATCTAGGGGCCAAAATTACGCCTATCACAGAGATTTAATTTTATTTTTCTTTATGGATGGCCCATTGTCTACCACCTTCTACTGATGCACCCATCCTTTTCCCACTATGTGGCTGTCTCTGCCATAAACAGAGTTTCCGTTTACATAAGAACGTGTTTCTGTTCTTATGTAAAGAACATAAGAATATAGTTATTTCCCTATTCATAACCCTAATCTTGATATTCAGGAGGGTACTCCTCAATCTCTCCCCATTTTTTTCTTCTTAAAAATGTCTTAATCCTTTTTTCTGGGCTTCCCTGGTGGCACAGTGGTTAAGAATCCGCCTGCCAATGCAGGGGACACGGGTTCGAGCCCTGGTCTGGGAAGATCCCACATGCCGCGGAGCAACTAAGCCCGTGCGCCACAACTACTGAGCCTGTGCTCTAGAGCCCGTGTGCCACAACTACTGAAGCCCGCGCGCCGCGAGCCCGTGCTCTGCAACAAGAGAAGCCACTGCAATGAGAAACCCACGCACCACAACAAAGAGTAGCGCCTGCTCTCTGCAACTAGAGAAAGCCTGTGCACAGCAACGAAGACCCAAAACAGCCAAAAATAAATAATAATTAAAAAAAAAAATCCTTTTTTTTTTGTATGAGTTTCAGGGTCATCTTTCCAAGTCACTGAGAAACTCCACCTGGACTTAACTAGAAACTCATTCAGTGAATCTATAAACTTCCTCATCCTTGGATATGGTATATCTTTCCATTTGCGTAGATCTTCTGTAGAAACAGGTAATTTTCTCAATAAGGGATTTGTATGCCGTTTGTTAAATTTCTTCCTGGGCACCTCCTTCTGGCTCAGGGGAGTTCATGCTTTTATTCTATTCAGGCTTTCAACTGATTGGACGAGGCCCACCCAGCCACATCAGCCACTGGCTCCTGGTGAGTGATAAAGGGACAAAAATATGGCCACATCAGGGCCCCTGGAATCCAGGCTCCCCTCTCCGAATATTTATAGGCTTTGATAACCTGTCCTGATTCCAACAAGGTCCCCATTATGGACCCTCCTGCTGCCCTGGGTACATTCTTAGCATGTCAATCACACCCCAAGTCAACTGGGCACATAGAACAGATGAAGTGTTGGGAACAAGACCCCAGAATCTGGTCTAAGGACTGGACGACTGCAGAATTCTCTGCTTCCAAATGGTTCTTAAGAGGAATCTTTATATAATGATCGTTCCACAGTGAGGTTTGAACTGTAGGGGAAAAACATTTTTCCCCTACCCTTTTAGGTTCATTGCCTGGGGCCTGTGAATTAAACCAACAAAAGACATATTAACAAGAAGGGACAAAACACCAGAGGTGATTTATACATGCAATGTGCATACTTAGAGGAGAATTCAGCGGTGAGTGTACAGAGGAAAAAAAAAATTTTTCCTGTACTCATTTTAGGTTCTCTGGGTGGGGCCTTATAACTGAGATTGGCCACAGACAGATTATCAGGAGAAAAATTGAAGTTTATTAGCACAGCATCTCGGTTACACTTGGGGGTACCCAGAGGCAAGTAATTCCAAGGGGTGGTTATATATACCTTTTTTAAGCTAAACAAAGGAAAACAGATTTGAGGGTTCTGGGGGGAGAAGGCAAATTATGGGGAGCTGACTAGGAAACTATGGTGAAAGAGGGTATTTATCAGGGCTTGTTATGTAGATTAAGTGGAGCCTTCTTTATTGATAAGAGTTCTTAAGCGGCCTCTTTTTCCAGGTATGGGAGAGACATACATCTTTACAAATGAGCATTTCCTTTATACGTGGAAATCTCCTTACTTATCTGGAGTCTACTGGTTCTGTGTGGCTTTTAGGTCCAAATCATCCACAGGCTAAAGCGGCATACTTGGGGGTGGCGTGTTCTGAGTAACCGGAAAGGATTGTTAGAATTTTGGGGCTTCAAGGTGAAAGGGAGGCTGGCCAGAAAAGCACTGAGGGGAAAACAAGTAACTTTTTGGAAAGAGAAGTGGGTTTTCCGAGCACAAACAGGAGATAAGAAAGTTTGTGATGATGTTTGTATGGGTATGAGTGATTTTTCCATCTCCTTCTGGGGACAAAAACTCCCCTGGAGAAGGGATTTGGGGGGAGGTTTTTAAGTTTTAGTTTTTTTGGGGGGGAGGGGAGGTTTTCTGGTGTTCTGAATTCTGGGAGTAGATCCACCTTGAAGAGGAATTTATGGAGTCTTATTTCCTAGCAGTTGCCCCTCTGGGTCAGAGAAGGGAAGCTCTAGAAAGTTGTTGTTTTTTCTTCCCGGCATCTGTTGAATCTCAAATGTCTTCGGCTTAAACTAATTTTCAGGCGAACTCTGAGTCTCCACGGAGTGAAAGGACACAAAAAAGAGGCGAGAAACTCAAGCCAACGATTAAGCAAAATATGTGTTTAGTTATCTTTATGCTTAATGGGTCTGGCCACACAGATGTGAAAATCAACGGACCTTTCTGTGGAACCCTGTTTTTTCCTGCGCAGCAAGGCAGGGTCGCCTAACCGATGGCGCCTGGGGCAAGGGGTGGGGGTGTGGGCCAGGATCAAGCTCTAAATCAGCACATTTCTGTGACAGGCACAAGGGGCATGTGTCCTGACACCATGCCAAATAATCCCCCAAATACAGTGAAAATAATTCTGCCAATACTACAATGACAGGATAGCATTTAAAAAAATAAAACGATGCTCCAAGAAAATAAAAATAAACATGCCCACACCTGGAGAATTCTAGGAGGGTGCAATTCACAGCATAAGCAAGAAATACGTTAGAAACACAATGGAGACGTCTGGAAGGGCCTTGGGGAAAATCCCAGCAGGAAGTGAGTTTTCACCCCACCTCCCTGGGGTGCCTGCAGCCCTCTGGCTCGCAGAACTCGATTGATGAGTCTTTTCCTGCTTATTTTGTCCTTTTCACACTTTCGTATAAACAAATCCCCCTTCCCCGAGGTGGTGCATCAGCCCTCCTATCTGAGTTTCTGAGCGCTCTACGGTTTAATATTCACACCGAGGTTTACAATCCACTTGGATGGAGGTTCTGAGTCAGGTGGGAGTGAAGGACGCATTTTTAGCTATTCCGAGGCAGCCGGTCCTGACGTGTCTACAGCGCCCCCTGCTGTCACATAAGGTCTGTAACCCAGGACCCCGTCCTGGACTCTCTTGGGGTCTGCGGGGTTCATTCCAGACCCTGCCCCGTGGCCGGTTGACTTAATTTTGCAGCTTTATTAATAAACGTGGCATCTGGCTGGCTGATACACTGTGTGTTTCTTGGTTTTCTCTCCGTCTCCCCGCCCCATCCCCTCTGTTTGGCGAATCTGAGCCCTTTTGAATTCCCACACACCCTTTGGAAACAGCTTGTCAATAACAACGGAAAAAAAACTTGTTGAAATTCTAATTGGACTTGGGTGGGATCTCCAGATGATGCTGGACAGACAATCAGTCTCTTGAAAATACAGAGCATCTTAACCTGTAAGGGAGACAGGCTGGGACCTGGGACCCTCTGCTGGGACCTGGGACTCTTTGCTGCGGGGCGGCGATGCTTGCACCTGGACACAACAAAATACAAAGAAACTCTATGGGACCAAAAATAACTGCGTGCATGCGCAGTCGGGACAAATTCTGGCCCTAAAAGATACAAAGAGACCAAAAAACCCAGTTGCCACTTTTGAAGACCGTGGAGCGAAAGCAGGGCACTGCGCATGCCCCCTGCACTCAACACCACCTAAGGGGTGGGCAGACCCCCTAAGCCTCCCCTCCAGCCCGACCCCTGGACCCACCCCTACCCTCCCCCCGTATAAGGAGCCAGCTCGCCGCCCTCGCGCTCACCCTGCTGCGTCAGGGGCCCAAATAAAGCCTGGCCTGAATTTTTTGTCTGCCCTCTGATCAATTTCTGTTGATTGAGAGGGCCAAGAACCCCGGTTGGTAACCTAAGTACGATGTGTTATCACCCGATTCCAATTTCAGTAACGTTTTGGAAATTTTTCCGATCAGAAGTGTTTTACAAAAAAAAAAAAAGTGTTTTACATCTTTGGTTGAATTTTTTTCTAAGCTCCTAGATTTTATGCTCTCCTAAATGGCATCTTTTCTTTAATGTTTTTTTTTTTTTTTGCTACTAGGTAGAAACAAGTGATTTTTTTTTAAATTTTATTTATTTATTTTTGGCTGTGTTGGGTCTTCGCTTCGGTGGAAGGGCTTTCTCTAGTTGTGACAAGTGGGGACCACTCTTCATCGCGGTGCGTGGGCCTCTCACTATCGCGGCCTCTCTTGTTGCGGAGCACAGGCTCCAGACGCGCAGGCTCAGTAGTTGTGGCTCACGGGCCCAGTTGCTCCGCGGCATGTGGGATCTTCCCAGACCAGGGCTCGAACCCGTGTCCCCTGCATTGGCAGGCGGATTCTCAACCACTGCACCACCAGGGAAGCCCCAACAAGTGATTTTTGTATATTGATTTTGTGTTCGGCTCTTGCCAGATAAACTCTTGTAGGCATTCATTCATCTTTAGATTATTTTGAATTTTCTAGGTACATAATTATTTATCTGCAGATAATTATTTTATTTCTTCTGTTCTTTCTTTCTTTCTTTTTTTTTTTTGGGGGGGGCCACTCCTGCAGCTTGTGGGATCTTTTTTCCCTAACCAGGGATTGAACCCTTGCCCCGTGCAGTAGAAGCGCAGAGTCCTAACAACTGGACAGCCAGGGAATTCCCTATTTCTTCTGTTCTAATGCTGACACCACGATTTCTATTTCTTCTCCTGGTTATGTTTCTGCTATCTGCTGTTTGTTCATTCTTTCTCTCTGTTGGCCTCACCGGGGGTTTATCAACTTTGTCAGTTTTGTTGTAAAACCATGTTTTCGCTTTGGTGGTATTCCCCCCCTATTTTATTATTTATTTATTTATTTTTTGTCTGCGTTGGGTCTTCGTTGCTGCGCACGGGCTTCCTCTAGTTGCGGCGAGCAGGGGCTACTCTTGTTGTGGAGCATGGGCTCTAGGTGCGTGGGCTTCAGTAGCTGTGGCACATGAGCTCAGTAGTTGTGGCTCGCGGGCTCTAGAGCGCAGGCTCAGTAGTTGTGGCGCACGGGCTTAGTTGCTCCGCGGCATTTGGGATCTTCCTGAACCAGGGATCGAACCCGTGGCCTCTGCATTGGCAGGCGGATTCTCAATCACTGCGCCACCAGGGAAGCCCTCGCCCCCCATTTTAAAAATCTTTATAATTTCCTTTCTAATACTTTCTTTGAATTTATTTTACTGCGTTTTTTCCTTCTAACTCCTGTGTTATCTTTTTGTCATTGGTCTCTAGTACAATTTTATTGTTTTCAGAGAATACACTTTATTTGGTTTTAGCTTTTTTAAGCCTTCTTGAGATTCACTTTATGACTTGGTGTATGGATTGTCAGAGAAAAAAGCCTTTCCCTCTGCCCTCCTAAGTGCGATAGCTGGGCCTACGAAATAAGCTGACAACAGGCAGACTAGCGGCAGAAAAGGTACACAAACCCATTAAAGTTTAACATTACATTACACGCACGAGGGCCTCACAGGAGAAGAGGTGAACACCCAAAAAAGTGGTGAGATTTGAGAGGTTACAGACCATCTTAATAGGGGAAGGGAGGGGGTGTGGGCCTCTCAGGCAGACTAAAACGTTCTTAGGAAAGATGGCTCAGCCCTTAGAAGAACAGCCGGTCTGAATGGCTATCATCGAAAAATCTACAAACAATAAATGCTGGAGAGGGTGTGGAGAAAAGGGAACCCTCTTGCACTGTTGGTGGGAATGTAAACTGATACAGCCACTATGGAGAACAGTATGGAGTTTCCTTAAAAAACTAAAAATAAAACTACCACACGACCCAGCAATCCCACTACTGGGCATATACCCTGAGAAAACCATAATTCAAAAAGAGTCATGTACCACAATGTTCATTGCAGCACTATTTACAATAGCCAGGACATGGAAGCAACCTAAGTGTCCATCAACAGATGAATGGATAAAGAAGATGTGGTACATATATACAATGGAATATTACTCAGCCATAAAAAAGAATGAAATAATGCCATTTGCAGCAACATGGATGGACCTAGAGATGATCATACTGAGTGAAGTAAGTCAGACAGAGAAAGACAAATATCATATGATATTGCTTATATGTGGAACCTAAAAAAAGGGTGCAAATGAACCTATTTACAAAACAGAGATAGACTCACAGATGTAGAAAACAGACTTATGGTTACCAGGGGATAAGGGGGGGAAGGGATAAATTGGGAGATTGGGATTGACATATATACACTACTGCATGTAAAATAGATAACTAATAAGAACCTGCTGTAGAGCACGGGGAACTCTACTCAGTACTCTGTAGTGACCTAAATGGGGAAAGAATCTAAAAAAGAGTGGATATATGTATATATATATAACTGGTTCACTTTGCTGTACAGCAGAAAATAAGACAACATTGTAAATCAACTATACTCTAATAAAAATTAATTTAAAAAAAAGAACAGATGGCAGGTATGACCATTTGTGACAATGTCCCTCTGGATGTGGAGCTGAAGTTGAACCTCCTTTCCCGGGACAAGAGTCAATATTCCTGATTGATGACACTCCCTGGAGGGGATGGATGACAACCGGGTTCCTTTTGGAAGAACATTAAGTAGCTACGTTCAGAGAAAGACCCTCCCGGCATCTGCCGGTTTTCTAGTGACGTCCACTCAAAATAATCAATATACCAAAGCGACACAGTTTTGGGTCATGTGTCCTAACCTCCTTCATGGTCAATCATCATACATTCTTCCGTGTCCTGGAAGAGAATGTACATTCTAAAGGTGTTGGGAGTTCTTAAGACAATGGCCAGCACAAAAGGTCCCCCGTTTTCAGCCCTGGGAGGTCATGACCTGGATGCCGCAGTGGGTCATGAATGTAGGTGGCCAGGTCAGGGAGCGTCAGCTAAAGGCTTCAGGGACAGCCCCTGGCCAGCCTGAAGCCAGTGGCAGAGAACAAGCGAGAACTTAATAGAGATGAAGGCAACAGCCTCAGTTCCTGGTCTGCAAATCAATCTCAGGGCTGCAGACCTGGGCAAACCTGCTTTAACGGCAGGTCAGGACAGGACACCGGGGTTTCTCATTGATCTCAAGATGGCAAAGGTGGTTCTGATTGATTGCAGTGTGGGTACGTCTCAACGGCTGGATGGGGCTTCTCAGGAGACCAGAAAGGGTGGAAGGTCCTTGTGCAGGGTGGCCAGGTCTTTATAACTAAAGTCCTCTAGGGGACTTCCCTGGTGGTGCAGTGGTTAGGACTCTGTGCTTCCACTGCAGGGGGCACAGGTTCCATCCCTGCTCAGGGAACTAAGATCCTGTATGCCATGTGGTGCAGCCAAAAAAAAAAAAAAAAAAAGTCCTCTGGATGGCAGCCCAGGACCTAAAGGGTGGGTTTCCTTAGCTGGATTTACCCCAGTAGTGGAACTGCCCCCTCAAACCTTACAGACTCAGAAATCTGATTTCACCAGAATTCCCAAAGCCAGCCTGTTGTCTTAAGGCCCGACTCACATTAGCTCAACTCACACAGACTTGAAGCAGATGCCCTTGTGGTCATCTACTGGTTTACAGAGACAGTAGCTCAGCCTCTGGCATGGAAGAGTCTTCACTCTCCAGACGCTGGGCAACAGAGAAGCCCGAACAATAACCAAAGTCATCTGAGAAGTTTGGCACTAAGATTTAAGGATCTGAGAGGTCCTTGTTCAAGGGTCTGGATATGGCTTCTCAACTTACCTGTTAGGGCCACCTGGATTCTCACCCCTGGAGTCCCTTCCTGTAGGGCTGCCCATCACCAACATCCCTGGGATCCTTTCCTAGACACATGCAAAGGGGAGCCCTTCACTGTGGGCCAACTTCAGGGTCACAAGAGTAGTGAGTTCAAGGAAGCTCAAAGCTTAGCTTTCCTTTGTATTTGGGGAGGCAGAAATTTGAAGAGGGGAAAATGAAGAAAAAAAGAGCAAAGATGAATTTGGGGGAGGAGAGAAAGTGAGGGAATGTTGGATCCAGCCACTCTGTATCATCTTTCCCTCTATTACTACTGTTAGGGAGGAAAAACTTTTCCTCTACCCTCTTACGTTCTGTCCTTGGGGTGTGCAAATTAAACCGACAAAAGACAGATTAGCAAGAGAATAAAACATTACATGATGCATATATGCACAGGAGTTCACAGAGAAATCTGACTCATGGAGGTGGTTAGAATTTCAGGCTTTCTATACCATATTAATAGGGAATGAAGAGAAAAAGAGAGTGTTTCTGGGAGAACAAATGGCTTCTTGGAAATGGGGAGAGAAAGGGCACTTATGGAAAAACAAATGACTCTTTGGGAAGATAAATGTGCCCTTAGGAGAACAGACGGGAGATACAATATTTGTGTAATAATGTCTGTCTGGGTATGGTACCAACCTCATTGCCGAGGAAACAAGATTACAGTTGCTTCCACAGAGTGGGCTTATGACAATTGGGTTTTGGCAGAGGCTCTGCTTTCAGACAGATAAAGAATTTCCAGAGCTCAAAATAATTTTATGCCACAGTGGCTAATCCTGGACCCCTTCTCTATCAACACAGTAATCCCTACTATGCAGTAATCAATACATTTTCATTGCATGAATATTCACATCAATTGTTCGATTTTACCTGCAACCCACAGCTTTCAAAAGATGGTTCTAACAGCTCACCTTGGACATTCTCACCCTCATCTACACGGTTGCCCTCTCCAGGAAGAGATGCGTCTGCACAGAACTGAACTAGCGTGTACGGTCACCAGCCAGCTCCACGTTAGAGAGACGTCCTCCTTCCCTGTGGATGAAGGGGAAAAGGGAACGTTTCGTGTTACCACAAATGCGCACCGAATCTGTGCAGAATTTGCAGATGAGATCACACCTGTGTTAGATTCCAAGGTCCGGTGACCCAGCTGGACAGGTGATGGTCCATTGGGTGAAGCCATGCCGAGTGCATCCTAACCTCTTCTAATTTATTCTCCTGGGGGTCACATTTCCTTGCTTCCTGACCCGGAGCCCGCCCCGCTCCCCACCTGCAGCCCTCTCCCCTTGGAGGGGAGGGACCGTTTCTCCATCCTGGTTCCAGATGTGGCTCTGGGTACCAGCCTTCCACGGTGACCCCTGATCCTGTGGGCATCTGGGAGCACAGCCCTTGTTTCCTTAGCCCTCTGTCCCCGGGGGCGGGTCGCCACATGTGCAAAGCATTTTTTTTTTTTCTGTCCCCAACCGTTGCCAATGCTCATTTTCTCCATTCTGCCAGATTCCTCGCCGGAAGCTGGCTTTTGGATGTAGCTGCAAATCCAGCCCCTCCTTGCAGCATCTGGGTACTGCTTTGCTTTCAAAGTTCCTTCCAGGGCCGGGGGCGAATATCCCTGACTTCTGTGCTCCTGCTTTGTGTTCCCTGGGCATGGTAAATAGTGTGAATAAATTCCTTTTCTGAAAGGAATGCACCTGGCTCTTCACGCCCTGGCAGGTACCTGCCTTCACTTCCTCCTCATCTCCCAAGAAGGTCAGCACCTCCCCAAGTTCCACCCTGACGTGTTGCTTCCTCTGAGCTGCTTGATGAGAATCACGTGTCTTCGTGATGGAAAATATGCTGTTGATGGCAGCAGTTGCCACCCCGCCCCCCTTTTATTTTTCTGTCCGTTTTCAAAAATGATGAAGGGGAATTTGCAAACCGGTGTTTTGTGATCTGAACACACACGCCCCCCCACCGCCCCCTGCAGACCCTGGTGCCATGCACAGCATCTCAAATGCTGAATTTCCCAGCATGCCCGAGGTGGGAAATGTGGACAGGACACCCAAAGACGGCAGCCGAGGTTTGAGATGCCTGTTTATAAAGAGCCAATAGCCTCATTTGTTAGGGAACCTGCTTCTGGGGGTGAGAAGGAAGGTGTCACATGTGACGCAAAAGCTTCGTTTTTCTGATTATCATTCGTTTACACAAAAAGCCTCCTCTTGGGAGCTGGGCCATTCACCCGGTACTTATTTAGGCAAAAAAACCCCCCCAAAACCCATAAGATTAGATATATTTTGTCCACGCTTCATTGCTACCTGAATTCATAGAATTAGATAGTTTTAATTCTACAATTCATTTTTTGCCTAAATACACAAGATTAGATATAGTTTATTACACTATTTCTGTCTAGATGCATAAGGTTACATAGAGTTTATTCTACTATCTGTTTCTACCTAAATGCATAAGTTAGTTTATTCTACTATCCATTTCTGCCTAAATGCATAAAATTAGATATTATTTATTCTGCTATTTATTTCTGCCTAAATGCATACATTTCCATACAGTTTATTCTATTTATTTCTGCCCAAATGCATAAGATTAGATATAGTTTATTCTACCATCTATTTCTGCCTAAATGCATACAATTTGATGTTGTTTATTCTGCTATTTATTTCTGCCTAAATGCATAAGGTTCCATACAGCCTATTCTACTTTCTATTTCTACAGTTATGTCCATAATCCTGCAAAAGGCTGCTGTGAAGTGTCTGATGCAAAATTGTCATCAGGTCACTTCTACCCGGCTAGCACAGCCCCCGGAAGTAGGCCTTGTTGGTACCAATGTGTCTTGCTGATGTCGTGGGCCTTGAGGTGGCAGAGCGATGCCTGAGGCACAGACGCTCACAAGCTCAGTTTGGGCGGCTGAGCTCCGATCACATAGTGAAGGGGGCACTGGTCCCCGCCTTCCCCTCTGTCTGCAGACCCACACTTGGGAGAGTGTGAGCCCTTTCTCTGCAGAACCCCGCTCTGTGATCCTACACTAGGTCCTGAGTTCACCCACGCACTTAATTCTATGTCTAATGAGACCCGCCTTCCAAAGAAATGCATGTGCTCTCCTAAAGCAGCTTCCAGCAGGTAAACTGGCCCCCGAAATAGAAAAACATTACCTTCCGATGACACAGTCTTTGCTACCGAGAATAATACCATATTTGCTGCTTCACCCCATGCAAAATCAAAACAAACCCAACCCATTCACAAATATTATGGCCCTTCCTAGAACAGACATGCACTGATTTTTTTTTTTTTAATTGAAGTACAGTTGATTTACAATGTTGTGTTTGTTTCAGGTGTACAGCAAAGTGATTCAGTTCTATATACACATAGATCTATTCTTTTTCAGATTCCTTTCCCATATAGGTTATCACAGAATATTGAGTAGGGTTCCTTGTGCTCTACAGTAGGTCCTTATCTATTATATATATGGCAGTGTGTATCTGCTAATCCCAAACTCCCAGTGTATCCCCCCCACCAACTTTTCCCCTTTGGTAACCATAAGTTCGTTCTCTAAGTCTGTGAGTCTGTTTCTATTTTGTAAATAAGTTCATTTGTATCATTTTTTTTAGATTCCACATATAAGTGATATCATACGGTATTTGTCTTTCTCTGTCTGACTTATTTCACTTAGTATGACCATCTCTAGGTCCATTCATGTTGCTGCAAATGGCATTATTTCATTCTTTTTTATGGCTAATATTTTTTTTTGCTAGTGTTTTATGGATATGATTCCAGCTGTCCCCTCTGTCTTTAAAATAAATTTTTCTTAAAAAAAAAAAGCACTTTTCTGCTTCTGGGAAACGGCAGGTGTGGGAAGTTCCACTGATCACGGCAGCGTGACCCATAATTCTGTGCCCAGCCCTGCGTAAGCAAGCTGAACTCTCACCGGCCTTAAGGAACGTGCAGCTCCAAGAACAGAGCCAGATGGCAGGATTCCCTCGTTTCTGGAGAAACAGGGACAAAGGAAATGACAAGGAAGCCTGGAAGAGGTCTCATAAGGACTCAAGATTCGGCGCCATCAGGTGGTGTTTCCAGACCTGCGCGCGCAGGGTCCCGACTGGTAATTAAATTCATCTAAACAGTAAACAGGTTGAATGCATTGGGACTTGGCATCCCCCCCAGGCTTGGAGAAATGATGCCTATTCCAGGGCAACCCTGAAGGACTACAGTGGCATTTGTGAGGGTCTTTTAAGTCTGGGGGCGTGTGAGACATTCCTGCCGCCACCTGCCTGCTCTTTGGGAAGCGACAGGGGGCCAATGGCCGCATCTGGCCCTAAATCACCCTGGGTCTGGTTGCAGAACAAAAGCAAGTCTTCTACTAGAGGGGACCGTTTTCTGGTTCCCTGGGACCATTCGCCACAGGGCAGCACGCATACATATGCTGGTGCGGGATTAACGAAGCGTCCTAAGAAGAACTGCACGAAAAAAAAAATGAAAAGAACTGTGTGCCTTCTCATGCCCCTGCCCGGCCATTGCAGGTCTTACAAAACACCCCTGCCAAGATTCATAAACTCAGGACAATCATTTGTATGAGGTTTTAACCATGGGTCACGTCCGTGGAACCGTGGATACAGCTTCAGAGGCTTAGTTTGAAGGATCCTTTAAACTGGGGTGTGGTGACCCAGCGATGGGTGAAATGCAGAGTACTCAGGTGGTGGTGTCAAACTCAAGATCCGGTGAAAAACGGAAACCGTTCCTGAGTTGCTTCCACGCGCTCGGTACCCATCATTTCCCACCCTCGCCGGCAGCCTTGGAAGGAGTCCCTGCTCGTGGCGGAGGCAGAGCTAGGTGCTGGCTACCTTTACAGGATAATGCATTTCCCCACCTCCTTCCTGGAAAGGGAGGGATGCTAAGAGAGAGTCTGGTTTTTTCCAGGACCTGGAGATGATCATACTAAGTGAAGCGAGTCAGACAGAGAGAGACACACAGCGTATGATATCACTTCTACGTGGAATCTAAAGAATGAGAGGGACACATATATCCCTATGTTCATGGCAGCAGTATTCACAACAGCCAAGACATGGAAGCCACCTAAGTGTCCAAGGACAGATGAATGGATAAAGGGGATGTGGTCCATATATACAATGGAATATTACTCAGCCATGAAAAAGAAGGAAATAATGCCATTTGCAGCAACATGGATGGACCTAGAGATGATCATACTGAGTGAAGTAAATCAGACAGAGAAAGACAAACATCGTGTGATATCACTTATATGTGGAATCTAAAAAAAAAACTGATACAAATGAACTTATTTACAAAACAGAAACAGACTCACAGACTTAGAGAACTTGAACTTATGGTTATGGGGTGGGGGGGGGAGGTGGGTGGGAGGGATAAATTAGGAGTTTGGGATTGACAGGTACACACTGTTATATTTAAAATGGATAACCAACAAGGACCTACTGTGGAGCACAGGGAACTCTACTCAATATTCTGTAACAACCTAAATGGGAAAAGAATTTGAAAAAGAATAGATACATGTATATGTATAACTGAATCACTTTGCTGTACACCTGAAAGTAACACAACATTGTAAATCAACTATACTCCAATATAAAATAAAAATTTAAAAAAGTAAGTTAATACATGGAAAACACTTAGATACATGTATATGTAAAAAAAAAAAAAAAAAGAAAAGAAAAAAGAAATCCAGCGCTTGTGGCCTCAGTTTCCCACATGTCCTTATCACAGACATGAATGCGTCCTGGTGCATTTACCACTCCACTGTCTGGGCAGGTGAGGGCTGCTTACAGATTTGATCCAAGTTATGAGGATGAGGGTTGAGTCGGCTGCGTCTCCGAAGGTGGTGATGAGCCCACGGGGGACGGGTCACTGGGGACCAGTATTTATAAGCATCCCCTCTGAGGGGCACGAAGCCCCCTTTGGCCTTCTCACGAAGAGGGACACTCATGGGTGACCATCAACACAGGTCTGTCCCTGCAGACGAGCAACTCTTCCTCAGGATGTCAGGGAAATTCAACTTCCTATTGCTGAGCCTCTTTATCCCCGAAAGCTGGGCTGGGGAGATGAATGAATCATTTCCTTTTCGTCTCTGACAGAGAAAGCTCCAAACTAAGGGTCTACAAAAGATGCTCAGCCCTCTGCCAGAGGCCAAGACACGGGGAGAATATGCAAAAATGCAGAAACTCTGGGAGTTTCCTTGCATTTGTCTGGAATACCCACCTGGACCCCTCTAGAAATACCTCCCGTTTTTCCTTGAGTTTCAGGGTCGACTCCACAGGCAAGATGGAGGTGGGAGGTGTTTCTTCTCAGACCGAATCCTTGGACCACACTCCCCAAGTGCCACTGGGGGGCAGCAGATGTCCGCGGCTTCTCAAACCAGCCTTATGTGGGTAAAAAGATCTAAGAAAAGGGCAAGGTCTGCTGAGAGCCCACTGTACACATCTCACGCCCCCAAACTCCAAGGCGGGTGTGAAAGATGGACCCTCCCCCCCACCATGGGTAATCAAGTCATCCCAAACGAACCCAATCTCTTTCTCAAAATCGACCCCGTTAGGATGGGACCATTGTAGCAGTCGACAGCCCAGGGACAGCGGACCGGGGCAAAGATGTCCAAATTGGGCGTTCCTGGTTCAGCTCAATGTCATCGAAGGGAAAATGGTGGTTTGTCCGTGGCTCTCAGGTAGCTGGCATTTGGCAATCGGCTCAAAAGATGTCCTGGCGCACTTGGAACACCGCAGCGTCAGGTTAAAAGTGGGATTGAAGAGAAGCAGAGAGCCAGGGACCTTCCTGTTTCTGTTTAAATAAGTAGTTCAGAAATCAATGTGGGGTTAAGGAGGGGCTGCACCTGGAGAAGAAAAAGGGACGGGGGTTGGGGACCCTTCACAGTTGGGAGAGCGTTTGCTGTTCACCCCCCCGGGTTTGCTCGGGTGATGGATTATCCAGGTCTCAACGGGCACAGCACTGGGGTCAGCCTGTTTTCAGGAAGATGGAGTTTTAAGAGGTGGAGGCGTGTTATTTTGTCCCCCGAGCCCCAGGCAGCCCCGGAGCATGGAGGGTCCCCCATCCTGCAGACAGACCGAGGGCCTGGAGGGTCCACCCATCTTGCCGACAGCCCCAGAGCATGCAGGGTCCCCAATCCTACAGACAGCCCCAGGACATGTAGGGTCCCCAATCCTGTAGACAGCCCCAGGACATGTAGGGCCCCCAATCCTGCAGACAGCCCTAGGACATGTAGGGTCCCCAGTCCTGTAGACAGACCCAGGGTCTGGAGGGTCCCCAATCCTGCAGACAGACCCAGGGCATGGAGGGTCCCCCAATCTTACAGACAGACCCAGGGCATGGAGGGGCCCCTATCCAGCAGACAGCCCCAGCGTGTGGAAGGATCCCAAATCTGCAGAGAGCTCCAGAGCGTGGAGGACAGCCATGTGCACCTGGGCAGATGGACACTGTCTAATTCTGACCTGTGCCCTGGTGACCTCTCCCCCCTCCCCTCCAAGTGCCCTTGGCCAGGAGAGCTTCTGGGGCAAAGGCACCACCACCTCTGATGGGCAGGTGGGCGCTGCGATTAGGAGAGGTTTGATTTTACAGGTCAGTGTGTCCAGCTGGCCCCAGGCATGCATTAGGGTGTAAATGGTTTTGTTAGCTTGATTCAAACTGGGCACCTTTGTTTGGGACCACAGTCAGCTCAGGGGCGAAAAAAGCCACCAAGATTCCAGAACCTTCACCAGGGTGTTTGTCCAGATCCCTGACCCTCAGGGGCCATCCCCGATGTTTTTCTTCCAGGCTGAAGCAAAACCCAGAATTGACGGTTGTCCTTACACACTGGATCCGGAGCCTGTAGGAGGCCACATGTGAGTCACTCAAGCAGCGTCTGTCCCTATGCTGGCTCTGCACTTTTGGGCTTTCGATAATCCAAGCAAAATGGTCCTTGTGAAGAATTTTCCAAGAAGGAGAACATTTGCAATTGGATTAAGCCTCATAAAAAATATTATTAAAAACCACGTAAAATGAAATGTCATTTTTCTGTATACTTAAATAATTCAAAGTCTTCTCGATTTTTTTTTTTTTTTCTGTTTCAAAAAACGCAATGCACAATTACGTGTCATGTAACCCAACCGTCAAGGGTGAGTTTTAGATTTCATTGCCCAAGTTCTGAAATTCAGGGTCTGGTGTGATTTACCCAATGCAGGTGAAACTCATTAATGGTCAAACTCTATAGGTGGGATTTATGATTATATAACTTCTTAATGCCCAAACTATTTCCAGTTAAAATGCTGCAGATTTTCTCCTGGTATTTTTGAGTTGATGGGTCTGGTGAAAATGATGTGATTACATTTCTAATATCTACAAGTCTCCCTTTTAGCCTGTTTGTTTCTGAAAATGTCCTGTTTTCTTAGCATAGGAAGAAGCAGCATCTGAGCCAGCCCAGACATTGCCAGGACATACAGAGGGGATGTGAGGAGCAGGTGAGATGCCGTGGCAGGATCTGGGTGAGTGCTCGGGTCGGGGTGATGCCAGGGTTGGAGTCAGGACTTTTTTTTCCTCTAGATAATAGGGCTTTGTGAAAACTCAAAACAGAACAAGCTGAATTCCTAAAGGTTAGCTACAGACGTCAAGGTTTTCAATCTAAACAATGCTTGAGTTGACGACTCCAGCCTAAATTCTTCACAAGGCCAAATTCTCACAGGAAAAAGGATGGTTTATATTATTCTTAAGTGGGATTTTATTACATCCTGAGGGCAACACGTATTTAAGTGTTTGTTCATTTTATAGCCAAGGATATACAATGAAAGTCAATGAAAAATAAAAGAATCAAATGAGTTTTTTAAAAAAAAAAAATTTGTTTATTTATTTATTTATTTTTGGCTGCGTTGGGTCTTTGTTGCTGCTCACGGGCTTTCTCTAGTTGCGGCGAGCGGGGGCTGTTCTTCGTTGCGGTGCTCGGGCTTCTCATTGCGGTGGCTTCTCTTGTTGCAGAGCACGGGCTCTAGGCTCACGGGCTTCAGTAGTTGTGGCACGCGGGCTCAGTAGTTGTGGCGCACGGGCTCAGTAGTTGTGGCTCGCGGGCTCAGTAGTTGTGGCTTGCAGGCTCTAGAGCGCAGGCTCAGTAGTTGTGCCGCGCAGGCTTAGTTGCTCTGTGGCATGTGGGATCCTCCCGGACCAGGGCTTGAACCCGTGTCCCCTGCATTGGCAGGTGGATTCTTAACCACTGCGCCACCAGGGAAGCCCTCAAATGAATTTTTGAATGTAACAGTCTTCTTTTGTTGTGATAAAATATATATAGCATAAAATTTACCATCTTAATCACTGTTAAGTGCACAGTTCTGTGGCATTAAGGACCTTTACTTTGCTGTGCAACCATCACCACAATCATCTCTAGAACATTCTCATCATCCCAAACTGAAACTCTGTCCCCATTAACATTTTTTTTAATCTTTTTTTTTTTTTTTTAAATCATGAAGAACTGTATCCAGGAAGGAAAAATTTCCATGAGGTCTTAGTGGCTGGTGGAGTTTAAAATATGTCCAACATATTGTCATGAAAGATTCTTGGAGGAATGCAGCCTTCATGGGTAAGAAGCATTCAGGGTGAGATTAGAGCTTTCAATGAATTAAATACCTCACTATGAAGAATAAACTCAGGTCAATAGAATTGGCTTTCTATTTAGCTTTCTAATAAAAACACTCACATTTTATTCCCTTGGATACTATAAATCATCTCTATAAAGCAGCTAAAGGGACTTTTAGATTCTCATGGGTAGAGAGTCAGTCATGCATGATGTCAAGATGAAAACAGCACATGCTTGGGTAGGTGTGGGAGTGGCTGAAGGTGATATGTGACTTGTGAGTCGTGGAAGTCAAGATGGACACTTAACTGTGGGAGGGGACAGAGAAGAGAAAAGTTCACAGCCTACAAACTGGCCAGTGATGGACACTCAGAATCTTAACTTCACCGTGAAGAACGGCCTCCCGCCACGTTTTGTCACGTACCCGGCGTGTGTGCTGAGGCTCACCCAGGACGGCGGTGATGCCACTTCATGTGCCTCTTGGAACCTGTGTACCTTGTTCCTTAGGACCAAAGACATCGCTGAGCCATTGAGCGCGAGCTGATCCCCCCAAGAAATGTAGTGCCCCCTCTTTCTCCAGGGAGCTGCGTGGCATCCTGTGTTGTGGGCCAGGAGGGGCATGTAGTGTGCTTGCCCGTGGTCAACTCCTAGGAGTGGAGTGGGACCAGGGCTCACTTCCATTTTGCAGGATGGAAGGTCCTGGGCGGGGGGGTGGGGGGGAGCAGGGGGGAGGGAACAGAGATGTGGGAGAAAGAAGAAACCTTGACACCTCAGCTGGAGGGGGCTCTGAATCCAGGCTGTAGGTGAGAATCACCCAGAGAGATTCAAAACATGCCGGATGGATGGGAGGGAGGCCAAGTTGCCTGTGGGGCTGCAATTCGTATTCACCGATTTCCGTTGTGTATTCATTGGCTGGCTCTGATGGGGAAGAGCTAGAGGCAGGGGGCACTCTGCAAGGCACGACCCTCCAGCTCCAGCTCATGAAGCTCCAAGTCCTGTACCGCTGAAGAGTCACAGTGGGGCGCTGATTCAATTCAGCGTGAGTTTGCAGAAAATCCATGCCCTCCTCGAGCCCCACCAGCTCCCTCCTGCAGCGGCGCAGAAAGAGAACACAGTCATGCACGGCTGGCTGCCTGGCTTCCCTCCCTCTCCTCGCAGCCACAGTAGCCCTTTTAGGGCCCCCCTGCCCTCCCCCAGGCCAGACAAACCGCCACTGTTACCGCTCTCTGCACCCCCAGCAGGAGTGGCCAGCAGAGACTTTTAGCAGCCAGCCAGGCTTCATAATTAACGAGTTGACCACCAAGGTGAGAAGCCAGGGACGGCATTGGCTAAATAGTTTATTGTTTGGGGGAGAAAACAAATAAAGGAAGTGTTCTATGGTTAGCTTTTTTTTTTTGCCCCCTTAAAAAAAAGCCAGAGTTGGAGGCTATTAGTGAAAGGGAAGCTTTCTTTCACGAGGCTTTGGTGAGACTTGACTTTTCTACAAATCCTGATAGATGGTGATCTGTTAAGTGGGAAACTCGCCCTGGGCATGTGGATCGTGTTGGGGAGAGAAGAATTATTTCCCAGATGGACATCGGGAGGCAAAGATGGACTGAGTCTCACTGTGGTTAAGAGGCCAACAACCATGTCGTGTTTTCTCGGTGCAAAAATTTAATTTTGGACCCAGAAGCACGGAGAAAGAGCGGAGCCCTTCCCTTTCTTGGGCTCTAAATGCTACAGGGTATTCGGGGCTGCAACTGTGACCCACTGGTCAAGCATTTTGCGGCACCGAGGAGGCACCAGGGGTGGGGTGCCTTCCACACACCCGCAACAGAAAATTCTCTACAACAGGGGTTCTCGAATGGGGAAACACTCACCTCCTGGGGAAACCTAGCAAAATCTGAAGACATTTTCAGTTGTCATGGCTGGTGGAGGGGGAGCTACTGGCACGTGGTGGGTGGAGACCAGGGGAGCTGCCCCACACCCCGCGGGGCCCGGACGCCTCACAGCGCAGCCCCAGATGTCAGTAGTGTGAGGCTGAGAACCTCTGGCCAGTTCACAAGAGATTGTCTCTCTTACTATTTCTATCTACCTATCTACTCTATCTATCTATCTATCTATCTATCTATCTATCTATCTATCTATCTATTATCTATTTATGTATATATCTGTAACAATCATCTGTCTATTTATCTATCTATCTAGCCATCCATCCATTTGTCTACCTATCTAGTATCTATTTATGTATA
Organism: Balaenoptera borealis; assembly: GCF_965194805.1. NCBI lineage: Eukaryota > Metazoa > Chordata > Mammalia > Artiodactyla > Balaenopteridae > Balaenoptera > Balaenoptera borealis. Next base: position 1,087,507 of record NC_138881.1, on the reverse strand, counting down.
TATCTGTAACAATCATCTGTCTATTTATCTATTTATCTAGCCATCCATCCATCCATTTGTCTATCTATATCTATCTCATCTATCATCTATGTATTATTTATGTATTTATCTCTAACAATCCTCTCTCTATCTATCTATCCATCTAACCATCCATCCATCCATTTGTCTATCTATCTATCTATCTATCTACCTATCTATCTATCTATCTCTCCAGTGGTTTGCAGTTGGGAAAGACTCTACCCCCATTGGGCAATGTCTGGGGATATTTTCTTGCCCCAGCTGGAAGGGGATCCGGCTGCCATGTGGTGGGTGGAGACCAGGGAAGCTGTCCACACCCCACAGGGCCCAGGACGCCCCACATCAGAGCACCATGTAGCCCCAGGTGTCGGTAGTGCTGAGGTGGACACGCCCTGGTCCAGTGTATTTGGCTTGAGCGTGTCTGCGTAATAGTCAGTCCTGCGCGAAGGGGGGTCTCTCTCTCTGTAGTCAGCCATGCACACAGTCTCTAAAGACTTTTGCTTTAGAGTAGAAGCCTCTCTACTAGTGTTAGAACCAAGGTCCGCTTTCCTCAGCGCTCCACAATTGTCACACGTGGATTCTATATGGCATCAACTATTCCCATGGCCACGTGGACCCCAGTAAAATATCCCGCTGCACCGGCCTTTCCATTCACCTCCCATGAAATAAATCCTTCACAGACAGCAGTAGGGGCAGATGAATGGAGAAAAAGTGTGAGCAGGTTAAAAGTGAAAGAAATCACTTACTCCCCTGCACGAGTTTGGAAAACAGTTGCCATTTGTATGGCATCAGGGAAGAACATAAACCTCCCTTTTAAAAAAATTTTATTTATTTAATTAATCTATTTTTGTCTGCATTGGGTCTTCATTGCTGTGTGTGGGCTTTCTCTAGTTGCGGCGAGCAGGGGCTACTCTTCGTTGTGGTGCGCGGGCTTCTCATTGCAGTGGCTTCTCTTGTTGCAGAACATGGGCTCTAGGTGCACGGGTTTCTGTAGTTGTGGCTCGCGGGCTCAGTAGTTGTGGCTCACGGGCTTAGTGGCTCCGTGGTATGTGGGATCTTCCCGGACCAGGGCTCGAACCCGTGTCCCCTGCATTGGCAGGCAGATTCTTAACCACTGCGCCACCAGGGAAGTCCCCATAAACCCCGTTTTCTTAAGGGAGGAAAATATGCTGTGTTTATTCACAGCAGGCCGACCCCACCTCTTCTGCATCGCATCTTCTCCAAATCTCAAGACGTTTACATCAGTGAAGTATAAACGAAACAGGTGGAGGAATGTCCTCAAGAATGTAGAGAAATTAGGAGAAGGTGCCTAGATAAGGTATCTGGAAGGTATGGAAGGCTCTGGACCTGTGGGCCTCAGAGCAGGGGCATTGGGTATCACCTCATGCTCTCAGAAGTTCAGAAGGCACACGACTGTACATTTGACAAAACTTCCTAGTGGAAATTGGAGGAACACAAAAGTGGACATGACTCACCAAGCACCTGGAGCTTTGGCATCGTCGAAGCAACGGGAGTGCATTAAACTCTCAAGGGAACATCGTACTTTCTGGCCACTTGGATACGGGGTCCAGCTGTGGGATACTGGGATGTACCTTCTGAAGGCTTTCCCTGCTCTGCCCCTTGGAAGCACATCTTCCTTTTCAGGAGCAAGTCACGTGGGAGATTCCACGTGGTCCCTTGGCAGCTCAACGAGAAACTGCTTCCCTCATGGTAGGAATCTGTCCATGTGAATGTACGAACATTTGCTGCAGCAACTGATGGCCAATGTACCTTTCCTCTTCCTGGTCCCGGAATCTTCTGTCGTCATGGTGGCCCATGAGACACCAGGCATCCTTGAAAAATTTGCTCAGTCCAAGTCAAACTGAGTGTGAGCCCCAAACTGGGATTGATCAAAACATTGGGACCAACTGTCAACATTTTCCCAAGGGAGCTGGTAGCCTGGACGTGAGCCTTTGCTAATTGGTTGTGGTCAGATCACTCCTGAGTGCTCTGGAGAGGTGATGGCTTTCACAGGCGACTTTGGTCCCAGCCAAGGGCATTGATGACAGAATTTCCATCCTCTGATTAGTCTCTCCCTAAGGTTGTAACATGTGCACCCACGTCCATGAACACTCGTGTCAGAATAGAACAGCCCCAGACTTTGCTTATGAAGAAGAAAGGTCCTACAGTGCCAGGTGTGGGCACCTCGTTCACAGCCAGCCCACGCTTGTCCCAGACAAGCCCTGCTTGTCTTGTCTTATAAGGACTCTGTCATTGGATCTAGGGCCACCCTCATCCAGGAGGACCTCATCTCAGACCCTTCCTTTCATCACATCTGCAAAGACCCTACTTCCAAATGAGGTCCTGTTCTGAGGTCAAGGTGTCCCAGGGCCGTGTTCCCTCCAGAGGCTCCGGGGAGGGTCCTTCCTGCCTCTTCCAGCTTCTGGGGGCTCCAGGCGTCCCTGGGCTTGTGGTCACATCCCTCCCATCTCTGCCTCTGTCTTCACGTGGCTTCTCCTCTGTGTCTGTGTCTCTCCTCTTCTGTCTCTTAGAAGGACCCTGTCATTGGCTGTAGGGCCACCCTCATCCAGGAGGACCTCATCTCAGACCCTTCACTTCATCACATCTGCAAAGACCTTATTTCCAAATAAAGTCCTGTTCACAGGTTCTGGGTGGACATATCTTTCTTGCCAGGGGTTGGGGGGGGCACTGTTTCATGCACAGCAGTGGCCTTGCTCTTAAAAGATGGATGTGGCCACCACCTGGTCCTTGAAAAGGTCCACATCCCTTAAGGACAGACGGGACATGGGGCTCAGACCAAGGTGGGGATAACTGTTCTATGTGACCAAGTGGGGACACACCTTAAAGAGAGACCATCGTGGGGTCCATCCACCTGTGGGCTTATCTCTCCAGCACAGGCAGGGGTCACCAGACTGGCAACACACAGTTGTGTCAAGTAATTGAACTCTGGGCCAATTCCCACCCTCTTCACTTGTCAGAATGAATGTGAGTTCCCCTCTTCGGTCTTTTTTATTTTATTAAAAAAATTATCGGAGTATAGTTGATTTACAACGTTGTGTTAGTTTCAGGTGTACGGCACAGTGAGTCAGTTGTACATATACATATATCCACTCTTTTTTAGATTCTTTTCCCATATAGGCCATTACAGAGTACTGAGTAGAGTTCCCTGTGCTATACAGTAGGTCCTTATTAGTTATCTATTTTATATATAGTAGTGTGTGTATGTCAACCACAATCTCCCAGTTTATCCCTCCCTCCCTCCTTTCCCCCTGGTAACCATAAGTTTGTTTTCTACGTCTATGACTCTACTTTTGTTTTGAAATAATTTCATTTGGACCCTCTATTAAGATTTCCATCTTAATTTTATTAATGACTTCATAGGGGTCCCTCCTTTGGAGTTCTCTTGGAAAGAGTTGCGTGGCTGAAATCTTCCATGAATATTTATACATTATACATTTTGTCAGTTATGAACCATTTATTATAGAGAGAGTGCCAGGCTATAAATAGGTGTTCAAGCAGGTATAACCCACTTCCGGAAAGATTGTAACTCAGTGTGTGATCCTGTATTTCAATTATTACTAACTCAACTATCTGCGCTGCCGTGGACCTGAAGGGGCCCCAAAGACTAATTTCCTGTGTCTTGCATATGTTTATGGTACTTCAAAACTGGAGAAGTTCCTGTGGTTTGAATGAAAATCTCTTCCGCACCTGTTCACCGCTCTAACTCCTGTTTCTCAAATGCCTCCCAGTTGTGGGTTTCCAGGGAGCTTCTGCCCAGGGAGCCTCTTCCTCCAGGAAGGCAGTGGGCACCCTCGCTGTCACAAGGACACATGGCCTGGAGGTCTGCAAGGATCTCTGGCTGGGGCCAGGAGTGTCCACACTGGTCACATAAAGCAGTTACACCACCCTGGTCTGAGCCCTGGGTCCCATCTGTGCTCAAGAGATGGGAACCTTTTCAAGGACCAGGTGGTAGCTACATCCATCGTTTAAGAGCAAGGCATGTGCTGTGGGTGGAACAATGCCCCCCAGCACCCTTCCACTGCCCTGGGGAAAGGTATGACCCCCCAGAACCTGGGAACGGGACTTTATTTGGAAACAGGGTCTCTGCAGATGTGATGCAGTGAAGGGTCTGAGATGAAGTCCTCCTGGATGAGGGTCCTTCTAAGAGACAGAAGAGGAGAGACACAGACACAGAGGAGAAGCCCCGTGAGGACAGAGGCAGAGACGGGAGGCATGCGGCCACAAGCCCAGGGACACCTGGAGCCCGTAGAAGCTGGAAGAGGAAAGAAGGACCCTCCCCTGGAGCCTCCAGAGGGAGCTCAGCCCTGGGACACCTTGACCTCAGACGTCTGGTCTCCAGGATGGGGAAGGATGGACGTCTTTGGATTTAAGCCCCAGTTTGTGGCCGTTTGTCATGGCCACCCCAGGAAGCTGCAGCCACGGGCCGTTCCTCAGAGACTGATTCTACCAATTCAGACACAGCATGGAATTTGGCCAGGGACCCCCTTGAAAACAGTATAGGCCACCAACCAGCTGATAAACATCACTGCCGCCTGTGTTCCTGGCTAAAGTGTCAGAGCTTTTCCGCAAACACTGATTCTCCTTGGTGCCCAGAGATGGTAAACGTTTATTAGAGAATGTTACTTTCTCCTTGGGTCCATCTCACTCTCACGGGCAGGCCCCCAGTGCGTGAGGACAGCGGGAGAATGGCTTGAATTGGGTGGTCAATTCCCTGACTCCTTGTTGCCTCAAAGAAAAGAACCTCACTCAGGTACTAAGTCCCATAGCCCTGCCTTCCCCAGAGCTCCGTCTATCCCTGAACGATGGAGTTATGTAAAAATGCCACATTTGAAACCCTTTCTTCTCAAAAGATAACCACGCAGGGATGGATATGCCATTTTATTCTCAGACTGAATTCTTGTGTGTGTGTGTAGTTTTTTTTTTTTTCGGCCACACCTCGTGGCTTGTGGGATCTTAGTTCCCCGACCAGGGATCAAACCCGGGCCCTTGGCAGTGAAAGCACTGAGTCTTAACCACTGGACCGCCTGAATTCTTCTCCTCAGACTGAATACTTCTACTTGTCTTTCTTCCCCTTTTGATCTTTAAACAAACGACCATAATCCTCTTTGCCACTTTGTCGAGTCCCTGCCTTTGGTTTTCTGTTTTGTAAATGTGAGAATGTCGTGTAGTATTTGTCGTGCCCCAACCCCCTGCTGTCTCCTCTCTGTTTCATCCAAGTGTTTGATCTTAGGGGTGCCAAGGAAGAAATCTAATAAAACACAGTCAGGACAGAAAGTGCTCTGGAAAAGAGTATGGTAATTCCTGCAAAAGAATTGACCCTATGCTTCACCACTTCCTCTTTTTTTATATTCAAAAGAATACGAAACAGACACTTTGAAGCAGATATCCGTACACCTGTTTCTATAGCAGTGTTATTCACAATAGCTAAAATGTGGAAGCAACCCAAGTGTCCATGGGTGGAGGGATGGATGGATGGATGGTGGATGGATGGATGGGTGGGTGGATGGATGGATGAGTGGATGGATGGATGAGTGGATGGATGGATGGATGGATGGATGGGTGGGTGGATGGATGGATGAGTGGATGGATGGATGAGTGGATGGATGGATGGATGGATGGATGGATGGATGGGTGGATGGGTGGATGGATGGATGGATGGGTGGATGGATGGTGGATGGATGGATGGGTGGGTGGATGGATGGATGAGTGGATGGATGGATGAGTGGATGGATGGATGGATGGATGGATGGATGGATGGGTGGATGGGTGGATGGATGGATGGATGGATGGGTGGATGGATGGATGGATGGATGGATGGATTGGTGGATGGATGGATGGATGGATGGGTGGATGGGTGGATGGGTGGATGGATGGATGGATGGATGGATGGATGGGTGGATGGGTGGATGGGTGGGTGGGTGGGTGGGTGGATGGATGGGTGGATGGATGGATGGATGGATGGATGGCTGATGGGTGGACGGGTGGACGGGTGGACGGGTGGACGGGTGGGCGGGTGGGCGGGTGGGCGGATGGATGGATGGGTGGAGAAACAGCATGGGGTCCACCCATACAGTGGAATATGACTCAGTCATGAAAAGGAGTGAAGCTCTGACACAGGCTACGATGTGGACGGACCTTGAATACACAATGCTCAGTGAGAGAAGCAGACACAGAAGGAGAAACACTATAATTCCACTTGTAGGAGGTCCGTGGAATAGTCAGATTCATAAAGACAGAAAGTAGAAGGTGGGGCCCAGGCGCTAGGGAGGGGGACGGGGAGTGAGTGTTTCATGGGGGCAGAGTCTCAGTTTGGGAAGATGAAAGAGTTATAGGGCTGGATGATTCGGACGGTTGTACAACAGGGTGAATGTACTTAATGCCACTGAGCTATGCACTTAAACATAGCAAAGATGGTAAAATCGATGCTATAAATATTTTACCACAACTTTACAAAAAGAAGTGCACTTGAAAAACACCAATTTTATTAAAATTAAACATCCCAGAACACACCCACTGCAGGAGCAGGTTGGATAGTCCTGCACCCATTTCACCCTTGAGCAGCCTGATATTTCACACACAGAGGGTTTGACAGCCTTGGGGGAGTAAAATCGGTTTCCAAGGGGGCCGTTGCAATCTGTCCTGCCCCTCGGCTTCCACGACCGTTAACTTCTCAGGGGCACAGGGGAAGCCCCACAGGAGCTCACGCGTGAACAAACGTGATGCAGACATGGGGTCCGGCCTTCAGATCTTGAGCCCAACCCTTCTTCCCTTCCCACTTCCGGGATAATCTGGAAGAAGCAGGTGGCACCACCATCCTGCAAAGAGCACGGTTTTCTGGTCCCCTCCCCACGAGGGATGGGTGGGGTGCCTGGCCTGGACATAGGCACACGCGGGCACCCGAGCTTCCCAGAAACTTTCTGCAGCTTCTCTTTCCGTGCAAACGTGGGAGAAAGGGCAAGACAATCAGGAAGGCAGACGATGAAGCACTTCAAACGCACCCACAGCCCAGCGGCTTTCCTCTCCTGGCAGGGAGCGTGGGCAGCCCCAAGGTGCTCCGTACTGAGGAAATCAGCCTCAGACGTTCCAAGGGTCCGGCCAGGGTCGGGGCAGAGGCCGGCGGGGTGACACGCGTGCCTGCAGAGCGCCGCATGAAAGCCCCACAGATCAGGGCCGTACGTTACACAGACGTGCCCCAGAAATGTCGGAGGCCCCTTCTGCCTGCACTGTATCCGATTAGCACTTCATCAGGCCTCGATCTGCCAACAGATGCCAGCAAGCGCGCAGAGGGCCGGGCCGTCTGGGGACCTCTCTGTCTCCCATTAGGAACAAATGCAGTTGAATAGGTTGAAAGAGGCAGAGCATAGCACCGGGTTAATATATCGCCTTCGTCGAAAGCAAAGGCGGTCTGGGAAAGCAGGTTTAGCGTGCGAGGCTGGTCGTGCCCCACCAAAGACGGGTGAGGTCGTCAGCTCTGAAGGGCTCAAAAGAGGGTGCCCCGCAGCGTGGAAGGACGAAGGACCCACTCACTCACTTCCCCACTCAGTTCCGTCCACGGGCGTTGGGTCCTCATCGTGGGCCCGGAGGCTTGGAGTCAACAGAACAAAGACGCTCCTTCTCGTGAAACTGATACCGTTGTAGGGGGGATAAGCACCCTCTACAACAAATAAGGAAATTATATGGTGTGTTAAAACCGGTATAAGGGCTATGGAAATACGGTTCGGAAGGACGGCGGGTGTGTGTAAGCTGTTTGCTCGTGAAATAGGGGGGCCTCTGGGAAAAGGGGTGAGTTGGAAAGTGGCTGGATTCCTGGGGAAGAATATTCCGGAAGAGAGAGCAGGTGCAGGCAGAGGGATAGGAGGAAGACGTAAACAGAGTTGGGTGGGAGATTTCTGGAAGCCAAGGGTCCACTTTGCTGCTGGGTCCAGGAAGGAAATGTCCTGGCGACTGAAAAAAAAAGCACTACCTAAAAGTTAAGAATTTAAAAAAAAATTTTACTTTTATTTAAACTTACTTATTTTATTCATTTATTTTCGGCCGCGTTGGGTCTTCGTTGCTGCGTGTGGGCTTTCTCTAGTTGCGGCGAGTGGGGGCTACTCTTCGTTGCGGTGCGCGGGCTTCTCATTGCGGTGGCTTCTCTTGTTGCGGAGCACGGGCTCTAGGCGCGTGGGCTTCAGTAGTTGTGGCACGTGGGCTCAGCAGTTGTGGCTCGCGGGCTCTAGAGCGCAGGCTCAGTAGTTGTGGCGCACGGGCTTAGTTGCTCCGCAGAAGAATTTTGTTTTATTGGGCAGAACTTCTGAGGACTCAAGTCCTGGAGACAACCACTCAGAAAGCTCTGAGGGATGGCTCCAAAGAGGTCAGGGAGGGGCCAGAACATCTAGGGGTTTTTGAAGCAAAGACCAGGTAGTCTGAACATCAAAACATGACTGTTAATTAAAGAAAACCAGGCATCTCAAGTTAATGATTTTAGTGCTTTTCTAGGTATGGGAAGATGCAAGAGTCTGGGCTCATTGAAATCACTCCTTTGATCTGCACCTCAGCTCTCTGGGGCCAGTTTCCTGTTTTACTCCATGCTGAGTCCCCTCAGGGGGCACAGCTGGGGGCGGCTGCAGTGGCTGAGGGCTTGGTGGCTGCAGCATCCTTTGTTTACTGAGATGGCAGGCGACATCCTTCTCCACAGTCCCGAGGCATTATCAGGGGTCTTGATAAGAGCTGTGAGACTCTGTGTGTGTGTGTGTGTGTGTGTGTGTGTTCAGGGATGGGGGTGACAGAGAACGAGATGGGGGAGCTGGAGCTGGTGGGATGAGAGTTACTTAACAGGGAGACCCCTTTGCTGGAAGGAAGAACCAAGACCCAGGGAAGTGGTTGGTGGGGAAAGCGGTCAGAAGATTGGTTTCAAGTGAAAAATAGAAGCCCATTTCTCTGCCGGTGGGAAGGATGCAGTCAAGAGCAGAGACGGACAGAGAGGGCGTGCGAGGGTTCATTGCAGGTGTCAACTTGGCGGGGCCGTGGGGGGCCTGGATACTGGGTCACACGTGATTCTGGGTGTTCCTGGGTGAGATGAACCTTTGAATCAGCGGACTGAAGAAAGCAGATTGCCCTCCCCAAGGTGGGCCTCGTCTAATCAGCTGAAGGCCTGGCTAGAACAAAATTCAGAAGAGGGGAAGATTATTCGATCTCTGTGCCTGATGGTCTTTGACCTGGGACATTGTCTTCTCCTTGGACTGGCATTTACACCATTGGCTCTCCAGCTTGCCGAATTCAGATTTTGGACTTAGCTTCCATAATCATGTGCATCAATCCTTGTAATACTTAGGAGATCTCTAAATCTATCTACTTCTACAACTACATCTACATCTAGCTCCGTCTGTATCTGTATCTATTTACATATATGTCTACATGTATATCTATCTATATCTATATCTTTTTTCATCTACATCTACATCTGTCTATAGTGTATCTATGTTTATTTACATCTCCATCTCCCTCCATATCTACCTCCATCTATATCTACATCTACATCTATATCTATCTATATGTATTTGTATGTCTATTTATATCTACAACTACACCTACATGTACATCTCCACCTATATCTATCTAAATCTACATATATATCTATTTACATCTACATCTACATCTATCTACTTCTACATCTACATCTATATCTACCTATATCTATATGTATATCTATCTACTTCTACATCTGTATCTATATGTATATGTATATCTACTTACATCTACGTCTACATGTATGTCTATCTATATCTATATCTGTATCTTTTTTCATCTCCATCTCCATCTATTTCTGTTTACATATATAGTGTATTTATATCCAGTTACATCTCCATCTCCATCCACATCTATTTCCGTCTATATCTACATCTGCATGTATATCTATATATATGTATCTGTATATCTATTTATATCTACGTCTACTTCTATATGTACATCTCCATCTACATCCTCATCTGCATCTATATCTGTTATATATGTATATGTATATCTATTTACATCTACATCTACATGTATATCTATCTATATCTATATGTGTATCTTTTTTCATCTACATCTACATCTATCTATAGTGTACCTATGGCTATTTACATCTCCATCTCCATCCATATCTGTCTCCTTCTATGTCTCCATCTCCTTCTATGTCTATGTATCTGTATATCTATTTATATCTACATCTATAGGTACAGGTACATCTAAGTCTCCATCTGCATCTATGGCTATATCCAAATGTATATCTATATTTACATCTACATCCGCATGTACATCTCCATGTCATCTACATCTGTCTAGATATATATTTACATCATCTACATCTACATCTATGTGTCGATATCTATCTACATCTCTATCTACAGCTATTTATTGCTATCTATATCTACTGACATCTGTATTGATATCTCTATATATCTAGCGCCTATTGATTCTTTCCCCTAGAGAACCGAGACTAATACAGGGTCTTGCTTCAAATCGGGAGAGAGAAGGGCTTGCTGCCCCAGGGAGTGCGGGTGTGGACAGGCGTGTCGGTGGCACACCCATGTGCAGAGCGTGGGTGAGGCCAGAAGCTCATTCGTGGGTGAGCGCAAGGGGGGCTTCCCTCTGATGCCTTCAGATTTCTCCGAGCAAAGGAAGCAAGGGCATCAACCAGAATGAAGCAGGGGGGATGTCACTGGGGGGATGGAGAGGCAGGGTGGGTTAAGAACAGAGATGCCCAGCGAGGACCCCGTCAGGCTCACAGTCACAAATCCCGAGGGAGACCGGTTGCTGGGGACGAGTGCCCTTCTCCAGATGCTGCTGGCTGAGCTGACGTGTGAGTGGGTCAGATGTAAGTGACGGAAGTTTTGCCAATGGGGAGAGAGATGGAGAGAGGGACAGGTGAGGCGGGGGTTTGCATGAGCCCACGATTTCAGCCAGACAACAAACGGGTGAGGGAGGTGAGGTTGTGTTCGGAGCAGCGGAGGGAAGGTTCTAGCAGAGTTTAGAAATTGTTCACTGGGGACCCTGCACTGGTGCACTGGCGAGATCACAGGTGCTGATGAAACAAAGGATTCAAATCACAAAGATGCGATGGATGCTGGATGTTAGCGGGTGAATTGTGTCCCCCCCGCAAATTCCTATATTGAAGTCCTGACCCCTAGGACCTCAGAATGTGACTGTATTTGGAGGGGTCTTTAAAGAGGGGATGAACGTACAATGAGGTCACTAGGGTGGGTCCTGATCCCATAGGGCTGGTGTCCTTATAAGAAGAGGAGATCAGGGCACAGACACACACAGAGGGACGACCATGTGGGGACACAGGGAGAAGACGGCCGTCTACACGCCCAGGAGAGAGGCCTCGGGAGGAATCAGCCCTGCCCACACCTGGATCTCAGATTCCAGCCTCCAGGACTGGGAGAGGATAAACATCTTTGGGGATATTATTCTGTCCATCACACAGGGATCAGGACATGCACATCTCGGGGGACATTATCTCTGAATCATGGGGTCCCCCAGATTTTCCTATCCTCTGAAGGAGAAGAAAGAAACATCTACCCATGTTCCTATTAGATTTGGGTAGTTCCCCTGTGTTCTCTTCCCACCTCATCAGTAAAGATTTATTTCCCAGACGACCTCCACGGAACCAGCAGCAGAGGGAGGGCAAGAGCTGCGGGGCCTTAGAAGCTTCCCTACCTTTTCCAATCTAAAAAAAATGGTACTGATGAACCTAGTTGCAGGGCAGGAATAAAGGGGTAGACATAGAAAATGGACTGGGGGACATGGGGTGGGAGGGTGATGGTTAATTTTGTGTGTCAACATGACTGGCCCACAGGGTGCCCAGGTGTCTTGTTAAACATGATCTCTGGGTGTGTTTGTTATGGTGTCTCTGGGTGAGATAAGCCTTTAAATCAATGGACTGAGGAAAGCAGATTGCCCTCCCCAGGGTAGGTGGGCCCCGTCTAATCAGTCGAAGGCCTGTATAGAACAAAAAGGTAAAGGAAGGGAGAATTTGTTTTCTCTGCCGGACTGTGTGAGTTGGAACATTGGTTTTTCTCCTGCCCTTCGACTGGGACGTACACCATCCACTTTCCTGGGTCTCCAGCTTCCCAATGGTGGACGGTGGGACTTCTCAGCCTCTAATCATGTGAGTCAATTTCTTATAATAAATCACTTTCTATACCTATATGATATAGCCTGTTGGTTCTGTTTCTCTGGAGAACCCTGACTAATACTATATATCTCTATCTCTATGTATCTATCTATCTGACATCTATCAATCTACCTGTCTATCATCTATTTACCTATCTATCTATCTATCTATCTATCCTTCTATCTATCTGTATATATATACACACACACACATATTGAACTTGAACATTATAAAGTTTAGTATATATATGTATATATGCATATGTATCTATATATATGTATGTATATGTACTAAACTTTAAAATATACATGATATATAATGTATACAATATGCACATATGTATCATATGCATGTATATGTAGATATATGTATATGTTTGTCTATCATCAATTATCTATCAATAATCTATCATCTCTCTTGTCCATCCATCCATCCATCCATCCATCCATCCAATCTTCTTCTATCTATCTATACATCCACTCCCAAAAGTTTAAATAAATCCCAAATGACAGAACCACCATCCAAGTCTCTCTGGCCAGTGTTACCTGTGTGTGTCCACCGTGACCTGTGAACAGATCACCCAACAGCTCGGCCAAATCCTCCTTGGATGCCCCCGTCCACAAAGGACCCTGTGTCTTCTGCCATCTGAGAACAGGTATTTTCCACACTGCTGTGGTTTTCTGCCATTACAAGAGAACACCAGCATTGTCAGTTTCGAGGGGTGGAACTCTCTGGAGAGCTTGGCCTGTATGACATTACGGATACTTTTGTTACCTTTTAAAACATGAAGACCTGTATGTGATATATAATATGAGATCAGAACAGTGTTTTTTATTTTTTCCTCTCTTGCCAGTGGTCAAACACTCTTAAGTAGATGGACGTGGTACCACAGAGGGAAACGGGGCCCCAGAAGCCAGGCCCTCCGTTTCAGATGGTCTCTGGCATGTGCTCGCCATGTGTGTCTGAGGCTGGGCAGAGCCCTGCGTTTGCAGGGAAGATGGGGTCCCCTGGGCTATTGGTTAAGTGTGGATATCACTTAAACTTGATCCGTCACAGAAGAGGAAAAATGCCCTTCCTCAGGGTCCTCGTGAACAGGGGCGGTATGAGGTTTCTTTCCTTTGTCCTTTCGCTAACTCCAGATTTTTAATTACAAATGCACAAAAGAAAAGGAAATTAAACCCTAACCTTAACCCTACAGCCCAGAACATTAACTCGACTGAAACTCATAAAAATGATCCAGATCAGAAACAAGGACGTTTCTTCCCAGGGTCTCAAGCCTTCCAGGGCTAACCCTATACGCCAAGAGAAGGGTTTTCCGCTCACAGTGGAATTACCTCTGCTGGTTATTCGCGGTGGCATTCTGGTGTGTGTTCCTGCCATTTAGCTGTCCCTCTGTCCCAGTAGAATTCGGGTGACCTGCAGCTTGAAGGGGAGGCTTCTACCCCCTAGCATTGTGGCCCTGGCCCCCCCATAAGCACCCTCGCTTGCTTGTTAGGGCTCTTCGAAATCGGGGGTGTTTTGTGGGTCCCCAGAGACGAATGTGCTTGGTTCGGGAGGGGGCTTGGGTCTCCTTGGGTTGCACCTGCCGCTCTGCCTGGCACGGAGATTTTCCTGTAAGGGTCTGCTCCCATGTTGGTTTCAACATGCATTTGTACACGTGTGCACGTGCACGGGATGGCCCGTGTCCGTGATGTCTGGGGACGTTAATGCTGTGGTCTTGGAGGAGCGGGGGGAGGTAGGGAAACGGCTGAGGGAAGGAAGTGAAAGCTTGGAACCTTCCGGACACTGGCTCTGGCTCTGGTGGGAGCAGTGATCTAGGAGCAGATTGGTGCCCATGCCAGCCCAGCCCTGTTCCCACCTCGACTGTGCCCTCCGGCTCTTCCTACGCTGACCGCTTTGGCTCAGCCCCTTCTTGGGTGGGTTGTGTCCACTGTCTGATGTCTCGAAGCCCCCTGATGGTGAGTCCTGGGTGACAGAAAAGTCCCTTTGGGTCAACCTGGCAACGAGGACATTGCATTCAGTTCAGAGATGTATGTGGTGACCAGCATAATGTCCACCAACGACGTCCCCGTCCTGACCCCCGTGTGGTGGACAGAATAATGTCCCCAGAGACATCCACGTCCTGACCCCTGTGTGGTGGACAGAATAATGTCCCCAGAGACATCCACGTCCTGACCCCTGTGTGGTGGACAGAATAATGTCCCCAAAGACATCCACGTCCTGGTCCTGTGTGGTGGACAGAATAATGTTCCCAGAGACGTCCACGCCCGGGTCCCTGTGTGGTGGACAGAATAATGTTCCCAGAGACGTCCACGTCCTGACCCCCGTAGGGTGGACAGAATAATGTCCCCAGAGACGTCCACGCCCAGGTCCCTGTGTGGTGGACAGAGTAACGTCCGCAAGGATGTCCACATCCTGATCCCCTAGAATTTCTGAGTGTTACTTTATGGGGCAAACGCAGCTTTGCAGATGTCACTAAGGACCCTGAGGCGGAAGACGATCCTGGATCCACCAAGTGTCCTCCCAGGGTATCCTCACATGAGGGAGGCAGGAGGGTCAGAGTAGAGGAGATGGGAAGAGAGGAAGAAGGGTGCAGTGGTGCCCTCTGAAGATGGAGGAATGGGCCACGAGCCAGGGAATGCTGGAAAGGGAAGGAGACGGGTTCTCCCCTGGAGCCTCCAGAAGGAACCAGCCCTGCCTACCCCTTGTCTTTAGCCCTTTGAGACTTCTCACCCCTAGAACTGCAAGGTGACAAATGTGTGGTGTTTAAGCTACTGTGTCTGGAGTAGTTCTTGCACCAACCCTAGGAAAGCAACGTAAAGCCCATCCACTTGTTCATGGGGGCTGGGATGACCGGGGTGAGGGGCTCGGTGGCTAGCAGGTATGGGGTCTGCTGCTATGTGGAGTTAGGTGTGAGCACCACCATCTCTCCCTGCACGGACCCCTTCTCTCTTGGTGCCCTTTAGGGTAAGTAATTTCCCAGTACCACCACCAACAGCCCCTGTACTTTACCTTTGCATTCTCAGTGGGTCCTGACAGCAGGTAGAATTTCAGGGTCAATCCACACCTGGGTTTTTCCCCTCCTCCAGCCTCTCTTAAGGCATGCAACTGGATCTTTGCAACCATCCCTTCCAAAGGCCCAGGATGTAGGGATGTGAAAGCAAGAGAGAAGCTTCAGATTCCCCCAGCAGAGGGCATCCGACGAACACACATCCCGGTTTCCTGGCCGTCCTGCAGAGGCTGACTCTGCCTGACCGTGCAACCGCTTCCACGGTCTGGGAGCCTGGCTCTGAGCTCAAGGACAAAACCACACCCTCTATTGAAATAAAAGGCATGAAGGCATTTCTCCATCTCCAAGGTTCACAACCTGCCAGGTCACCAACTTCCCAAAATTCTGAGACGCTGTGTGCAAAAACAGTAAAAAGTCAAAACCCACCAAAGCCTGTTAAATTTCCATCATCCTGTAGGAAAGACTGAACCAGGACCCCCACCCCCGACCCCAGGCTCAGAAGGCAGCAGCCAGGGGCAGTTCTAAATGATGACTAGCACCAGAAATTGGGATGAGAGGTATCCAGAGCTACAGGGTTTCTCAGAAGGGGGGTCTCAGAACACTCAGCTTTGAAACCTGGAAAGCCACACAGGAACTGAAGAACCTGCTCCAAATTCATGTAGATGGTCATTATGTTGTTGTTGTAGTGGTGATGATGATGGTGACGGTGGTGATGATGGTGAAGATGATAATGGTGATGATGGTGGTGATGACGTTGGTGATGGTGATGGTAGTGATGGTGGTGATGATGGTGATGATGGTGAAGATGATAATGGTGATGATGGTGGTGATGACGGTGATGGTGATGGTAGTGATGGTGGTGATGATGGTGATGAAGGTGGTGATGACGATGGTGATGGTGATGGTAATGATGTTGGTGGTGCTGTTGGTGATGAAGGTGGTGATGACGATGGTGATGATGGTGATGATTATGATGTTGATGATGATGATGTTGGTGGGGTGGAGACCTTTACATCTCCAAGAACAGTCGCATTGATTTTATTGTTTCTCTTACTTCTTCTGCTTCCTCTGGGCTAAGGATGAAATTTCCATCTTTCTCCCTTTCTTCTTTTTTCAACACCCCATCTTAGGGCTCACCCATCCTTCATATTCAGAAGAAAAGTATCCACAGAGAACATCCCAGAGATCAATTTATCCACATGAAATAAAAAACAAGACGTGTCTTATTTTACCAGCTTTGGAAAACCTCTTTTCCTAACAGTGTATTCAAAATCAGGAGCTAAGAGAGAAGCAAGCCCAAATCAGGGGAGAGAGAGAGAGAGAGAGAGGGAAAGGAAGGAGGGAAGGAGGGAAGGAAGGAAGGAAGAAAGAGAGAAAGAAAAAAGAAAGAAAAACTCAGAGTGAATGTGGGAACAATGGCGAAGGGAAGTCATAAAACCTAAGTTATAATGCAGAAGGGCTTTTATCAAGGAATCCAACGAAATTTAAGAAGAAAATATTATTAAGCAAAAATGAACATGAAAAATCATCCCAGATGCTCTCATTCTCACAGGCTGAAGAAATCACCGCAAGATCAGATCCAGAAGAGAGAGAGAAAAAAATAGCTACGGCGCTTGAAAAAAAAAAAAGAGATACAGGAGGGGAAATGTTTATTTTTATTACCTAATATCCAATTTAAGCATTAACAGCTACACTTGCCATCAAACGGCACGGCTCTTTCAAGACAAGTGCCTTTGGATGACGCGGAGAGAATCATCTTAGCCGTTTCTGCAGGGGTTCTGCAGGGCCCGTTTCCCCATCTGCTGTCCAGTCTCCATGCATTTTCAAAGAATATTTTATTAGTGTCATTTTGAAACCCACAGACAACCTTGCTTTTCTTCACCTATCATCGGAATTGGGTAATCCGTTTTGGTTGCGGGGAAGAACACAGTTTCTATGTCCTGCAGCCTTCCGTAATGCAGAGAAACTTTATTTTAAGTTAACCTGATAGCTATTTAGGTTAGTCAAAGACAGAGTACTCTGGGTCCTTTTAATTATAGCTGTGCCACCTTCATTCCTTAGGAGATAAAGTGATGTCAGCACTTTGGCTGAAGAACTCTATTTTTAGGGGCTTATAACTCAGCTGTTAAAATCCGCTGTAGGCTGAAATAAGGCATAAAATTTCAGCCTGGAAGCAAAAGAAACAATTAAAAAAAAATCAAGGCAGTATATAGGAAAAAATAAATCTGGTCATTTCAAGAGATCATCAGACTGAGTTTCAACGACGTTTCAACCAGGAGGAGTGAATGAGCACAGTCTGGGGCCTGGGTGCGTTTTCCCATGGGTCTGCCATTTTGTACAACAGAACAGGGTACCATTGTCTGGAATTCTGTCTCCTGGGTCATTCGGTAAGAACACCACGTGACCGCAGGCCCGTGGACATGGCCATTGAGGCACCAGTATGGCCAGACCACTGCCTTGCTGGGTCAGCCAAAGGATGGGTTTAGAAGCAATGTCCCCTCCGTTCTCCATCATGGGGAGGCCCCATTTCTAAATTCTCTTAACTTCCAATGGCAGGAAATCTAAACCGTCTTTAGATAAACACCTTGTGAGAATCATAGGAAAGTACGGATCTCCTCTTAGAAAGACACACATAAAAATTCCCGTAGAACATCAGGATACCCCTGATGTTTCTGGGCATCTCTGGACCCAGGTGAAGACCGCAAGTTTAGGGCATTCCTTTGACAAGATTCCCTACCCATGAAGCTTTCCAGCTAATGACACGTTGGGAGTGGGGTCAGATGTGGGACCACCCTGCTGAGATGTGCTCAGTGGGTCCACGTAGTTGGGGCCAGCTGTGGGACCCCCCCCCCCAAGGAGATGTGCCCATTGGGTCTACTTCAATAGGGTCAGCTGTGAGGTTGTGTCTTCTCTGTGCTCCTGACTGGGGTCAGTTCTGGGGTCACCCTGGAACACTGTGAGACCTCTATTCACTTGATGAGGTAAAGTAGGGCAGCCTTACCTTGATGTCCCATGCATTTGACGTTCTTAGCTTAGGATCTAGGCCCTAGATGAATTCACATCTACTTCAGGACTATTTTGTCCAGGGCTATTTTGAACCTAAGGTATAGCGGTTGACCATCACAGGCAGACGGATGCTTCGTCCTTCGCCGAGATCTGCTTGTTTCCTCCCAGCTCCATCCTCCCCTGCTGCCCCACCACAATCAGTCTAGACTCTTCAGCCTCAGGAGGCCTTGGAGCATTTCAGATGAACGGTGCTGCAGAAGATAGATTTGCCTCTCTGTCCTCCGTCTTCCCAATGCAACGATGACGGGATCATCCACGGATTCACCAGCTGACTGCTCGATTCGGGGACGCATCTGTAAGCACACTCGGTCGTGGTCCCAGCTCTGGTGGAGGCTACCACGGAGTGGTGAAGGTGGAAACAGTGATAAAGAAACAGAAGATGGTACAGAATATTCATACCATCCAGTGGGGCAGGGTCTTGATCCTTGGAGGAAAAAGAGAAGAAAGAGATCGTATATACTGATGCTTGAAAAGACAATAAAGCTCTACTTATTGGTATGTGAACCAGCAAACAGAAAAATACTAAATCAGGGACATACCCAAAGGTAAACAAATGTGAGTGTTTTCAACAGAGGAATCCAACCCTGAGTCATGTTATTCTATTTTTTGGTGCCATCTACTGGGTTGCACAGAGTAAAATAAGCTGGTTAGAACACAGGGGACTTACAACGTAAGCCCTATAACATGGGTCAGTTTTGAGAAGGTCTAGGATAACCATGAATCCATTTCTCCCTACTGAATCCCCATGCTTCCCTCCCGGTTTTCCTCATCTACAAAGTGACAGGTTAGAACCAGTGTTTCTCTATGTAAAGCAAATGAACGTCCCAGATTTGAAGGCACAAGAACTCTGACCCATGGTTCTCCAACCACAAGTTCAGACTGGGGTTCGGAGAAGATTCTGCAGATCTCCCAGGTCCTAATCTTTGCTCTTCTGATTCTGGGTGGATGGCAGGTGATAGTCCCATGCGGTAGCCTTGGGTCCTGAGAAGGTCCCGTTGCATTAGGTGGTTATTTGTCAGGTGGGGTGGGTGGCCAGGAGACATGTGCGCTTGGGTGGGTAAAGCATTCCCTGCGCTGAAAGTTTTCAGGGGTCAAACCACCTCGATTTGATCTACCCCCCCTCCCTCCCCTCCTCCCAAAGTCTGTTTGGAGACCATGAGTTTCCTGGGGTGACCATAACAAGTGACCACAACTGGAGGTCTTAGGACAACAGAAATTCGTTCTTTCCCATTTCTGGAGACCAACACTTGGGAGTCAGTTTGTTGGTGGGGCTGAGCTCCCTCCAGAGGCTCCAGGGGAGGGTCCTTCCCGCCTCTTCCAGCTTCTGGGGGCTCCAGGCGTCCCTGGGCTTGTGGTCGCTTCCCTCCCGTCTCTGCCTCTGTCTTCACGGGGCTTCTCCTCTGTGTCTGGGCCTCTCCTCTTCTGTGTCTTGTAAGGACCCTGTCATTGGATGTAGGGCCACCCTCATCCAGTGGGACCTCATCTCAGACCCTTCCCTTCATCACGTCTGCAAAGACCTTTTGTCCAAATAAGGTCCTGTTCTGAGGTCAAGGTGTCCCAGGGCCGCGCTCCCTCCAGAGGCTCCAGGGGAGGGTCCTTCCCGCCTCTTCCAGCTTCTGGGGGCTCCAGGCGTCCCTGGGCTTGTGGCCGCCTCCCTCCCGTCTCTCCCTCACTTAGCCGTGGACATGGGCCATGTGCCCCCCGATTCCTCCATGAAGACATCCCAGTTGGATTTTACCCAGAGTGGGCAAAAATGCCACTTGACAGCCGGCACACAGTGGAGGTGCGTAACAGGGCTTACCTCACTGTTCTGAGCTCGGCCATGCTGCTCATAGGAGCGTGTAATTTTGCTACATCAGTAGGATTACATCCCACATCCAAACAATATTATTTTCATTAAATTCTTTTCACACGATTTTGATTCTAGTTTAATTCATGGTTACCCTATCAATGGGGGAACTATTTCATCTCCAATTGTCCAGGAAAACAGGTACAGAGATTTTTAAAAAATGACACTGATTTTTTTTAAACTATATTTTGGGGTTAAGCTGTCATCATGCCTAGGGATGTAAGGGGGCATTGTGTGTCAAATGCCTTTTCAAAGACGCTTTCAGTCATACAGCTGTATCACAGCTCAAATGGTTTTTGATTACGTTTCAGTTTCTGGAAGATCTTTCCAAAAAACCCTCCTGGTGTGGGCGTTTCACGACACCCTCTGTACGACTTTAAACAGGGTATGGAAAGCAAATCGGTACTTGTAAGCGTCAAGAGTTTCATGCAAGGCCCTACATTTCAACCCAACGCTGACAAGTTCGGTCTGCAGGGAATCTGGTTGCGTCTCTGCCAACCTCTACCCCAATGGAGAGAACTCCGTGAAATATCCTCTCAACTTGCAAAGACCTCTCCCCCATCACCCAAACCGTCTCATGCAGGGGGGACCCTTCTCTTTCTGCGCCCTCATAGTTGCATTCTTTTTTTTTTAAATTCTTTTTTTTTTTTTTTTTTTTTTACTGGAGTACAATTGCTTTACAACGTTGTGTTCGTTTCTGTTGCTGTACACTAGTTGCATGCTACTTCAGGTTAGATTACAAAGTCTGCCGACGGAGCCTGCCAATCTGGTACCTCACCTTCGGAAGGCGTCGGGAGCTGCCCTGGTTTGCAGGCTCCAGAGCTAAGCGGGGGCTTCCCTGGTGGTGCAGTGGTTGAGAATCTGCCTGCCAATGCAGGGGACACGGGTTCGAGCCCTGGTCCGGGAAGATCCCACATGCCGCGGAGCAACTGGGCCCGTGAGCCACAACTACTGAGCCTGCGCGTCTGGAGCCTGTGCTCCGCAACAAGAGAGGCCGCGACAGTGAGAGGCCCGCGCACCGCGATGAAGAGTGGCCCCCACTTGCCGCAACTGGAGAAAGCCCTCGCACAGAAACGAAGACCCAACACAGCCAAAAATAAATATAAAAAAAAAAAAAAAAAAAAAAAAAAGAGCTAAGCGGGTGTCTGGAGGTAACAGGTGGACTCCTTGCCCCCTCGCCTCAACGTGCACGCATGACTCTTGCATTTGTATCACAGTCGTTATGGACACTTCATAAAGCAACGGTGCATTTTCCGGGGAGGAAACTCATTTTCCTCCCTGGTTGATGAACTAACGAGGAGTCTATTTGTTATTGCAGGATTTTATACTTTATTCTTTCTCTCCCCCCCCACCCCCCATCTTCTTCTTTAATCCCAGTCTCCGCTTGTTGAGCTTCAAATTGAAATATCCCGAACAGATGTAAAAACACATGTGAGTCTCTGCACACAAGCTGTGTCCGCCTTTGTTTCATCTGCTGATGATGTGAGCCTAAAGGAGATCTTTTTAAAATTTCATCACTATTCAAAAGGATAATTAATACGTACCCCCAGGCTTTGATTATGCTGTGCACAGTAAGTAATGCTCCTACAGAGATAATGAGGGCTCATCAGGCCGGTTTGAATATGTGCAGAGCACAGCTCAGATCCGCCAGAAATTGAAGATGCAGCCAAGGTACCATGTAGGTGGCTTAATTTAATTTTAATTTGTAACACAATACAATAGATAAGATCATTTGTTTGTAACCAGCACAGGCATTTTGTTTACATGAAACCCCAGTCACCGTTCAGCAGATGGTCTTTTTAAAGGCTTAATTGAAGTTTTCTAATCTAACCTCTCCCCCTTCTCTCCATAATGGAGGAGGAAATAGCACGTGCACACAGGCACACACACACACACGCCTCTTTCCCTGGACCCTCAGAAGTGTCTCAGCTCTCCCAGGGTTCTCTTTTGTCAGCAGCCCCCTCCTGGGGCAGGTCAACCTGCCAGCACGCACTTGGGGCTGCCCGCTGCCGTCGCCTGCCCTGCTGCCCTATGGGACACCCTGGCAGCCTTCCAGCTGGGGCTGGCGAAGACAGCCCTTCGGAAACGTTGAAATAGGCATCTCCTCCGCGTGCACCCAGGTCAGGTTTATTTCCCACAAAAGGAAATTGAGATTTTTGTTGTCTAAAGAGAGCCCTCGGATGGCACACATCATCTGCAGGGTCCTGCGTTCGGGGCTGGGTGCCTGTTACTTTCATGCTTCCGTTTGAAAAGGAAGCCGCCTCTAAGGACAAAGGTGTCTCTGCCCACAGGGTGGTGTCCCTTGCACTGGCCCCCTCACTCCGGGCAGGTTGGTGGCCCTCTGTTTCCCTGTAGTGCGTGGATAACCCAGGTACGCCCTGTGACCTCCCCAGCCGCTCTCGCGAAGCCAGCAGCTACCAGATGCCCCCTGGCATCAGCCAAACCTGGTTCCACTCTTGTCAGCCGCCAGCCTCCCAATCCTGACAAACTTCTGTGCAGCACCCACAGCCCTGGGTGCCCTGATCTGTGAAAACGAGGTGGCACCGCCTCCCTCGTGGGGCCAGAATGAAGACCAGATGGGGAAATGCTTGCTCTGCTCTCAGCGGCACCGAGAACACGGCTGGCGCTCAGCCAACGGCCCCGGTGCAAGGAGGCTGCAGGTCCTGGTCGGAAGGGATCATGTGCTTCTAAACCGAGGAGGAACTCTTTGTCACCAGCTTGCTCAGCCCTCCCCCCCTGAAGTCATGCTGGGCCACCGCAGCTCAAAATGAATCCGAGTGGCCCAACCCACGGTGTGACAGCGACTTTAAAAGCCAAAGCAAGCTCGCAAAGGGGAAGAACACGCAGCGGGGTGGTGTGCTCACAGTTTCTCCCTCCGGTCCAGCGTTCTCCGACTCTGGCTGGGTCTTCCGCGGCTTACCCGCTTCTGCAGATCGACACTAACGGGGCGGCTTCAGCTGCGGTTCTGAGAGCTCGTGTTGATTCATTTATGCAAGAGCTTCAACCCTGTTTATTCCACAAACCGTAGAAGCAGAATTTGCTGACGCCTTAACTTGTGCTGCGGCCGTCCCTGTGTTTACGGAACAGGCAAGAGGAGCGGGATATTAATGCAGGCAACCCGGGGGTCTCTCTAAAACCGGTCCATGCACGTAGAGCTCTGTGGCTCGAATGGCCGTGCCTCCCCAGGGTCCACCCAAGTAGATGACCACGATGGCCTTAAGTTCCTTTTTCTGGAAACATGCCCTAAGCAATAGCAGAACGGAAACAGCTTCTCAAAGGGCATCCGACTGTAAACAGTTGTCTGTCTCGTGGAATCGCAGCATTGCAGGCCGGGGGGGAGTCTTGGGGAGTCTTGGCACGGATGGGGTCCCAGGAGCCCCCTTCTTCAGTGGCCCCTGGATGGGGCAGGGAGGCTCCTTGCTCCCCCGTGGGAGACCACCTGCTTTTTGTTTACCTACGCTCCATCCTGGGGCTACAGGCAAAGGATCTGGGATGGGCTGAACTGTGTCCACCCCTCCCCACATTCACGGGTTGAAGTCTTAACCCCCAGGACCTCAGAATGTATCTGTATTTGGGAATAGGGTCGGTGCAGACGTAATTAGTTAAGATGAGGTCATCCTGGAGGAGGGTGGACCCTAATGCAGTATGACTGGTGTCCTGCCTGCCCCGTAAAAACGTGAAATGTGGGCTCAGACACACACACAGGGAGAACACCGTGGGAGCAGATGAAGCCCCCAGAAGCTGGAAGAGGCGGGAAGGACCCTCCCCTGGAGGCTCTGGAGGGAGCGCGGCCCTGGGACACCTTGACCTCAGACGTCTGGTCCCCGGGATGGGGGAGGATGGAGGTCTGTGGTTTTATGCCGCCTGGTTTGGTAATTAGTTATGGCAGCCCCAGCAAACAAATGCGGTTTCGAGGCTAATTGTGATGGTGTGTCTGGAGGGCCCTTGGGCCTCCCCATCATGTTGTGCCGGTGGGCGGACCCCTCCCGGCCCACAGCACGCTCATGGTGTCGTCCGGTGGCCTGTGGTTTCCACAGCAGTGGCCTGTTAGGAGGTAGCGCCCATGCGCTCGTCTAAGTGCACTAAGAGATAAACAGCAACAAGGGCAGGGCGTGGTCCTCACTTAGCGTCCTGCTAAGGCAGGCTCTGGAATCTCACTGGGGTCTCCGTCCCCGCGTCCCTGAGAACAAACGGTGTTGAATACGTTTTCATGAGCTCATTGGCCGCTCCGACATCCTCCTGTGGGTAGGGGCCGTTTGTGCTTTGTCCTTGTTCTCTGGGGCGTCTGCCTTTTCTTATAGCTGTGCGGGAATCCCTTCTCTAATCCATGTGCAAGCCCCGTTGTCTATACTGCTCTGTGAATATCATCTCTGTGTGTATATCTGTACCGATATCATCTATATATTTATATCTCTATATCTGTATCATAGCTACATCTATATCATCTATATATCTATATCCTACCTACATCTATATCTATACTATCTGTATCTATATATTTGTACCTATATTTATAGCTTCTATATATTTATATGTGTAGATCTATATCATATGTATGCCTACATCTATACCTACTTGTATATATTTATATCTATATCAACTATATATCTATACATGTATTTATATCTACATCTACGTCTGTATGTACCTCTATATCGGTGTCTGTATCTATATGTATATACAGTTGTCCCTCTGTTTCCACAGGGGATTGGTTCCAGGACTCCCACAAAATCCACAGGTGCTCAAGTTCCTTATAGAAAATGGTGTGGTGCAGCCGGCCCTCCGTATCCGTGGATACAGAGAGTCGACTGTATCGTGTAATCTATACCTGTGTCATGTATCTATACATCTATACCCACATGATATATCTATACATAATCTGTACCTTTATCACTGTCTCTAATCATCTCTATATCTACAGCTGTATCTCTCTCTATCATGTCTGTATCTATATCTATATATTCTTATCGCTATGTTATCTATGTACACCTGTACAGATACCCACGCCCCATCATCTATGTGCATCTATATCTACATCTACGTCTCATCTATGTGTCCCTGTGCCCAGGCTGCCTCGCCCACCG
Source organism: Balaenoptera borealis (assembly GCF_965194805.1). Taxonomy (NCBI): domain Eukaryota; kingdom Metazoa; phylum Chordata; class Mammalia; order Artiodactyla; family Balaenopteridae; genus Balaenoptera; species Balaenoptera borealis. The sequence continues at coordinate 1,062,320 of NC_138881.1, read as the reverse complement.
GCTGCCGTCACTCACATGAGTCACCATCTCCTGCTCCCGCCTTTCTGTCCGGCCCACTTGTCCCCAGCAGACACAGATGAACCTACACAGAAGGCGGAAGTTAGTGCTAAATGCTGAGATGCAATTACACCTTTGTAATTTGGGAAAAACTGCTGATAATGAACAGAATTCACTTAATTTTAAGCCAGACCTAAACCCTGGAGGTTTGTTTCTTAACTGTCATTTCTAGGACCTTCCAGTATATAAAAATAGAAAAAAAATTAATGGGTATAAATCCATGGATATGGTTTGTGGGGAGAAACAAGTAATTTAGCTCCTATAAGGCGAAATGGGCTATTGTTATTTTTTATAGCCAACTAATTTGGGTTCATGCAATTAGCAGGTTAAAGCAGTTAATTGGAGGGGCACATTTAGTTTTATTCGGTTCTCATTTCTGATCTGAGGCTGTTTTGCTGGCGTGTGTGTATGAAACGATTCTCTGGGCTCGATTTAAATGCTGTGTTCTCCTAGTGCATGTTCATGAGTCAATGGTCAATGTTGAACTCACCTGGCCCAGGTGAGCACTGTGATGACAGGCCCTGCTGCATCCACATCCGGGCCAGGTATGCATCATGGACCGTGGACCCTGCTCCATCCACACCTGGCTCAGGTGGGCATCACACATCCCTGACCTGCAGGTTTGGGCCAGTTACTGCAGTTCACAGTTGACAATAGCAGGGTCAGAGTAAATTACCTACCTTGCTTTCACTCAGAACTGATTTTTTTTTTTTTTTTGGTTTGTTTGTTTTTCAGTGTGCTTGGAACTTTTGTATTCAGATCGGTCCCGTAAGTCCTTTTAATTATACCTGTCATTCAAATGCGTGGTCAATTTACATGTCAGTTACAGACCAGTAAACTGGTACAGTCCCTGCCTTTTTGAGGTTCACTGTTCTTCTGTGTCAGACTTGGAATGTCTGACCACAGGAGTCTAATGTCAAAGGCAGACACTGATTGGACCTTTATATGATGCTGCCATGACTATACAATGCTAAAATTTGATTAGGATAAAAGAAAAAAAAAAAACCCATACTGCACAGAAAACTATTAGTCAAGTTTTCAACGGGCTTTTCTCCAGAAAGCACCATCTGTGTGTATATGATGAATGTCCAACAGTGACTGTTGAAACGATTTGCCTAAGGATGAAGACACCTCTCCTTCCTCCCTTCCTTTTGAACTGTGTTTCCTATCACCTCGTGTCGGCTGGGTGCTCACCGCCAAGCACTTACAGAGCCGAGTGCAGCTTGGAAGACGAAGCCTCACTGTGTATCCACTCCGTGGTCTGGTCTCTTTTCTGGAAGGCCAGCACAGGACACTGCAGGGGGCAGATGGAAGGGCTGTGGTCTTGGGGAGTTTGGGGTCAGAAGGACATAGATGGCACTCCCAGTCCTCTGTCCCTTGCAGGGTGCCCTGGCACCTCGTAGCTCCCTCGGTAATAACCTGATTGGTACAAAGACCTTGACGACGGAGGGGAATGAGTGGGGTGTAATTGAGGGTAAAGCCAGCCTACTGGCCGAACGTAATTGGCGGACAAAAGCAACAAGACAATGCGGAGATGATCCAGCGGGCAGGTTTGCAGAGAACCGACGAAGCCAGGAGGGTTCTAGAAGCTCCTTGGCTACCACTGGGCGGTCACTCTGCGTCCAGCGGTCAGCTCCTTCCCGCCGTGGTCCTGCAGCAGCGGCCCTGACATCCCCGGGGCGGGGGAGCCTTCAAGCAATGCTGACCGTTGACCTCATCAGACCAACGGCACCAGAACCTGCATTTTAGCAAGACCCCCAGGCCATTCACGCGTGTACACGGGTATGTTAGAGAAGCACTGATCCGGTGGTTTCCTAAACTCTTCGACTTTATTTCAACTGCCCTGTCCTGGGTCTGTTCGACAAGCATTTTGTAAAGTCCACCAAATCTGGTACCTCCTGGGCCACGTCCCTGGGGCGTTTATGGGCTGACGGGAGCGCGTGGCCTTCATCGCAGGGAAGGAGCCTCTGTCCGCTCAGGGGCCGGCAGGGGCAGTGGCCTGGGTGTCCCTGGGGTCTCCCCGCTGCTGTCTCGACCATGCAGTCGGCTGCTCCCGTCCCTCACGTCCAGCCGTGCGCAGCCATGCCCGTGACCTCTGACCTGCCGCCCGGGGGTCAAGCATCCGCCGCCGGGAGACCTGAGCGCAGCCCGGCCCAGCGGACGCCGTGTTCCGCGCCCCGTGGAGCTGGGGGCGGGTTCCCTGCGGCTGACCCCGCGGCATCTTGTCCTAGAGCCAGGCCTCCCACCCGCGCGGCCGTCTTCTCCCTGCAAAGACCTCGGGCAGAGGCGCGGGGATCCCAGGGGCCCTCTGTCCCCAAACGTCACGCGCACGTGCATGATAGGGAGCGAAGCGGGGGTGGAGGGGGGAGAGCTCTCCTCTCGACTGCAGGGCCCCGTGGTCCTCTCGTAAGGACCTGCGATCACCTGCTACACACCTGGGCCGAGGGCTGCTTGGGGGAAGCGCCAGCTGGGGAGGTGTTGGCGCTGGGATCTGGACAGAAACAAATGCTGCGAAATAATCATGTTGCTTGCGGGGGTGGGGGGGCGCCCGCGTCTGAAGAGCTTCTCCCCCTCTCTCCCTGTCCCTCTCTACACAGCCCATACGCTAAAATGTGCATCATGTATCTATAGCAAATACACTCCACTCCATGTACCTATATGAGTACCCAAGAGTGTATGCATTTATAGACATATCCATACATGTACATACACATACAGCTATGGATATGTTTATATACAAATAGAGTTACAGACACATACATAGATACATGTGTATATGATATGTGTGTATGTAAGTTCATGTATTATATACATACATAAAATACACAATACATATATGTGTGTATATAATACATAATATATAAAGTATATATTGTATATATAAATTTCCTGTATGTACCAACATCCAAATACACATGTGTGTTATATATGTACATACAACATATTCATAAAAGATCTTTTACACAGATATGCATATACTATAGATGTCCATAACTCTTACACACATAAATGCATGTTACATATGTGCAACATATACATATACATGTGACATGTATCCATATATAACACCCTCTACATACACATATAACCCATGTATCTATATCTCCCTTTCTCTGTCTATAAACATGCACATACAAATACGTATTCTACATGTATCCATATATATACGACGTCTGAAACACTGTCTAGACACACAGAGACAAATATGTATGCATATAGAGCACGTGTGCCGCATTCTCTCCCATTCCATACACACACATAGAATATATATGGTATATATATATATATGCTTATTAAAATATATATTTATGTAGACACAAATAAATATGTTATATACATATATGTACATATATGCAAAATATACTAATATATATAGTATATATACTCTATATATGGTATTTTGTGTACACATGTATGTCATCTGTAGGGTATTTCGTGTGCGTATATATATGTCTCTATATGTGTGGGTGTGTGTGCATATATACATAGAAAATGCGATACACACCTCTCCCCGCCTCTCTCTTTCTGTCTCTTTCTCAGACAGCAGACAGTTCAAATGGCCTCATAGCCGTCCGGTTCCATGTGAGAGACCAGAGCTGGCCATGCGGTTTCCAGCCCGACATCTACAGTCCGCACCTGTATTTGGTCTCATTGGCTTCTTCCAAACAACAGCTTGGTCTCCGTGCCGGCATCTCCTCCCCACCTCCTCCCCTCTCACCCCCCCCATGACCCCCCCCTCCCGCATCCCCGCCCCCTCCCCAGGGCCCATCACAACCCTCACAGCTGCTCTGGCCCCCTCCCCACCTTGGCGGGCAGAGCAGAGGCCCTGCTGGCCGCATCGCTGCGCCCGAGTGCGCTGGCCAGGCGAGGAGGCCCTGCACGACAGCAGCTACGGCGGAACCGGCAGACGGGCTCGCTCACCCCCGCCGCACGGGCCGCTGCATCCCGAGCAGGGGCCAGGCAAACTGCCTCCCCCGGTCCTCCCGGCTCTACGCGGCCGTTGGCTCCCTTCAGGAGACGTGGACAGCCCCTTTGTTCCCTGGCCCGTGATGCAACGTGAGTGGACACACGGGCCGCTCCAGGAGGACCTTCAGTTTCACCGTTCCAGCGGAGATGGGTCGAGGACCCGGGCGAAGGAGCCGCCAGCCCGGGACCCTCGGGGCGACTCGGCCCAGATGCCGTGGGTACCAGCTGCCTCCCCCTCGTGACTGTCATCCTCCCGGTGAATTTCTAGGGGGTCTGCGTGAACGCTGGGGCTTCCCTCCAGCACCCCCTCCCCCCAAGGGGCCAGTTTTTCCTCTTCTACGTGGAGCAGATGAGTTGAATGGTCCGTGGCGCTGGGGGGCCCTCCCTCACCCCCCAAGAGCAGTTCTGAGAATCTGCTTGTCCTTCTGCCAAGCATCACAGGGATGCGGCCCCAAGAAGGTCCCTTGCGCCCTGGACATGCCCCGAGGCAGTAGGAAAACCTTGACCGCAGCAGGTCTGTGTCTGGAGTTCTCCACCAGCACCAGCCCCGGTGCCCCAAAGACATGCTGGAGAATTCCATTTTCCCCAGTTTTCAGTCTTGAGAGCTTCTTCATGTGTACGGTTGCCTTTTATAGGATTCCCAAGACCCTGTTTCTTTGCACGCCATTCCTGTTAAAAGCGACGGCTTTGTTTTGCTTACCCCTCTGGATGGTTGCAATGGTGAGTTTGCTCCTTGGGAATAGTTAGAAAATTGACTTAAGAGGACAGTAAATCAAAGGAGTCGTTTTATTCTGACTCATCAGAGATAACGACGGAATATTTCTACACCTGTCCTTTTTGCTTATCTTTTTGTTCTTCCCTCTTTCTACCGCATGCCTTCAATGGGGCCCCCAAAAGTGATGTTCAGGTCCCAATGCTTATGAATGGGAACTTACATGGAAATGAGGTCTTTGCAGATGTGATGCAGTGAAGGGTCTGAGATGAGGTCCCCCTGGAGGAGGGTGGCCCTACATCCAGTGACAGGGTCCTTCTAAGACACAGAAGAGGAGAGACCCAGGCACAGAGGAGAAGACCCGTGAAGACGGCGGCAGAGACGGGAGGGATGCGGCCACAAGCCCAGGGACGCCTGGAGCCCCCAGAAGCTGGAAGAGGCAGGAAGGACTCTCCCCTGGAGCCTCTGGAGGGAGCACAGCCCTGGGACACCTTGACCTCAGACATCTGGTCCCCAGCTCTGGGGGAGGATGGATGCCTTCTGTTGAAAGCTTCCCGGTTTGTGTTAATCTGTTATGGGGGCCACAGGGAACTCCCAAAGGCCCCTGTACCTCTCACCTGACAGTGGTGGGCTACTTGTACACATCACCCCAGACACTGGAGGCTGCACGAGGTCCGGAGAGCGCTGATGCCCTCATTACAGAGAAGAGGGATCCCCTTACCCTCAGACCAGCCCCAGTTTTCCTCCCAGGGGGCACCTGAGCCTTGCATCCTGATGGCTGCTGGCATTGTCCCCGTGCCAAGAAGTGTGTTGGCTGTCTAGACTCTGGGCCTGGTGGGGTGTCCACCAAAGGCTCCCCTCTCAACTTGGGGTGTTGGGGACTTTCCCATGCCCCCAGGCCTCCCCTCATAAAAGGAGAGGCCGTGAAGACACCCACTCAGTTCCTCTTTTCACGTTGGCGTGACCTGCAGTTCGGCCTTCCTGAGACTGAGGATGACAGATGGAATCAATCAATCCATCAATCCATCCATCAACCAATCAGAATACATCAGCCCCAGACTGCTAGTCACCAGCACACAGCATGTCTTCTTTCTCCAGTGCCCTACCACCTATTTTTTATTTTATTTTATTTTTTTAATTTTTTTTTTTTTTTTGGTTGTGTTAGGTCTTCGTTTCTGTGCGAGGGCTTTCTCTAGTTGCGGTGAGCGGGGGCCACTCTTCATCACGGTGCATGGGCCTCTCACTATCGCGGCCTCTTTTGTTGCGGAGCACGGGCTCCAGACGCGCAGGCTCAGTAGTTGTGGCTCACGGGCCTAGTTGCTCTGCGGCATGTGGGATCTTCCCAGACCAGGGCTCGAACCCGTGTCCCCTGCATTGGCAGGCAGATTCTCAACCACTGCGCCGCCAGGGAAGCCCCCCCCGCCACCTATTTTTGACTGCGGTCTTATGGATGTATGTGTGGAGGAGGGGAAGGAAGGGGGGAGGGGAAAGGAGGGGGGAGGGGGAAGGAGAGAGGGGGAGGGGAAAGAAGGTCAGAGGAGGAAGGGCTCATTCCCGTCCCCACACTACAGAGAGGAGGAACCTGCACCAGTACAGCCCTGGAAGCAAAGTTGATTGTCTCCTGCCAAAGCCGAGAGGGCTTCCGGGAGGAGGGGGCCTGCCATTCTGGGGACACGTCTTTACAAGTGCAGGGCCTGACAACCATGCACGACAACAGTTACAGCATTTCTGGGCATCAGAGACAGAGTCCACAGAGTGTTTTAGGACAGAGCATCGAATCTCTGAGCAAAGGGGACTTTAGTTGCACGTCCTGTGTGTTTGAACCGTTTTGTGACTTCCTTTGCCAAAGACAAGGGACAGATGTGTGCTGCTCTCACGTTTCCTTAGGAGAAGGTTCTGTGCGTTCTTGACAGGGTGTCGCAGATCTGTCAGTTCCTAATGTTCACACATGCATCTAGTTATCACTTACTGTTTGCCAGGCACTCTGCCCACAGAATTTCCTTTGTTCCATACCCTGTACTCAGCTCCTAGGGGTTAAGTGGCGCCGTCCTGGGTGCAGTCTCTCTCTCTGTCTCTGTCTCTCTCTGTCTCTGTTTCTCTCTCTGCTACATCTCTGTCCTCATCTACACACAACTACAAACTCTCTGGTCAAGAAAACATATTTTTTTCTTGGTGGGCTTTCCCCTTCTACAAGCCCCACGTCATCAAATCACACACATCCACCCCCCAAATTTCTTATTCATTGATAAGGCCACAAAGCGGCATCTGAAATCAGAGACCCGCTAACCGTCCTCATTTATAGTCTCAGAATGAGGCGTTTCTGGTAAAAATCTCCAGGTGATGTGCGTGAAGTCATGACACCACATTCCAGGACTAAAGACACACATTGGGCGGAACCACGGGCCGCCGATGTAGGGCTGGTTGAAAACGTCTCTGTGTTTGCGACGTTTAGAGGGAACATGCATTTCAAAGAGTGGTTCGTGGTTCACATAATATCCTTCCAGAAAGAAAAATAAATATTGGCAGATGTGGGAGTGAAATCTTCAAGGTTCAGTCCAAGTCAAGACAGCAGGGAAGTTGTGTCTTGCATCTCATTCCGATCCATGGACAGAACCTTCCTGGGTCTCCTGGGTTGAGAAGGATGCTGAGGAAGAATGCCTGGGTTAGATCACACCTGAGTATTCATTAGAGTGCTTGCCCATCACTGAATAAACAAACAAGGAGCCCTGCATCCCATCTTAGCTGATCTGGGGGCCTCTAAAAATAAATTTGGGATGGAATTTGAAGCAACCAAATGTCCCCCCAAATCGGCAGGAAGATTAATTACTCTGTTCAAGCCATTTGAGTCATTAAAATCAGCAAACTAGAGTTCGAGGGCCAGATCCGGCCCCCTACTTGTTTTTGTTAATAAAGTTTTATTGAAACACAGGTGTGTTCATTCCTTTATGTACTGTCTGTGGTGGCTTTTGTGCTAAAATGGCAGAGTTTGGTAGTAAGGTCCAGAAATCCTAAAATATTTACTGTCTTACCTTTTAGAGAAACAATTTGTGTACCTTGTCACTAAATAATGAGAGTAAATGTGGGTTGTTTGCATTTTAAGGAAAGTTTTCTTAAAGAACAAGGGCAGTTACGATCATTGCTGTCCATAGCTGCGTGCAGCTCCATAAAAGTAATTGCTTTGAAATTCTTATAAGCCCAAGAAGCAAAAGAAAAAAGAAATTAAAAAAAGTATGATTTCAAAGGACGTGCTGCCATTCTAGGGACCTAAGGAAGACGGACACTTGCGCACTTGGAAAGAAGCTGGATTTAAATCATACCTGAGCGTTGCATTGTATTTCAATTTTCTGCTATTTTTTTGCACAGATAAGCTTTGAAATGCTGCAACTGCCTGTGAGCCATCACCTCCAGAGTTTGGAAAGCACGTCTGAGAGTTTGGTCTAGTTACCTTTCAAAAAAAAAAAAAACCTCTCCTGTCTAAATCTCTGAAACTCTGGGATCATCTATCCTGTTACAGTTTATATCAGAATCGGCCATGAACTTCATAGGCAGCCCACACATGACATTCTGCTTCGGCACGGAGTGACAAATAAAGCCGGGATGGCTGTCCAGGCCATTGAAGTATGTCCTGGCCTCGATATCCGCGGGACCTCGGGATCTGGGAGTTGAGGGGACAGCTGTCTTGATTAAAGGGAGCTGAGGGCAACGACGTTCCTCCTCTGCTAGAATAATGGGAGCCCATTAAAATGGAATAGAGGTGCTGGTAATATAAATGGAATGCGATGTTTCCTTCACTCAGCAAAGAGGACATTTGTTGTGATGCATATTTGCGTGGGCAAGACGCATTTGGGGAAAAGGCAGGAACAAAACAAAAAAAAAAGGAGATTTGGGACTGTACAAAATCATTATTTCTAAATATTCCTACCTTTGATGTGAACCCGCTTCTGTGTGGGAAGTAGCTGCAGATTTTCAGAATGCATCACAGATTCACTTAAACACACACAACTGACACACCCACACATAGGTGCATCCCCACCAAACACATCCCCCCGGTAATTACCACACATTTAGTCAGCATGCGTCGTAACGTGCTGCTGTGATGACAGACGCAAAGTGTTTTGCTGAACGGCCTCCATGTGTCTAATTTATTACTGTAATTATTGTGATGATTTAGAGGAGATAAATTGAAATCTATTAGGATTTAATGTAAAAAGCTGTAATTAGTTTGCTTTCGAGAGCTGGGGGTTGGGGAAGGGGGAAGAGCCAGGGTACATAACGGAAAATCCATTAAGCCAATTACGATGTGAGCCTGGCAGAAAATACCCAGCCGTCTGAAACACACCCATGGCTTTCTCCCAGCTGTACCTTAAGCACGAGGAATCATCTGTCACATCCTTCATTAATTTAATCAACACATCAAGGCCAAAGTCGGGAGGATTCCTTAATCATCGTAATTAACGCACGTGTTCAGCTTGGGGTTTTGGGGTTGGAGGAAGAGAGGGGAAAAAAAATGTGCGCCTGCGGAGTAATTACCATGCAAACGACAGAACAACAGTAGCCTGTCAGCGTGCACGTGCAACGATGATGCGTGGGCGGGCGTGTGTGCGTGCACAGTGCGGGCCGCGGAGGGAGAGGAGGGCGCGCATTGCTGAGACCCCTGATGCTTTCCTAGCTATTCCCAGAAGTGCAAAACACCCCCGTCCTGCTGCAATTAAAAAATATATATTTAAACAAGCTGGTAACTGCGATCATCTATTTACTGTCAAATTAATTCAGTCGCTCAGGAGATGCCATCTGTATCAGCATCGCGAGGGTGTCACCGGCTTTCGGATCCGGCAGAAGTGAGCCCGCTGGTGTGTTTGATGGCTCTGATAATGGAAACAAGAGAAGCAATTGCAACAGATATATCATAGATTTCCTCATAATTATCTGACCTGTTACACTGTGTCAGTCTGCCGCCAAACACAGTGTTTTTATGTCAGAATCTGTGTGGGCATTTTCCCCTTTGATCATCGTGCATTCTGCAGATGTCAGCCTACTGTATTTTAATTGACTCTGGGGCAGCATTCAAAAAAGCACCTTCGACTCCGGTTGCTGGCGCCTGATGAAGCTGACGAGCTGGCATTTCCGCACGTCAGGTCCGCTCGGAAGCCACGTGCACCCTGAGTCTCTGAGGGGGAAACAAAACGATGCCAGTAAACCTCTCCTCGGAGCCTCCTTCGCCTGGCGCCACCGTGGACGAACTCCACCTGCCCACGAGAGGTCTCCTGCATCCATCTCCCTGGGCATGTTGGGGGAAAGGCATCGGACTCTGGGGACCCCCCCATCCCCAGCCCAGCAGAGCCAGCATACATGAAGACGGAGGTGTCTGTCCCCACCCCAGACAGGGAGGTGGCCCCGTGTCCGCCTGCCTGAGACCCCTTGTGCCGCGTCCTCGATCTTTTGCGCAGGACATGACAACGACTTTGGTAATGAGGAGCCAGGTGTGTGGATGTCTATGGAAGCCCTTATCTTCCGTGGCTCCGGCATCTCGGAAAAAAAAAAAAAAATCCTTCTGGTTGAAAATGTGGGCTGAGCACCCCCTGGAAACGTTTCCATGCGGAGGTCAATTTATTTTGTCTTGACTTTTCAGAGACAGGAAATCTCTGGCCTCCTGTCGGGGAGCACGCCGTTGTCACGCCATGCTTTCTGCCTCGTTAACCCAGAATGGCAGGGGAGAAGCTGTCTTCATCAAGCCCCTGACAGACACGAGAGCCCCCCTCGCTCCCCCCAATTCCTCCAGGGACGCCGCCTCGGCCTCATTGCCTGCTGGTCCAAGTAATTGCCACGTTAAGTCTTCTGCTTTCGTGGAAACCCAAAGCGAAGAGGAAACTCACCGACGAGAAAACCAAGAGAAGCCACCCAAAGCAATCATCTGGAAGGTTTAGAGGGAGTGTTATTGAAGCAATGGTCGATGTTCCCAGTGGCGAAGGTTAATCGTCCTAATCAAGGAAAGACTGAAGTCAATGAATGAATGAATGTCCTAATCAATAAACAGAAGGCTCTTAGGAAACTGATGCTGTCCCGTGACCCACACACCCTTCCTCTCTGCCTTCCATAATTTGAAAGCATTTAGGCAATTTTCCTCCAGACACAGAAATAGGTCAAGACTGATAATATTGGGGATGGAATTGGTGCAATCCCACCTCCATGCCAGGCACCACACTGGGAGGAATGTCAGCTAACTTTTTAAAAAAAATGTTCTTGGCTGCCCTGTGTGGCACGTGGGATCTTAGCTCCCCAACCAGGGATCGAACCTGTGCCCCTTGCATTGGAAGCACAGAGTCTTAACCACTGGACCCCCAGGGAATTCCTGTCGGCTAATTTTCTTTCACTAACTGAGTCTCTTACTCCATTGGGGCTGCCATGAACCAAACACCCTTAACTGGGGAGCTTAAACAACAGACATTCATTTCTCACAGTCCTGGAGGCTGGGAGTCTGCGATCACGGTGTGGGCAGATTTACTTCCTGGCGAGGCTCTCTTCCTGGCTTGTAGACCTTCTCGCTATGCCCTCACATGGTGGAGAAAGAGTCTGGTGTCTCTCCCTCCCCTTATAAGGACACTAATCCCATCATGGGGGCCCCACCTTCATGACCTCATCTAATCCTACGCACCTCCCAAAAGCCCATCTCCTCATAGCATTAGGGTTTAGGGCTTCCACATGTGGATTTTGGGGAACACAAACATCCAGTCCGTATCACTGAGATAGAGCCCAGTTGGCTATGGCCAGGACTTCTCCATTGTTCTCTCTAATCACCACACCCCCTTGGATGTTATATTTAGAAATTTGTATTAAAAGAACTTTCCCTGTGGAAAGTATAATAACTGCCCCCAAAGATGTCCACAGATCCTAATCCCCAGAACTTGTCATATGTTACCTTACATGGCAAAAGGGACTTTGTAGATGGGATGACTTTAAAGATCTTGAGATGGGGAGATGGCCCTGAATCATCTGAATGAAACCTGAATGCAATCACAGGAGTCCTTAGAAGAGAAGAGAATCAGTCAGAAAAGAGGTGATGAGAGAAGCAGAGGTTGGAGTTGGAGAAAGAAGACGTTATGCTGCTTGCTTTGAAGCTGGAGGAAGGGGCCACAGGCCAAGAAACGTGGGCAGCTTCTAGTAGCTGGAGAAGGCAAGGAACAGGTTCATCTATTCACCCATCTACCTACACACTCATCCACCCATCTACCCATCCATCTACCCACTTATCCATCCATCCTTCCATCCATCCATCCACCCATCCATCCACCCATCCACCCATCCACCCATCCATCTACCCACTTATCCATCCATCCATCCACCACCCAGTACTCACTCATCCGTCATCCATCCATCCATGTATCACCCATCTATCCACCTATCCAGCACATTTATTGGGCACCTTCTGGGTATCAAGCATACTCCAGGCACAGAGACAAGATTCCAGACTCTGGTCTCTAGGAGCTCCCATTTCAGGTCAGGGGTTAGACAACATAAACACATAAACCAAAGAAGAGCAAGACACCCCAGAGGGCACAAGAGCTAGGCTGTGGGGGAAACTGCATCTTCTTGAACAAAACCCACTGGGTGTCTCTGCATGCTCTTGGGGATCCAGCTTCACAGGGTGGGGAGGGTGAGACAGTCTCTAGACCCTGGCCCTGTTCCCTGCTTGGACCTTGTCCTTGGAGAAGGGAAGGGTCTGCTTGTTGCCTCTTCCCCCACGTCCTCATAGAGCATGACTCCCTTTTATTGCTCCAGCTATGGGAATCGTTTCCTTACATCTCTGCAGCAGAAGGAGGCTTGACCCACCGAAGAAAGTTTATTAGGGGCTTTATTAAGAGCCAAGGGAAAAAATAGACCGTGGTGCACAATTTACCAGGTGTGTCCATTCATGGCCCTTGCTGCTGGAGGGATTCTGAGCAATGTCTTCCCTCCTATTCCAGCCTCCTCCCTCCTCAGGGCCTAGAAACAGGGTGGAAAGGCGCCAACTCGGCAGGTCTAAGAGCCCATCTTACCTGAGGGCTTGGTTCTGCACATGGAGACCCTCCACCTTGGCCCCAGGGAAGAGTGTGCTCAACCCTCCGTACTGGACAACTCAGTCTGCAACCCTGAGGTTCTGGACATAGGGCACAGCTGGTCCTGGGCCTCAGTGGATGGGCAAAGTGGGATGAGATGGGAAGATGAAGATGTCAGACACGTACGTGGGGGACAGCTGCTCCCTCCAAAGGCTCTTTGGGGACAGAGTTCTGACCACATGTCCCGCCCTCTTCTCCTCACCCACCCAGCCCCAGCTGGGCCACCTTCCTTGCTGACTTGAGGACATCCAGGCTCATGTCTGCCTTGGGATCTTTGCACGGGCTGTGCCCTCTACCAGGTGCAATGTCACCGCCGATTTGTGGCGCACTCCTTCCCCTCTTTAGGTCTTTGCTCAAATAGCACCTTCACCATGAAGCCTGTCTGGAAGCCCTCACTGACTTTCTGCTCCAACTCTCTCCTTTTTTCTTTTGGCCATGCCCTGTGGCATGTGGGATCTTAGTTCCCTGACCAGGGATTGAACCCGTGCCCTCTGCAATGGAAGCGCAGAGTCTTAACCACTGGACTGCCAGGGAAGTCCCCTAACACTCTTGATCTGTCCCTTCCTTCCTTTATTTCTCCATAGACCACATTTCTAACGGAAAGTATAGTCTCTGTTCTCATTTCTGTTACACTGGCTAGAATGTCAGCTCATCAAGGATGGGGTGATTTGTCCACGGATACATGCAAGGACCCAAAATGATGCCTGGTACGTAGAAGGCGATCTATAAATATCTGTACAATACAATCTCCTTCTTCATTTCTGTAAGCCCGGCTGCAACGTCAGCTTAGCGAGAGCTGTTGATTTGCTCCTGGGAATATCCAAGGCATTAAATCCACAGATGGTCATCTAATGAATAAATATTTGTTGGATGGGTGACTAGAGATATCCTTTCAATATGAAGACAAAAAGAAAGACAAATTCCCCTGCAGTCCAGTGGTTAGGACTCTGCGCTTTCACTGCCGGGGCCCGGGTTCAATCCCTGGTCGGGGAACTCAGATTCCACAAGCCACGAGGTGTAGCCAGAACAAAAACAAAAAACAAAAACAAAACAAACAAACAAAAAACCTTATCAGTCCCTTGTCCTATTCCTGTAGGGTCTTGTTACACAACAGTTACCTAATTTAATGAAATAATTGCAATAGGAAATCAACAATTGCTTCCCTTCAGTATTAAAAAATAGTCACCAGTGAGGTTACTGGTGATTAAGAAGGGTGTCCTACATGGATGTGCCACGTGTGGGGAGAGCGTATAAAGTCGAACTCAGGAACGAGGTCAATCACTTTCTTCAGGAGGAAGCTCTGAAAAACTCTTCCAAAACGTGTTGACAGAATCTTCCAGCTCTTCGGATCCGACTTTATGGATCCCAGTACCATGGGCCCCAGCAGTGTGGGTTGCAACGCTAACGATTCCAGCCTTATAGCTCCTGAACCCATGGGTCCTAGCTTTATGAATCAAACCCTGTGCATCTCAACCCTATGGACCCCAACACGATGGGTCCCACCCCTATATATCCCAACACTATTGATTCCAACTCTCATTGGATCTCAGTCCTATGGGCCCAAGCCCTGGGAGTTCCATTCCTATGGATTCAAGATTCCAGCCCTAGAATGCCAGCTGTGTAGATCCCCACGCTACGGTCCTAGCCCTATGGAGCTTAAACTATGAGTCACGACCTTCTACATCCCAACCTACAGTTCCCAGCCCTAGGGGTCCCCTCATGGTCCCCTCCTAAAAGCTCTACCTTCTCACTGGAGCACAACACAGGTCCACAGACATTCTTTGGCTCAAAATGATCTTTCATGCTCCCCAAAGGGCTTTCTCCATGGGCACCAAGATGCCCATCACCACTTCTCAGCTCCTCTGAGGTTTGTGTATCTGGAGGGCTTGGCAACAGACAAGCCATTTCCCTTCCCATGTTACCCACGTGGTGCTGTGGCTTTCATGCCTTCCTGGTGCCCCTGGAGCAGCCCTGGGTCTCCCATGACGCCTTGAGGAAACATTCAAGTTAAACTGGAAAGAACCCTGAGTTGGAGGAGCGCTTTTCAATATCAAATAAATTAACATGAAAAAAAAAATCAAAGCCAAGGATGCATTTCTGTAACAGAAAGACATTTCTGGGAGAGTTGTGTCAGGAAGGATGTGGGTCTCTCATAAAATCCCAAGGCAGCTTGTAAAAATATTGGGAATAAAGTTCTCAAGCATTTTATTGCACTACAGAAAAAGAATGCCCGAGACAGGGGAGGTCAAGTACCAGTTTCTCATAGAGAGGAAAATGTGCGTTTCCAGATGACCCGAAATGAGTAACTTGGAGGAAGAGGGGGAATAAAGACAAGTGGGTTTAGTGCGAGACCTTTCAGCGTGAAGTGGGCTGGTCCAAGCCGTGCACAGGTGTGGCCAGGGGTGACAATCTCCCCACACTCTTTGACTTGCATTTGACATTTAAAAAACTTTAATTGTGGTAAAAAAAAAAACACCTCATAAAATTTACCATTTTAACCATTTTTAAGTGCGCAGCTCGGTGGCATGAAGCACATTCATACTGTGTGCAACCATCCCCACCATCCGTCTCCAGAACTTGTTCATCTTCCCAAACTGAGACTCTGTCCCCATGAAACACTCACTCCCCCTCCCCCTCCCCCAGCCCCTGGACCCACCATCTACCTTCTGTCTCTATGGACTTGACTCCTCTAGGGACCTCCTGTGAGTGGAATCACACAGTATTTGTCTTTTTGTAACTTTCTTATTTCACTCAGCACCATGTCCTCAAGGTTCACACACAATACAGCCTGTGTCACAATTTCCTTCCTTTTTAAGGCTGAATAATATTCTATATTCTGTTTATCCATCATCCATCCATGGACATTTGGGGTGCTTCCACCTCTTGGCTATTGGGAATAATGCTGCCATGAACATGGAAATATCTTTTCAAGACCCTGCGTTCAATTCTTCTGGATATATACCCAGAGTTGGCATTGCTGGATCCTATCATAGGTCGATGTTTAATTTTTTTTTTGAGGAACCTCTATCCTATTTTCCTCAGTGGCTGCAATATTTTGCAACCCACCAGCAGTGCACAAGGATCCCATTTTCTGCATATCCTCCCCAACACTTATTATTTTCTGTTTGTAGTGGCCATCCTAATTCACTTGCTATTTATTTGTGTGGTGAGTTATACCACCGAGGACTTAAGTTGAGTGGTCCAGCTTTGAGGCTAGGAGAAAGGAAAGGTCAAGAGACTATGCCAGTTATTCTTTGGTTACTAACCCATTTGTTCTCTTTTAAAGACGTTCTTGGCAGGCATTCGACAGGTGTTTGTTGAGTGAGCCGATGAACCACAGCAATGAGTGTTGAGGGAGCAGTACCTGTCGTCTGTCCCTCCCCCAAGAACTTCCCTGACCAATCCAGAGCTGTCTATCTGGCTCCCTTGTGGGGGTGGGGGTTGTCTCCGTTCAGGCGTTAGGGCTTGGTCTAGAGCCAATCTCTTCCGTGTTGACGGGGAAGAAGTTCAAGGCAAAAGGCAAAAGTGAGTCATGAACCAGCATTGCCCCTGCTGTAAGCTGCGGCCACGCCGTTAACATGAGATCACACAGCCTACCTCTGCGTGAACCCAAAGCCCCCCAGCAATAACCGCAGGCCAGCGGGATGCATACCCTTAAACGAAACCAGAGTCCAGTTACCCATTTGCGCAGTCGAGTGCTTGCACGATATACTCACACAAGTGATCGTTGTTTTCTTTTTCCTTGGGTACCACCTAGTAGAAGAAGAAAGCTGATTGCAGCTTCCAGAAAGATCCGGATCATTCCATTCTCTCCGGGATGCTTTCGGGCCAATAACTAACGTCCAATAGGGCTCCATGTCCAGCAATTACTACCACACGAGCGTTCCACAGGAATAAACCCCGTTTCTCAGAATCCTTAGGAATCCGAGAGGTCTGGTTGGATGACAGCAAATAAGCACGCTCTTCTGAGGCTGCCTTCTAGCGAGAAAGCAGATGGAAGACCCCCCCTAAACGCAGAACTCGTGTTAAAGAACGCTCCCACTCGCTGGTTCGGTGGCATCGACCGTACATCCTTCAAGAGGAAAAGCTTGTCTGGCCCTCCCTTTCCCCGAAGTTTCTGCACATTTACTACCTACCGTGCAGCTCAAGGTGCCCCTAGTCATCAAACCAGGAGGGTGTAGGTTGACATTTCTTCCCCCCCAACCCCCACGAGACTCCATCCTGGCAGCTGAGACCTTCACCTTCCCCCGCATTTGATCTCTGCTCTCCAAAAATGCCCCGTCTTACCTGATGCCTCGCTTGCACGAGACCAACCGCTGAGGAAGTCTTTCAAAGCCCACTGGACGCCCTGCTCGTTGCAAAGCTCTCTCTGCTTTCTCTCTCTCTCCAGAGAGAGAAAACCTTTGAAAGCCTTCCTTTCATTCATACGAAACCCTGTCTGAAACGCCCCTCTGACAAAAGAGCTGGAAACCTCCCACCCGAAACCTCCCCTTCCATCTTGGCTCCCAGGAAAAATCTACAACCTCTGAGGGCTCAAGACGGAGTCGCCCCAGGACAGATAAGGGGCCCCGTGAGGCTGGCTCGTGGACTCTTTGGTCTCACAGGGCTTTTGTGATTCTCAGTGTGAAGCTGATTCTCAGTACAAGACTTTCCTCCACTCACCCGAAGAAGAACTGACAATTGCAGCCACGCGCATGTGGAAGGGGAGAGGTGTGTGCTTTCAAGGCACTTCATCAAAGCAAAGTTGCTCGGTGAGGCCCACCTGCTCAATCACCCCTAGTCTTTGCCTAGGAAACAGCAATGAGAGGGTTGCCCCTGTTTGGGCGGGAAGGATGCCCGTCTTCCCTGGGAGAGGAGAAGGGAGCGTTTAGTCTTAGATTTCTTTTATCCTGGTCTCTGTTCACACGGATTCTTACTGTTTTTAATTTTTATTGAGGCAAAATGCACCTAGCACACACTTTTAAAGTGCACAATTCAGGGGACATTTAGCACATTCACAATGTTGTGTATCTACCACCTCTGTCTGGTTCCAGAACATTCTCATACCCCCAAAAGGAGACCCCGTCCCCATCAGCTGTCACCCCCCATCCTCCTCCCCCAGCCCCTGGCACCAGGAAGCCACTTTCTGTCTCTGTGGATTTTTCTGTTCTGGACGTTTTCTATCAGTGGAATCACACACTGTGTGTCCTTCTGCGTCAGCTTCTCTCACTGAGCATCGTATGTTGAAGGTCCATCCACGTGGTAGCCTGTGTCAGAGCTTCACTCCTTTTCATGGCTGAGTCATATTCCACTGTGTGGATGGACCCCATTCTGTGTATCCATCCATCTGTCCATCCATCCCTGCACCCATGGACACTTGGGTTGTTTCCACATTTTGGTTACTGTGAATGTATTAGTCAGGGTTCTCCAGAAAAACAGCACTGACAGGTGATTTTATATATGTAAGTGTAATATAATACAGTTGACTCTTGCACAACACGGGGGTTAATCCACCTGTAACTTAGAGTCAGACCTCTGCCTCTGCATGAAAGGATGCAACCAACCTCGGAAAGTGTGGCTTGTAGTATTTAGTATTGAAAAATATTTGCATATAAGTGGACCCACACAGTTTCAACTGTGCTGTTCAAGGTTGAACCATATAAGATTTAGTTTAGAGAGATATACATAAAACATTATTATATATATTGTATTATATATAATAAATCTCTTTATATACCCCCCCCCACACATAAATAAAGAGATTTATTACAGGAATTGTTCCCTGCAATTGTGGAAGCTGAGACATTTCATGATCTGCCATCTACCAGCTGAAGACCCAGGAGAGCTGGTGGTGTAAGTTCCAATCCAAGTCTGAAGGCAGAAGACCAATGGCCTAGCTTATCAATCAGGCAGAGAGATAGAGATAGAGATAGATAGATAGATAGAGAAAGAGAGAGAGAGAGAGAGAGAGAATGAGAGAGAATGAATTCTCCCTTTCTTTTCCTTTTTCTTCTATTCAGACCTTCAACTGATTAGATGAGGCCCACCCAATCCTGGGGAGAACAATCTACTTTATTCAATCAACCCATTCAAATGCGAATTTCTTCCAGAAACACCGTCACAGACACACCCAGAGGTAATGTTTAGCCTAATACCTGCCCCCTCCTCCCTGTGGCCCTGTGAAGCTGACACATACAATTAAAATTAACCCTCACAGTGAATGATGTTCTGTGGATACACCTGTGCAAGTTTCTTGTTCAGCAACCTGTTTTCAATCCTCCTAGGTAGGTATACACCTGGGAGTGGAGTTGCTGGGTCACACGGTAACTGTGTTTAACACTCTGGGGAGACTTTACACTGATTCTGACCACAGCCTCTGCAGACCATGCCCTGGTGTATTATGTATGATGAGACCCCCACCCCCTCACCCCCCGCCCAGGTCTCTACCTGGAATCGGGGCCATTTGCACTCAAGATGCACACATCCCCAAACAGCAAAATAACCAATTCGGTCTTCTTGTGTGTCTTCCTTCCTTTGGTAATAACACTGCCTTTCATCCAAAGGACCACATGTGCGGTGCACGCAGCACATGTCTCCTGGGAGACAGAGAACAGAACAGAGAGACAAAATCCCTTAGGGTCCCAGCATCCAGTGTGGAGGACCCACCCCTCACCTTCATCTTCCCCATGTCTTGTCCTGTTGCTACTGAATTGTCCTGTGGATTTAAAGCTTATCTTTCACATTCCTTTTCCATTGCTGCCAAAGCACAAATCACCTCAAACTTAGGGCAGAAAACAACACATATTCATCATGTTACAGTTTCTTTGGGTCAGAAGTCCAAGTTGACTCAGCTGGCTTCTCTGTATAGGACCCTATAAGGTCAAAATCAAGGTGCCAACCAGGTGGGTCTCTTCTTGAAGGATGTGGGGAAGAATCCACTTCCAGGCTCGTTCAGTGTCCTGACAGAACCCACTTTCTTGCTTTTGATGAGACCGTTGGCCATTGGTGATTAATTCGATCAGGAGTCCCCCGGCCTTCCTCATAGATCAGGGGTGGGGCTGAAAGTTCCAACTGTCTAATCACACGGTTGGTTCTGCAGATAACCAGCCTCGTCCTCCAGGTGTCACCTCATTAGCATAAACTCAGGTATGGTGGGGAAGAACTTGTGAACAACAGATTATAAGATGTTCTTACTCCTATCGTTAAGGATATTTCAAGCATTTTAGGAGGTCTGTGCCAGTGACCAGGAATGAAGGCCAAATATATATTTCTTATTCTATCACCATATCCCAATAGTGAGGCAAATTTTGGAGAAAATGACGTGAGAAAAGATGACAGGGTGATAAGTGAGAAAAAGAAAATCGACAGTGTCCAAGTTGAGTCATGGTTATAAAGACACTCTCTGCCAATAGAGAAACCTCCAGAAGAATGAAAACCATCTATGAGGGTGAAGAAAACTTGAAGAAATATGGGACAGAAGTCTGCAGCTCTTCATTGCAAGACCTCCTGCCTGTTTTAAAGCATTTTTATTTTCAGCTTTAAACTGTTTTAATTTAAATAAAAAGGAGTAAGGGGAAAAAAAGTCCACTTCTCAAAAGTGAAGCACTGCCCACCTCCTACAAACACCCAGTGGCCTCACTCTAGGACCCTAATACGTAAAGGCGAGCAGGTCGGTTCTCCTCCAATGACCCCATGTCGTGGGAACCTGGGGAAAATAAGAACGGAAGCCAGTCACTCTGCAAAGTGTCACCGGGCACACACGTAGGCTCTGATCCTTTAATATTCAACAGCGAACCCGTTGGTCGCCTACAAATTTCTATTATAATGAAAAAGGAGAGCTATGTGTCGGTAAATATAATAGGTGTCAGGGTAAATGTTTGCCAGGGCGAGTGTGCTCACGACAGACCCACATCTGCATACTGATGTGAGCCTCTCTGAAGGGTGTTAATTCCCTCCCTCTCGCTGGAGGACGACACAGACGCTCGGTCACGCGCCGGGGAAATGTGGTTTATTTATTCAGCGCTTCAGCGGTCTATGGGGAAAAGTGCCCTTGGCAAGTCAGGTCTCAGAAACCCTGCGTGCATTTTAAAACGCCTGCATCCACTTAGAGGGCAGAACGACTCCCAGTAGTATGATTTAGTACAAATCGCGTTTCCGTATCTGCGCCACCGAGGAGCCAGTTTTCCATCACGGCCGAGGACAGGTACTTAGGGTACGAGAGTCTCAGATGAGATCCCATCGACGGGAATAATCGCCCCGATGGACATGGTTATTGCCGGGAAAGAGGGATGGAGACCCGCTGAAATTAACAGCGGGAAGAGGAATTGCTTTGCATCCAAGGAGCGCGGGAGTGAAAGAATGGGATTCTGCCGCTCAGAAATGAAAGGGACGTTGCATCCATTTCTCCCCGTCCGTCAGAGGGCACGTAATAAAACACAGGTGCTGTTGATTACCTCCGATCCTATCATGGGCATTGCAGCGGGCACCTCTGAAAAACCTACCCAGATCTCATCCAAGAGTTAGAAGGTGTTAGTGCATCCCCAAACACTGACACAAGTGTTTCAAGCGTGCAGCGTATTTTGGGGTACCCTCCAAGAAAGGAGCAGCCAAGGCCCAGGGAATTGCTTGTAATCGTCCCTTAATTTTCCCAGGAGTCTCACGCAGAGAAGACGGAGCCAGCCTGAGCCATCGTTCCAGTAAGATGGTCCCTCACACTCTGAACAGGATTTTGAACATTGTTGTAGGAGGAGACTACAACTTAAGTTGGTGGCATCTCTCCCTCAGAGTTGACTGATTTCTCTCCGTCCCTTAGCACAAGGCATGGTGTCTTCACCATATCTCTGGTGACCTTGGCATCCTGGTGCAGAGAATACCCAGCTGAGGGTAGGAAACGTGCCCCAGGAAACGCCATGTACCTTAAGAGCTGTGTGACAAAATGGGAAGAAAACGCTCCCTCAAGTAGGATTTCCTGGTGGGCTTGCACAGTCCGGACCCTGGTGCCCCTCTGACTCTGCATAGGCATCTGTACATCTGGATGCGTGGAAATGACTTACATCCTCACGCCTCACGGGTCTCCTGGAGCTGACTTCTCACCGTGGCTCCTGGGGGCGTGGCCATGGGCACCAGCGGCCACAGCTGGCCTCCTGGGGGCAGGATGGTCCCCCCGGCATTCCCCCTCCACAGTTAGGTGGAATAATCAAGGTGTGGGCTGGTCCAGACTTTCTCGTGGGGAATGAATAACGTCTTGGAATGCGTACTCCAAGCCAAGGACCCTGTGTGTGTGTGTGTCTGTGTTTATTACATGACATGTATACATGTATAGTATATATACATGTACCATATATAGGTATATAAGTATGTGCATGTATTTGTGTAGGTATACCATATATTTGTGTAAGTATGTATATATGGTATATTTACATATGTGCATGCATATATATACACACATCATACATACATACGCATCACATGTATATATATGTGTGTAAACCATATGCTGATATATCTGTGTATATAGACATATACACCATATGTGTGTATACACACACTACCTATATATGTACATAAGTGTTCGTACGTATCTATATACACATATCTAAAAGTAGTACTACGATATGTATTCCTATATAGTATATATACATATACCATATATATTTGTATGCTTGTGTATGTGTGTATTCCATATATTTGCACAGGTGTATATATTTACACATGTGTATGAATATATCCGTACCCTTCATTCATACATCCATATGCACCACATATTTGTATACGTGTGTGTGTTAATACACCATATATATGTATATAGTATACTGACAAATGTCCCAAACCTCAAATCCGGCAAAGCCTGAAGTCAAACATTTCCTCTCTCCCCAGTCCCATGGTCCCCGTGGCCCCTGGGGAGGGAGGTGCTGCTGGATGCAGACTAGCCTCCTCTCGGGGGGGCCTCTCCACCGAGGTGACCTCTGTGTGGCCATGCATGTCCCCCAGCCTGAAGCCTGCCCTGACTCTCCTTGTTAGTATGGAAATGAGCTGAAAGCAGCCATGGGAAGTTCTGTGCCCTCAGGACCCCCATCAATGGGGGCCCCTACAACTGCATTTGATTGCCAAAATCATCATTTATCCCTGTAATCCCTTGCTTAGAATCCCCCAGACCCCATGGAAGTCCCCGTGGGGGAAATTACAGACCCGGAGTGGAGGTGGGACCCTCTGGGACCCTAATGGGAGGGGGTGACCCTGACCCTGGTTCTCCCTGTGGTCCTTCCCGTGTGGGACCCCGTCCCCAAACCATCCCAACGTACAGCCTGGTGTATAAGATGGGCTTTAATGAACAAGTCACCATAAGCTGGAGGTAAGGGGCAAATACAAATCTATTTAAAGAGGGCCAGCCCCGGTGGACCAGCCCTCAGCAGACCCTAAACCAGAAGGGTAGACCCCTCCCTGCCAGAGCCCAGAGCAAATGCCCCCACGAGGGCAGCAGAAGGGCATCAGGAAGGGCATCTCCTACCTTTCCGTCTCCCCCTTCAGTGGCCCTTCCTTCCTGGGGTTACCAGAGAAAACCCAGGACTATTGGTTCCATTGTGCATCCCATCAACAACCCACCATTGCTCTGGCATAAGTCCTTCCCAAAGACTGCACGGGATAGACTTATGCTCCAAATGACTTCCCCCTTACCTGACAGCCAGAGACCGGAACCCTCGTCCAGCTGATAGATTTGCTTTGTGGATTTTTTTCTCTCCTCTCCTGATATTTCCTATGGGTTTGCTTGACGTCATGTTTTAAGCAGTGAGCTGCCTGGTGTCTCACTGACCTCTTTTTTTTTTTTTTAATTGAGGTATAGTTGATATACAATATTATATGTTACAGGTGTACAATATAATGATTCACCATTTTCAAAAATAATTGTACTCCATTTGTAGTTATTATAAAATAATGGCTATCTTCCCTGGGCTGTACAATATCTCCTGTGCCTTATTTATTTTATACATAGTAGTTTGTACCTCTTAATCCCTCACCATTATCTTGCCCTCCCCCTTCCCTCTCCACACTGGAAACCACTAGTTTGTTCTTTAGATCTGTGAGTCTGCTTCTTTGCTGTTCTATTCACTAGTTTTTAAAAATATTTTTTAAGATGCCCTCAAAAACTAAGAAGAGAGCTACCATAGAATCCTGCAATTCCACTCCTGGGAATGTATCTGAAGAAAATGAAAACACTAATTTGAAACGATACATGCACCCCAATGTTCATGGCAGCATTGTTTACAATGGCCAAGATATGGAAGCAACCTAAGTGTCCATCAAAAAAGATAAATTAATTGAAAACATAGTTCCTTAATTTTTAAAAAAAGAATGAATAAAGAAGATGTGGGGACTTCCCTGGTGGTGCAGTGGTTAAGAGTCTGCCTGCCAATGCAGGGGACACAGGTTCGATTCCTGGTCCAGGAAGATCCCACACGCCGAGGAGCAATGAAGCCCACGTGCCACAACTACTGAGCCTGCGTTCTAGAGCCCGTAAGCCACAACTACTGAGCCTACGTGCTGCAACTACTGAATCCCTTGCGCCTAGAGCCTGTGCTCCACAACAAGAGAAGCCACCGCAATGAGAAGCCCTCGAAACACAATGAAGAGTAGCCCCCGCTCGCCGCAACTAGGGAAAGCCCGCACACAGCAATGAAGACCCAACGCAGAAAAAAATAAATAAATAAAGATGTGGTACATATACACAATGGAATACTACTCAGCCATAAAAAAGAATGAAATAATGCCCTTTGCAGCAACATGGATGGACCTAGAGATGATCATACTCAGTGAAGTCAGTCAGACAAAGACTCACCTCTTTTCTTGATCGACCTCCTCTCTTCCACATTCACGGCACAGTGGATGGGGGCTGACCACCAGGACACTCGTGGGGCTCAAGGAGGGCATGCAGGTTAAGCATTGCACCAGGAGGCAGATGGCAAGAGCTGGGGGAAACGGTGGAGGGGCAGCTTGGGGCTGGGGTGGATGACGGGATCCTGGAACATCTTAGAAAAACCAAGGAGCCAACACAGCGAGCCCTGGCAGGAGCCAGCGGCCAGTGGGGCAGAAGGAAGGGAGATGGCTGGACGGATTTGGCCCAATGCCCCCTGTCTTGGAGGGCCATGCATGGGTCTCCAACGTTTGTACGACTCAGGCATCGGCCCTTGTTGGACCGACTGAGTCAGTCCTTGCAGAGCTGAGGATGTGCCAGGCACCTTCTGAGGGACACACGTGTGTGTGATAAAAGTGACAGAAGACGCTGTCCCCGTGGGCGCCAGAGGGGCCATCACAGCAGGGCTGGTTCCCTTGATGCAAGCGTGCAGCGCACGTGGAGAGCAGCCCAGCTCCTGGCCCCTGGAGGACGGCCACCCTGCCGCGTGCTGCAGACACCCTCCCGGAGGGCCCGGCGGGCCTGTGCCCCCTCGCCTACAGCGGAAACTTGCTGGAAAACACATCTTTCACTGTTTTTCCTGTCCCGGTCTCTCCTCCCTACGCCTTCCCAGAGGGTCCTGGAACCACTTCCCGAACAAACTGATGGCTCCGGAGAGAGCACACAATAAAACGAAAACCAGACTGGAAGTGGTGTGCTGGGTGAGGTGCCCCAGAGCCACGGCTGTGAGTCTCAGGATCTGTCTCCTCTGTGTGTGGACGTGTGGACGAGAGGTCACGGGGCCCCTGCCCCAGAACCCGGGACCCCCGGGCCCTCACACCCACACAGCCGGAGCCTCCGCAGGGATGCACTCTGGGCTCTACGTGTCCCTGAAAAGCGTTCTCCCTCCTCCACCCTATCACGTGCAAACCCGTCAGACTCGAAATTCACTGACGTGGAAACACCACGAAATCCCTCTGGACCACGTTGCCATCCACACGGTTTTGAAGGCAATTTGCAAGCCGTGAGGTCGGCAAATCTATCTTCTGGGAAAGTTTCCAGCACTTGCACAAAGGAGTCAGAAAGAGCCCCGACCGGTGGAGACAAGTGGCCTGTGGGGGCCCATGGCCAGTGAAGCTGCGACAGATGGACTTTCATTCTCAAAGCGTCACGCTTTCGCTCACACACGACAGAGAAAAGCAAGACCCCTTGGAACCAGGTCACAGCTACGTCCCAGTATCAATGTTTAGCCAGTGGGTAAAAATACAGCCGTGGCAGACATCTTCGCCATAGTTGTTGGCACTGTCGGCTATACTGAGATTTGCTCCTGCCCTTTAATGTACGAAAAAAAGAAAATAATAATAATGCCGGGCCACATATTCTACTGCCTTGCATGGGTCTCCCGCGAGGATCACAGGTTCAGGTACAAGCGTGTTCTATGCACGTATCTTCTCTCGTCCCACTTTCCTGTCCTGCTTTCAGGCTGCCCTCTCTCATCTATCGGTGACCCTTTGGCTCCATTTCAGTTACCCAGGGGGTCGTTCGTACATGTCCACCTGCCAGGATAAACGTTGAGATGCAGACTCACCTCTCTCTACGCCCTGTCCCACCGTGACAAGGGCAGTGCCAAGTTGGGATGGGATCGTATGGGACGAGAAGTTGGAAGTTGGAATCTCCTATCTCCCCTCCGAGGTCATCTGCAATTCAAGTTCTACATTTTGCTTGAATGTTTAAAAAAAAAAAAAAGAATTACAGCCCCACTAAACTAGGCGTTTAATGAAAACAGAACCCTGTGCTGGGCGAGGCAGCCCCGTGTAGGCAACGTGCTAATAAGGAGCAGACAGCCCAACATGACCCAAACCCTTTTCTTTTTATTATTATTATTGAACAACGGGACCCACAAAGGCACTCTGTAACTTGTTTCATAAGGACTTAATTTTGCTCGGCAATAACAGGGCCATTAAGCCTGCTTAGAGCGGGGATTACAAGAAAACAGGAATTGCTGCTTCCCTGTTCCCCCTGCCTTGGAGCAGAAACTCCTACTGCCCTGACCCTGCCTGCCCCGTTGCCCCGCAAAGATGGTGGGAGAGACAAAGGCAGGGAACTCGCTACCTCTCACAGGCACCCCAATGTGATACATCAAACCTCAAGTGTATTTACAACACGAGGCAGACGTGTACGTGCAGATACGGGGCCGAGGGGAAGCTCGATGAGGGTGCCATCAGGAGACCGCCAGGGTGGAGGAAGGGCGAAGGGAGTCCCATCCCGCGACCCGCAGGACCACTTTGGGACAAACACCGCCCCCACTGTAGACTCGCTGTGCCGTTCCCCAGTGTGGACCTGAAATCAGGCTTGCTGGGAGGGGGCTGATCATTCTCGATCCCAGCCCTCATACCCCGTCCCCACTCCGTTCCTTGCTCTGTGTCTACCTGGGTCTCGCCCCAGCCCCCAGTGGGCTACGTCACTTCAGAGAAACAGAAAAAGGAAGACTTCCTGGGATGAGGAGGAGGCTAAGGGGCATGGGATGCAGGCAGCTGGGCCCCTGAGAAGGACAGACCCGGCTGTGGCCAATGTGTGTCCCCCAGCTGCTAAGTATTCATACGAAATACTCCAAATATGAAAGTCCATAGGGACAGAAAGCAGATCTGTGGTTGACAGGAACCGGGGGGGGGGGTGAGGGGGGAGGGAGATACCGCCCGATGGGGACGGGTGTCTTTTGGGGAGGTGACATGTTCTAGAGGTAAATGGAGGTGATGATTGCCCGACACATGAAGGTACTAAATGCCGCTGACGCGCACATTTGAAAAAGGTTAAAATGGTGAATTTTACGTTTTGTGCGTTCTACCTGAAAAACCCCACAATGATTTATGACGCTTTCCTTGCCTGGGATCTCAGACAGAAGTGTAAGGTGTTGGCTGTGATTGTGGCCAGCCAACCCACAGAGAGTTCGATACAGTATAGTTTAAGAACAACAACATGGACCATTGAAAAGAAACATCACCGAACATGAAAAAAAAGTGGGCCACTTAGTTGAAAAAAAAATAATTAAAACCCATCTGGAGAATTTAACTGAATAACTGAACCCTCGTAAGAGAAACTAAGTGCAGTGGACATGTGTTTAACCAGCCCCCTGCTCACAAATAAATGGCAAAATGAGAAAAGGATGTCCTAATACATAAAGAAGACCTAGAAGTTGCCGACGGGATGCACACTTTTCTAGAGGCTGAAGAACTCAATAGGAAACGGATGCAGGGTGCCAACGGACAATTCCTGGAAATGGAAATGCAAGGATTTAAAATGTGGGAAGTTGCTTACCTTCACTCATGAGAGGATGGCTAGAAATGTAAGTTACACTGAAAACTGAGGAGGGGACAGATGAAGTGAGGGTGGTACAACGATGCCATGGGTTGGAGCTGGAGATGGGTGTCAGGTGTTCCAGGACACTTTTCTCTCTGATGGTGTTTGTAGGTGAAATGTTCCATAATAGAGATTAAAAAAAAAATAATCAGAGAACCGTATTTCACCAGAATGGTGTCAATTCTAAAGCCTGACAGCTTCTCTGGAAGTGAAGGTGTGGGGATGGGAAGGGTCGTCCATGGCTCTACATGCTGGTGGGAGTGCTGTTTGGTGGTTTCCATGAAAATTAAGATGCACATTCCTTTTGGCAGCAACTCCTCCCAGCGAGAGGTTATCCATCAACACGCCTTCACATATGCAGAAGAGCTAACGCCCAAGGTCATTCATGCCAGCTTTGCAAAAACAATGTATCAATAATCACCCAGACCTCTGCTATTATGCCACCAGTTACTTGTCCCAGGGCATTCATTCCAACTTTGTAAAGACAAAGTATCAGCAACCATCCAAACCTTCAGATTACCCCCTGGTTACATGGCCACGATCATTCATGGCAACGCTGTAAAAACAAAGTTATCAACAAGCATCAAAACCTCTGCGATTACCCCACCGGTTACATGCATCATGGTCTATGCCTACAATCGGTCCTTTGTCCCTTTTCAAAAATGAGGAACCCAGCTCATTCTGTACTGAAGTGGAAAATCTCCAAGATATATTCAAAATATATTTCTAAGAAGACTGTGTTAAGGGTAAAATATACATGACATTCATTTTTGCTTGGAAAGAACAGAAGTTAGTAGGAGTGATGGTTACCTGTCAGGGCCAGGCAGGTGGGGAGCCAAGAATGAAGGGAGATTATTTTTTCACAGATCATGTTATGCTTTGGAGGTTTTGATATATCTGAAGGTGATAATGATACAGGCATTGAATTAAATATTTTTTACATGCAAAAACTTAAATAAATACCGGAGCGGCTGCTCAAGCTTCCATCCCGAATGACCCAAGGGCACATAAACCTACTCTCTTCTGTTGGCTCTGAAAATGGCTCTGTTCTCACACCTGGGGTCCTGCCCTGTGTGTGCGAGGGGGTCCCGCCCCAATCACCCCCTCCAGGATGTCCCCCTCATGATAGATTCCTGTTGCAGCTGTAACAAATGTCCACCATTTAGTGGCCTTCCCCCAGGACCCTCTGAGCGGATCTTTGTGTACATGGCCGTCTCGTTCCTGCATGAGGAATGTCCCTGTGTCTCGCTCCATCTCATTAGGACCAAGTGTAGGACACAAAGGGATTCAGGGCAGACACCGTACTGGGGTGGAAGGCATGCAGCTACATTCACGACTCCCCCATTCCGCCTCCGTCCCCGACTCATCCAGTGAGCGTTTTTGAGTGTCTTTCAGGAACTCCCCGAAAATGGATACATCTAACCTATGCATGTATGCCTCTTGTCAAGAATTCATGTCCTGGGTCCGAGCTCTTGTTATCGACAGAAGACAGGCATAGTAACCATCCACGGGACCCCCAGAAAGCACGCATGACATGGAAATAAATTATACAAAACGTGCCGCGGCGGGGGCGCGATGGGGGAAGGCCTACTCAGACTATTTTGGGAAAGGAAATCACAAACTACATGGTCCTTTCCGTGCTCTCTCTCCGTGTGGGCGTTGCTGGGATGGTTTTGTAGCTTGGGCACATCTTGGAAAGGAGGAGCGACGGAAACACCAGCTCATTAGTGCGAAGGTCACAGGCTGGGGGTCACGGCTCACACCTGCGGGGAAGGGAGGCGTGAGTGGCGTGCACCGAAGGAAATTCCGTCTGCTGGGATCTGGAGCTCCTCGGAAAAGAAAACAGGAGGACGAGGGCATGCTTGTTTTTCACTGGTACTTGGTGCCTAAGTTTTAAAGGCTGGCGCTTACCTGATTCTAGGAATCTATACGGAGGGAATCCCCTGGTACAGCGGGGCGGGCAGGTTTGGCCCTTTTAGGACTCAGCCGGTGCAAAACTATGTATTGAGGTTGGACCGTCAGGAAGATGGTGCATCAGTGTCATGGAAAACCCACCTGTAAGGCGACTCCGAGCTGTACACGGCGCCACAGCTTTTGCCAGAAAAGGTTTCATTCATCACAGTCTGTCCAATGCACCCCAAGCTCACTGCATTTAAAAACTTTTAGTCGACTTCGTTGCAGTATCGATTACCAACAGCGAACGGTACCCGTTTTAGGCGCACAGTAAGTCCATTTTGATGAATCCATAGTAGCTGTGCAATCATTAGCACCATCAAGATACAGATTATTGTCATTGACTTTCCTCATCCCAAATTTCCTGATTCCGTCTTGTAGTCAACCCCACCAACCCAACCCAGGCAACCACCCATGTGTCACCCCACGTGAGTTGGTATTTTCTAGAATTTTCCATCAATGGAACCACACACTATGTATATGCTTTTTCTCGCCCAGCTTCTTCCACTCAGCATAATTATTCTGAGATTCATTCATGTTTTTGAGTGCACAATGAGTTTATCCCCTTCTATTGCTGAGTTGTATTGAACTGAAAAGAGAGAATACAGTCTGTTTATCCATTCGCCTGTTGATGGACATTCAGGCTGGTTCCAGCTCTTAGTTTTTGTCAACAAAGCTGCTATGAAGATTTGTGTACAAGTCATTTCATGTCCTTTACTCTTGGGTAAAAATCAAGTAGGGTAAATATCCAGCAGTGCAACAGCTAGATCAAAGGGTTGGTGCCTTTTTCCTGTCATGAGAAACCATCGAACCATTTCCCAAGGTGGCTGCACCATGTTGCATCTCCGCCCAGAGGGATAAGAGAGTTACCGTTGCTCCTCATCCTTGTCAACACTTGCTATTATCCATGTTTTTAATTTCTGCCATTTTTACCACCAGATAGATACCTTGTATTATTTACATATTTACTTCTACGTAGTAGGTTATTAACTACATAGTTATTATGTTCTCAGAAAATATACTTTTGGATATGTTGGGGCATCTTGTTGTGGTTTTTATTTCCACTTTCCTGATGACTAATGATACTGACTGTCTTTTCCTGTGTTCATTTGCCATCCATATGTCTTCTCTGATGAAGGATCTGCTCACATCTACTGCTTTTTTGTTTTTTTTCTTTTTCAAAATTGAGTTATTTGCCATTAGGTTGTCATCCTGTGTATGAATCTGTCATCAGACTCATGTGTTGCAAATTGTTTCTCGAAAAATGTGGCTTGCCTTTTCATTGCCTTAAAGGTGATTTCCAAAGACCAAGGTTATATTGTTGATAATGTCACATTTATCACCTTTAAACAAAAACAGTGGTCATACCTTCTGTAATCCATGGAAGAAATCACCGCCTATCCAAGGGTCACGAAGACTTTTCCTCTTTTCTTCTCAGTTCTATTGTTTCACTTTTACATTTAAGTTTAGGACCCCTTTTGAAGTAACTTTGGGTCTGGTATGAGGTAAGAATTGAGGTTCTTTTTTTTTTTAATGTCCAGTTGCTCTAGCACTATTGATGGAAAAGACTCTTGCATTGAATTTTCACAAATATTCCATACGTTGTGTTTTTTTTTAGTCTTATTTTACAGATTAAAGAAAAAGAAGGAGATTGAAGGGAATGATGTGTTTGGGTCCCCCCTCTAAGACAAGGCAGAGTGGAGACTTAGGTAGACGTGTTTGGGTCTTTGGGTCAAGAAAGACATGAGGAAGAAGATAGGATTTGATGGAACGTAGGCGTGGTGTACACACAGGGCAACGGGAAGGGCATTGCAAGTAGGAAGAACAGCATGAGAAAAGACTCAGAGGCTGGATGTGCAAGGTGGACCTCAGGGACTGAGAAGAGACAACTTCATGGGAGGTGGGTGCTCAAGGTTCCAGATGGCCACTGAGAGACAACTGATCCTTCGTTTATAACATACCCATGTGTTATTTGAACTTCTGTATTCTCATGTATATTCTGACTGTAGGAATTGCAAATTTGTAAAACAAAAAATGCATTATCTGCAGAAGAGTTTTAGAAAAGCTCCCTGAAGATAAGGGTTAAGAATCTGACATGACATGTAATGTCTCCAGAAGGGATTTGGGAGAAAGGAGCCCGTACTTCCATCCCCTGGAAAGCAACACAACCTGATTTTTAAAATTGGGACAACTCAGGGAAAACGGAGTGAATTCCTGACTGTCAGCCTGCTCTGCTGTCCTGCGTGTGGTGGCCCTCAGAAAAGCATTATGACGTGAAGCATAAAATACGTTGAACATAATTTCCAAATGACAATGGGAAACTCGGAATCCTTGAAGAATCAGAGAAGTGAAGAAATCAATGAGCTTCTGGTAGTTCTATTTTGAATTTTTTGAGGAGTCTCCATACGTTTTCTACAGTGGCTGCACCAATTTACATTCCTACCAACAGTGCACGAGGGTTCCCTTTTCTCCACATCCTCACCAACACTTATTATCTCTTGTCTTTTTGATAATGGCCATTATGACAGGTGTGAGGCAATACCTCATTCTGGTTTTGATTTGCATTTCCCTGGTGATTAGTGATGTTGAGCATCTTTTTAGGTGCCTGTTGGCCATTTGGATGTCTTCTTTGGAAAAATGTCTATTCAGATTCTTTGCCTATTTTTTCAATCGTATTATTATTATTATCATTTACTATTGAGTTTTATGGGATCCTTATGTATTTCAGATGTTAACCCCTTATCAAAAAATGGTGATTTTGTGAGGTGACAGATGTCTTTAGTTAACCTTGCTGTGATTATCATTCACAATACATACTTATGTCAAATCACCATGTTGGGTTCCTGAAACGAGTACAATATTATATATCAATAATCTCAAGAAAGCTAGAAAGAGAGAAATCAATAAGCTTAAAAAGGAAACAGGGGATCCAGGAGATTGTTGGATGCAGTGTCATTTCATCAGGAGTTCTTTGCAGACTTCACCACATGCCCCCAACTTCACCAAGAGTGGGTGTCACAAGAAAAAACTTCTTTTGGGAACCCTCCTACACTGTTGTTGAGAATGTCAATTGGTGCAGCCACTATGGAGGACAGTATGGAGGTTCCTTAAAAGTAAAAACAGAGCTACCATATGACCCAGCAATCCCACTCCTGGGCATGTATCCAGAGAAAACCATAATTCGAAAAGATCCATGCACCCCAATATTCACAGCAGCACTATTTACAACAGCCAAGACATGGAAGCAGCTGAAGTGTCCACGGACAGATGAATGGATAAAGAAGATGTGGTACATATATACAATGAAATATGACTCAGCCATAAAAAAGAATGAAATAATGCCATTGGCAGCAACATGGATGGACCTAGAGATTATCATACTAAGTGAAGTAAATCAGAGAGAGAAAGACACATATCATATGATATCACTTACATGTGGAATCTAAAATATGACACAAATGAACTTATTTACAAAAGAGAGATAGGGCTTCCCTGGTGGCACAGTGGTTAAGAATCCGCCTGCCAATGCAGGGGACATGGGTTCGATCCCTGGTCCGGGAAGATCCCACATGCCGCAGAGCAACTAAGCCCGTGCGCCACAACTACTGAGCCTGTGCACCTAGAGCCTGTGCTCCTCAACAAGAGAAGCCACCGCAATGAGAAGGCCGCGCACCACAATGAAGAGTGGCCCCTGCTCACCACAGCTAGAGAAAGCCCGCACGCAGCAACGAAGACCCAATGCAGCCAAAAATAAAATAAATAAAATAAATAAATAAATTAAAAAAGAGAGAGATGGACTTACAGA
Organism: Balaenoptera borealis; assembly: GCF_965194805.1. Classification (NCBI taxonomy): domain Eukaryota; kingdom Metazoa; phylum Chordata; class Mammalia; order Artiodactyla; family Balaenopteridae; genus Balaenoptera; species Balaenoptera borealis. The sequence continues at coordinate 1,028,511 of NC_138881.1, read as the reverse complement.
CATGGAAAACAAACTTAAGGTTACCAAGGGAGAAAGGAGGAGGAGGGATAAATTAGGAGTTTAGGATTGACATATACACACTACTATATATAAAATAGATAACTAACAAGGACTTATTGTATAGCACAGGGAACTCTGCTCAGTAGTTTTTAATAACCTAAATGGGAAAAGAATCTGGAAAAGAATAGATACATGTATATATAGAACTGAACCACTTTGCTGTACACCTGAAACTAACACAAAATTGTAAATCAACTCTACTCCAATATAAAATAAATATTTTAAAAAAAAGTGAAGAAAGAAAGAAAAGAAAAAAGTCCCTTTGGTAGACAAGTCAGCCTCCAAACAGCCAAGCTTCCCCTATCCACTGCCCACAGGAGTCAAACCAGGTCCTGTAGGAATCTGACCTCTGATGGCTTGCCCTCTCTGCAGGAAGGCTGGACCCCGTAATCTCTCCGGTGTGTCCTTGCCCCAGCACCCTACAATGCCAGGAAATCTCTCCCAGCTCACGTTTATAGTGTTCTCATAGTTTAGGGCAGTTACATAAAAATATTTACAAGCTCTCAATAAAGAATTTATAACTCCTGGAGAAAAGCCTGTGAATTAATCCATACTCCCCTCGGCGGGAAAGGCACAGAACAGAGGAAATGACTTAATGCCGTTCCTGAAACCACCTAGTGAGCTGGTAAGAGCTTGTCTCAGATAGTTGACGGGGGACGCTGGAGGTCTGGGGGAACAGCTGGACTACAGTCAGTACCCAGCCTGGAGAGGATACCCTGCTCGACCCGAGGAGATGAGACCCAGTGGTTCTCCAACACGGCGGCACCCTCCCCATGCAGGAGCCCGTTCATGGCACCTCCTCCAACATTTGCAAGTGCCAGGAATCTTTATTTTTTAAATGTTTGCCAGTCAAATCGGTCTAAAAAAAGGACGTCTCACTGCAGTCTTGATTTGCCCATCAGGAACCACGTACAAAAATGTTCTTCGCAGCCCTGCCCTAAAATAGCAACTCCCTGGAAATAATCCAATACCCACAGGCAGGACGACGGATCCATTAAGTGTGGCATTTTCACCTAGTTATAGAGCCAACAAAATAAAAAGACGGCAGTGACGTGGTCTGGATGAATCTTCACAAGAGTATTTTCAGGGGGAGAAGTGAGTTCCGAAAAATTACACAGGGCAGGATACACTTTTTTCATAAAGTTAGACACAAAACAGAGATACAGTAAAACTAGGTGACAAAAGAAACTGAGGAATTGAAGGTCCTCAGAAGCTGAGGAGGGTCCCTTTGGGGAGTGGTGGTCAGTGGGGGACCCACAGGGCTGGAAGAGGGCAATGCAGTGGGTTTCTGTAATCGTTAACTATTCTCGTTTTTATGACAAGTGGATGTGTCCACAGATTGCACGAGAGTATTGAAAGTCACCTCTTACAAACTAAAGTGTGCAACTACCAGATTGTATTGGAGTATTAAAAATAACTAAAATCTATCTCTTTCTGACTTTCTTTGTCACTTTGCTGTGCAGCAGAAAGGAACACAGCATTGTAAATCAACTACACTTTGATAAAAAAACCAAAAACAAAAAACCTAAAATCTAAATATAAAATAAGATATATGTGAATGCAGAAACCAAGGCTCCTGACCCCACTTCTTCTTTTTTTAAAAAATTTATTAAATTTATTTATTTTTGGCTGCATTGGGTCTTCGTTGCTGCGCGTGGGCTTTCTCTAGTTGGCGGCGAGCGGGGGCTTCTCTTTGTTGCGGTGCGTGGGCTTCTCATTGCGGTGGCTTCTCTTGTTGCAGAGCACAGGGTCTAGGCACATGGGCTTCAGTAGTTGTGGCGCACGGGCTTAGTTGCCCTGCGGCATGTGGGATCTTCCCGGACCAGGGGTAGAACCCGTGTTCCCTGCATTGGCAGGTGGGTTCTTAACCACTGCGCCACCACGGAAGTCCTTGCCAACACTTCTGAGCCCCTGAGGATGAGTTAAAACAATCACAACAACCCTGGCTTCTGGAGCACCTGCTTTGTCTAGGAGAAATAGAAATGTGTCCTTTTGATCTGATTTCACAGAATCTCTTGCTTTTTTCCCTAAGGTCCTCTCTTTCTCTGGCACCCTGAACGTCTCCACCTTTTGCATCCCCCATGGTATCCTCGTTAAAGGTCCCGACACCTTCACCTCCAGGCACTTGCAAATGCTGCATCCTCTGCGTGAACTCTCCTCCCCGAGGCTGCTGGGCAAACTCTTATTCACTCTGCAAACCGCTCCCCCCGACCTGACCCCTCCTGACTCACCTTGATCATCCTGTAGATCAGGCCGAGTTCTTCCTCCTGCGTTTTGCTGCTGCCCCGGGTCCTGACCGCCATCCCTGGGGCACAGCACCCTTCAGGTCCTCTCTTCCACCTGAATGTTCATTTCGGGTAACTTTCAGCTTGGCAGGGGGAGGGGGCTTCAGCTCACAGGTGGTGCACGGTTTTAGGTGGCTTTGCTTCTCCCAGGTGAAGAATCAGCCCGAGATGGTAACTGTCTGTGGTGAGAAGACAGCACATTAAAAAGGCAAAAGAAAGAAATGAACTGCGGGAAGGAGGGAGTACTTTTAGGCAGTAACTCTCTCTCATCTAATAAACGTTGATTGAGAACCTAGCTCGTGTTGGCCAAGGTCTCAGGGGAGAATTGGGAGAACTCACAAGGCAGGATAGGACAAAGGCCCACCTCACACGGATAATAATTGCTGCAGAGTTTGAAGGAGGGGTGGACCATCTAAGCCCATTGAGAAAGGCAGATTTTATGGTCAACGTACCCGAAAGGGCCGTCAGAGCAAGCAACTATACTTAGTGTATAAATAGAAATACTTAAAGGCATTCGTATTTTAGGCAGAGGTATGGAAGACATGCTGACTCTCAGATTGCCTTATTTCCTGGTGAGAGGACATGAGAGTTGCTTAAATTTCACCATAAATGCATTGGCCAAATCCCCTGCAGTGTGGCAGACTCCAAGGAAAAGATACCAGGACAAGTGACACTTTTACCAAAAGTCCTGCAAACGCCCATCTCACCCAGGCAAGACCAGGCGATTCCAAAACATTTGGGAATGCTCCAATAATCCCAGCCAGACAAGCTGGATGTCAAAGATTTCCCGCTGTTTCTCTCTTTTTCTCCCTTCAGTAAATTGAGATTTCTCTATGAGCTCTCCAGAAACAAATGTCAGGGCCCCCGAAACTTCTCAGACTCTTAATTGGGCAAAAATAAAAATCAGCATTCCAGCCTGTGATTACAGCCCTGCACTTCATTTCGTTTCGTTATTACGTTGTCAGTGTGTGCTTACAGGAAACCGCATACGCGGGACGTTTTAAGCACGGGCATAAATAAAATCTGTTTCAGGTTAGCGAGAATATTGAGTCAGCTGACCCCCCTCTGTGCTGCCTCGCTCACAATTGTAACAAAATCTAGCACAAAGAATGTGAAGGCCGGCATCCTTTGGAAAGTTTACACGTGCAGGCACATAAATCGTTCTGGGTACGAACACAGGTAAATAAAAATCGAAGTCCAAGTGTATTAAATCCGCCAGACTTGATAAGAGGCAACTGTGGCCAGTTTCGGCTTCTAGTTTTGTTACCGAGTCCAAGCTCGCTCTGCTCGCACGGGTCTGGCCATTAAATCGGAGACAAGGTGTTGAGGCAGGGATACGACTTTATTCGGAAAGCCTGCGGACTGAGAACATGGCAGACGAGTGTCTCAAAAAGACCATCTTATCGGGGTTTGGATGCCAGTTTCTTTTATAGCACAGAGAGGGGCAGGAGATGAGGAAGTAAAGTAAAAAGGCCATAAGATTTGCAAATATCCCCTGGAATGGCCAGCCTCGGGGAGGGGATGTGTTAATTTCTTCTTTCTTGCAGCCATCCGCAGGTGGGCGGGGTCCGGATGCTTCCCTGAACAAAGACACTTTGGTTTAACCTTCAGGCAGAGGGGCAGGGTCCCCCGAGGCAGGCCATTGTGTATAGACAGTATCCTTTTCTTGAACAAAAGCAGCAGGAAGCAAAGGTTAAAGTGAAAGAAACAGATCCAACGTGGAGTCAGAATTGGCTCGTCCCTCTTAACATTTTGAATCCTATAAGGAAAAAAAAAAAAAAAAAAGGAAAAGCTGGGATTCTAGGTCAGCAAGGATGGCAGAGTGTCCTTAAAACTGAAGACTTGGCGAAGCGTCTGTGTTTAATCCTCTCCGCTTTCCTTTACATTTCGACAGCAGGCATGTAGAAACCCTGAAGGATTTGACAGCTTTGCTAAATGGTCATCGGTGACCCTTTTCTTTTAATGGTGGTAAACTATGCATGACCTAAAATTCACCATTTTAACCATTTTAAAGTGAACAATTCAGGGGCATTCAGTACATTTCCATCATGGTGCACCCCCCACCTCTACCTAGTTCCAAAACATTTTTATCCTCCCCAAAGGACACCCCCTTCCCCATGAGCTGCCACTCCCCAGCCCCATCCCCCAGCCCCTGGACACCATAAATCCACTTTCTGTCTGTGGATTTCCCTGTTCTGGATGTTGCACATACACAAAGTAGGACCTCGGTTACGCTTGTGCAGGAAAAACCATTGCGTCCCCTTCCTTCCTCTGGCGTTCAGACCTGCCAAGGGTTGCAGAGAGACCCTTCCCTAAACGCCGTTCCATCAGGATGGGCGTCTCTGATACCGTCCGGTGTCTTGACCATAGGTTCAGGCTTCCCCACCTGGCTTGTCACACCTCCCCCATCCTGGGGACCAGATGTCTGAGGTCTAGGTGTCCCGGGGCTGAGCTCCCTCCAGAGGCTCCAGGGGAGGGTCCTTCCCGCCTCTTCTAGCTTCTGGGGGCTCCAGGCGTCCCTGGGCTTGTGGCCTCCTCCCTCCCGTCTCTGCCTCTGTCTTCACGGGGCTTCTCCTCTGTGTCTGTGTCTCTCCTCTTCTGTGTCTTAGAAGGACCCTGTCATTGGATGTAGGGCCACCCTCATCCAGGAGGACCTCATCTCAGACCCTTCACTTCATCACATCTGCAAAGACCCTACTTCCAAATAAGGTCCTGTTCTGAGGGATTTTGGGGGCTACTCTTCACCCCACAACACAGTGTAACCCAGGCCATACAGCTACCCTGTGACAAGGGTCTTTCCACCTGTTTGTTACCATCTTCCCAAAGCACCGATGTCCTTGCCTTGGATGCACCTGCTCTGTCTGTTTCTCCCCTTTCCTTCCTGCAGTGATTTCTCCTCCTGTCTGACAATCATCACAGCCTCAAAATCTCCTCTTCCCTGTGAGAATTTTTTTTTGATAAACACATTATGATTTTTTTTCTCATAGAAAAGCAGAAGGAGGGTGTGTGTGTGTGTGTGTGTGCGTGCATTTGAGTGTGTGTTTTGTGGGTGGCTATGCGGGTCTAGAGGCTATGGTATAAAATGGTGTTCATGAGACTCGTTTGACAGGTTATCCTAGGAAAACGGAATCCATGTCGAGCATTGGAAAGCAGCATAATAAAAACGAATGACACTGAGATCAGCCGTCTTGATTTGGCGAAGGGAGCTCACAGGAGAGAAGAAATCCTGAGCAAATAGGGACATAACTGTCTTAGAACCAACTAACTACATAGAGTAATGGGGCAATTGATATTTGATTTTGATTGAGCTCAAGTTCATTGATTACAGATTCCTAAAGGTATAGAGTAAGCTTCAGAAGGTGAATGCACCACCAAGAAAACAAAATATATTGCAATCACAGTGAGTAGAAACAGCACTCGAAATGTTCCAAATCTAAATTTATTAAATACTTAAATTTACTCATAGAAACACAAGTGTGTTAAGAAATGTGAAACAACAGCATTTAAAAAATAAGTAATGACAACACGTCTCACTTTGGGATCCAACAATCTCTTTCCCAGTATTCAGGCAACTGCTTTGAAAATCTATGTCCAAATGCAAACAAAGATGCAATTATGCACAGCAGCTTTATTCATAATGGCTGAAAACTTGAAGAAATGAGGACATCCTTCAATAGGTGAATGCATAAGCAAATTGGGGTACATCCATGTCAAGGCGAGCAGAATATGTCACCTCAAAATATGCCTCTCCGGCAAAAGGATTATTTCAGTCTGATTTAAAAAAATAAATAAATAAAAGGAATCTCAGGAAACTGAGTAGAGATTGCCCTTTCACGAAGAACGTTTACAATAGAGGAATCTCCATTTGTAAGGGTGTGTCCCTTTTTGCACCAGAAATAGAAGGATGGTTAAATATCAAATAATTCTTATCAATGGAGAAGTCCTGACTTAAATCTGCAAACAATCATATCCCTGTTTATTGTGCTTTGCGTGATAACCTGCCATAACTGGCCTTCCCCCCTTCCCCCAAGGTCTTTCTTTTGTTTTTATGAGAATATAGTATTTAAGGTGATGGCTTTGGACATTTAAGGGAGTGACTCAGTTTTTCTGGCTAGCTCCCCTGTATACGGGAGGTATACATGTTTTTAAACTGCCGTTTTTCTCCTGGTTAAAAAAAAAAAAAAAGTAATGACAAGGCTAAATCTTCGAAAACTCTTCTTTCTCTCTCTCTCTTTTTTCGTTCAGAAAGCAACCATCATCTTTTATTATTTCTGTCTGCCTCTTTGTAAAATGGAATTCCAGCAAACAGGTCTGAGTTTCCAACGTACACGAAACAAAGGGCATCGTGTCAGAGGAAAGAAGGGGGAAAAAAAAAAGATCATAAGGCAGCCAAGAATTCTAGAGGAAAAATGCAATTGCAAATCCGGTGTAAACGACATCGGAGAACATTTAGAACAGCGGCTCCAGGTTAGGGAGATGATGGGCGGCTGGAACAGATCTTGAGTTTTTGGTGATTATAAACACATGTTGTGGGAGCAGAGGAAGTGGATGTGCGCGGTGGAGACCATGGCAGGGATGCAAAATGAGGCTGAGGACGGAGCGGTGCCGAGCATTCTATCTGCAGATGCGTCGGAACTTGAAAGAATTTCTGAGGCGCTGCTTAAGTGGGTAGCCGACAGATGAATGATTGGAAAAGGAATCCGTGCCCTAGAAATTGGAAAGAAAAGAGGCACCAAGAAGAAGGCACGCATGGTTTCAGCGTCGCCGCCGCGTATGAAAAGGTAATTTATGGGCCACGTAATAAAACATAAGACGGGCATCTCTTCTTTGGCGCAAGAGAAATAACTTCGAATTCTAACAACACCTCATTGTGCCTTGTGCTGGAAGGGGTGGGCTTTCTTTAGTAGAAGCGTTTGGGAGTTCAAGTCTTCAAAAGGGGTCCTATGAGGCATATATCTTGGGCATGGATCTCACTCAAGTTAGGCAAGTCCCCTCCTGCCTAGAAATGCACAGAGCCAGACACAAGGACTATGAGAAATGCCCGTGGATCAGGTCAGACCCTCATCCCTGGTGTCTGCTGTACTCTGACAAGGAAAACGTCTCCCCTGACCATAGATGCATTGTCACGTCAGCACAAATAGCTGGGAAGAATCAGAGAGACCTGAGGTGTGAATCATTCTGCCTCCTGCCAAAGCGCTATGGACCATCCACTGTAGTGAGGCGGGCATGGAAATTCAGGTCACATCCACATAAAGAACTGAAGGGTGAGCACAGGTAATGCCATCCTCCGTGTTGGTGATGGCTGACCTCATTGTCACAAAGTGGCTGCTGCAGCTCCAGACATCATGCCCTCAAGATAGAATTCCTAACAAGAAGGAAGGGCATGGGCACAAAAGGAGTTTTTTCCCTGTCCCTCTGTTGTTTTTGTCACACACTCTCCCAAGTCTCAGTTTCAACCGCAAGGAAAGGGGTTTATCTCCTGGGATGGGGGTAGGGCTACCTGCGCCAAATCCGGTTTTTATGAGGGAGGGAGAGGGGGAATGGCTTGTTAAGAGGACAGGAGAATGATGGGGAGGAAAACTACACAAGGTCCTGACCTTCAAGAAGCTTCCTGGGGGGAGGGAGAAATGGGGATTGACTAACTGCTAATGGGTCTGGGGTCTCCTTTTTGGGGCATGAGAATGTCTTGGAACTTGACAGAGGTGATGGTCACACACCATTGTGAGTATCCTACCTGCCCCTGAATCGTACACTTTCAAATGGTTAAGATGGTAAATTTTATGTTCTGTGAATTTTACCCCCATTAAAAGAAAAACCTTCTCTTTGGTGGAGGAAGGTAACTTCAAACATACATACATGCATTATACACACATATACATATATGCCTCTACAGATGTACGCTCTTTTTTCTTTTAAACCTATGAAATACACTTCTCTACGTCTTTTGATACAGCAGAACATTTTCATTAAAAAATTCCTATTATATGTTTCTTTCCTTTTTGTGAGCTGTTCTTATCATGTCTGGAAAAGTTGGATATTTTTTGTTAAGTGGTCATCTTCACATTTATAAACGTCACAGGGTACCATTTGGTGTGGACGTCTTTTCAAGATATTTACTGTTTCTCTGTGGAACAAGTATAACAACAGAATTTCCTCTTCTTCCTCTCTGACCAGTGAATTTTAACCACTGATGCTACCTTCCTTAGTGTCACTTTTGTGCTGTTAAACACACTTTTCTTATTTGATTCATGGGAGAAGAGGCAACTACTGAAGTATGTCTTGAATTTCCCTACTCTTCCTGGCTAAGTTTTGGGATTTGTCTCCTTTTTTCATCAGCAGGGTGTTCTGGTCTGCCAGGTGAATTCCCACAGTTGGCTGTTATTTTCTCTGTTTGGGGCTCACCATGGGCTTTGCTTTCGCTTGCCTGGTCATCTCCTGGGTGGCCAGAGAAGTTAATCTTCTGGTCAAGAAGACCTCATGGGAGGGTCCAGCTCTTCCACGTTTACACCGTTTGTAAACTCAGCCGTGGCTTGAGGGATATCCCTCCAGGAGGAACCCTTCCACAGGCATGGCTGGAAGTTTACACGCACCTTGGTGGATGGTCCTGGACTCCTACCCAAACCATCTTGTTCTATGATGCTGTTCGCCTCTGGACAGATCACCTCCTGTCTCTGAGTCTCAGTCTCATCTTGCAAAATGCAGGTGTTCGTAAAGTTCTCACAGCTTTGTGTGAGAATCAAAAGATAAAGGAACATGTGTGATTAATGCAAGCCATGGAAAAGAAATACACAGGTGTCAGTGGTTAGTATGACAACTTTTCAGTAGTCGAGGTGTGTGCTAGCCAGGATGGTGCCCACCAGCCACGGGGGGCTATTTATATTAAATTAACTGAGCTACAATGACATGAATTTTTAAAAAAATTTATTCTATTGACGTATAGTTGATTTACAATGTAGTGTTAATTTCTGCTGTACAGGAAAGTGATTCAGTTATCCAGATATACAGTCTTTCTCATATTCTTTTCCATGATGCTTTATCCCAGGATATTGACTATAGTTCCGTGTGCTCTACAGTAGGACCTTGTTGTTGATCTGTCCTATATATAATAGTTGGCATCTGCTAATCCCAAACTCCCAATCCATCCTTCCCCCTTAGCGACCACAAGTCTGTTCTCTGGGTACAATGACATGATGTGAACTTTCCAGATCCACATTCTCACGAGCCCCATTCAAGGGCTCCAGAGCCACCTGGGGCTGGTGGCAGCCATACTGGGTGGCAAGGACTTAGAGCATCTCTGTCATGGCAGGAAGTTCCATGGAGCTGGGACTTACTGAATTCTGCTGTGGCGTGAAATGGAACAGAATCCTGCTGGAGAAAACTTTCCTTGACTTTGTGTCTCCTTGAGAGGACTTTGTCGGGACTTGGTTCCTGAAAACTTCAACAGAGATTCCCTTACAAGGAAAAAAAATTCTTCAGGATGGGAATCTCCAGTGAAGAATGGAAGGTTAGCCAAATATTAAAAATTGGTAGGAAAAGCTAAATTAAGAAATTGTACAGAAACAGACTCAGAGACACAGAGAACACACTTGTGGTTGCCAAGGGGGAGGGGGGAGGGGAGGGATGGAGTGGGAGTTTGGGGCTAGTAGATGCAAACTAGTATATGTAGGATAGGTCAGCAACAAGGTCCTCCTGTAGAGCCCAGGGAACTCTACTCAGTATCCTGGGATAAACCATCATGGAAAAGAATATGAAAGATTTTGTATCTATGCATAACGGAATCACTTTGCTGTACAGCAGAAATTAACACATTGTAAATCAACTATACTTCAATAAAATTTTTTTAAAAATTAAGAAAATTTAAAAGACATATTCTTTTATCACATATATATGAATAATGTATACCAATTATATAAAATATATATTAATTAATACATTCATAGTAAGGATGTATAGTATATTATATATTGAATTATATATTCAGGGACTTTCCTGGTGGCGCAGTGGTTAAGAATCCGCCTGCCAATGCAGGGGACACAGGTTCGAGCCCTGGTCCGGGAAGATCCCACATGCCGCGGAGCAACTAAGCCCGTGCGCCACAACTACTGAGCCTGCGCTCTAGGGCCCGCGAGCCACAACTACTGAGCCCAAGTGCCACAACTACTGAAGCCCACGTGCCCTAGAGCCCGTGCTCCACAACAAGAGAAGCCACCGCAATGAGAAGCTCGTGCACCACAATGAAGAGTAGCCCCCGCTCGCCGCAACTAGAGAAAGCCCGCGCGCAGCAACAGAGACCCAAAGCAGCCAAAAAAAAGAAAAAAAATTATATATTCATACATCATATACATCAAACATATATATATGTATAAATATATATAATATATGATTTATTTCTAAAGAAGATAGCCATTTATCTAACAAAATATTTAAAAGCTTCAGTTTTTTTTTTTGGCCTCACCGCACGACTTTATGGGATCTAGTTTCCTCACCAGGGATTGGACCCCGGGCCCAAGGCAGTAAAATCTCCAAGTCCTAACCACTGGACCACCAGGGAATTCCCTTAAAAGTATTTTACGAGCTGATATAGTAAGTGGATAAAATCAGCAAATTGAAACCAAAGTTTGGGTTCCTAGGAAAATCATCTAAGCTGATTTTTTTTTTTAAATTAGGAGTTTATTTTTTTAGGGCAGTTTTAGGTTCATACCAAAATTGGGAGGGAGGTATGGAAATTTCCCACGTACCCCCTGCCCCTGCACACTCACAACCTCCCTCATTATCCACGTCCCCCCAGAGAAGGACATGGGTTAAAGCTGATGAATCTCCATGGAGATGCGTCATCACCCAGCGTAACGGGTTATATCAGGGCTCACGCTTTGTGTTGTATATTCTGTTGGACAAATGTATGGCGACAGAGACTCTGATCGTACAGAGTAGTTTCTTTGTGCTAAAGTCCTCTGTGCCCCACCTACGCATCCCTCCCTCTCCCTCCTGAAGCCCTGACAACCACTGGTCATTTTACTGTCTCCATAGTTGTGCCTTTTCCCAGGATGTCCTAGAGCTGGAATCACAGTCTGTAGCCTTTTCAGGTTGGCCTCTTTCACTAAGTCATACGCATTTCAGGTCCTCTATGTCTTTTCATGGCTCGATAGCTCCTTTCCTTTTAGTGCTGAATAATATTCCATTGTCTGACTGCCCCACAGTTTATCCATCACTTACTGAAGGACATCTTGGTTCCTTCCAAGTCTTGGCAATTAGGAACAAAACTGCTATAAACATCCATGTACAGGTTTTTTTGTGTGGACACTAGTTTTCGACGCCCCTGGGTAAATACCAGCAAAATTGATTGCTGGGTTAGTAATTTTTTTAGCCTACAAGAGAAAATGTACTGCACGAGACAGATTCCAAACTACTGTATCTTGACGTGTTGAGGGGCAATTTTTCAGATGGCCTGCTGGGGTATTTTAGTGTTGAAAACTCATTTTCTGTGAAAACTCCTTGCCATCTGCCTGATTTCCTACTAAACTTCAAGCCGGGTATATAAGTTCAGAGAGAGAAGACGGGTGTTAAATTGTTCTGAGGCGTGATGTTCTGCAGGCTGAAGATGAAAGAGATTAAGTGTGTAACCTGTGATGTTAAATACAAATGTGAGAATTTTTAGAGCAGATGCTAAAAGTGAGAGAGAGGGGGAATTACTTTCAAACTGTTAAAGAGGGGGAGAAGAGTCAACTAAACCAAAAGATGGCAAGAAATGAGAAAAAATATAAAAAGCAGAAACGTTGTGGAATACAGAATACGATTGCAGGGAAAAAATCGAGACATCACCGTAAATGGACTGAAATCTCCATTCGAGACTGGATTAAAAGTAAAACAATAAACCAAGTCCATGCTCTTCGCAAGTGGCCTCCCTAAAACATAAAGACACAGAAAAGTGGAGAATAAAATGATGGAAAAGCTAATACCAAGCAAATACCAACTAAAAAAAAAAAATCCAGGAGTAGCTACATCAGTAGGAGACAAAACAGAATTTTAAAGAAAAAAAATGGGTGAGAAGAGATAAAGTCACAGCCAGATTATAAACATGTCAATTAGGGGGAAGATGTGACAATGCTATACCTGTATGGCACTTAATGACACAGCCTCATTTGTGCTCATAAAGCAAGACAAAAATTCACAAATTGCCGTCCACAGCGAGAGGTGCTAGCACATCTCAATTTGTCATTGATCGTTTAAGCAGACAAAAGAAAAAAAATTAGGAAGTCGCACAATATAGAAACAACAGCACTGAAATCCCGACATAACACACACAGAGCACAGATGCTCCCGGAAAGTGGAAAATGCAGGTTCTCCCCAGCCCCGCCAGGAGCTTAACCACATCTGCAAAGACCTTTGTCCCAGCGAACGCCCGTGTGCAGGTCCCACCGCACCTGCATTGGGTGGGAGGTGGGGGACATGCTCTAACCCCCTACAGTTGGCGATTTCAGACCAATGACTGTGTTTACAGAAACGGACACACGTGATTTTGCACCCTGATTTTTCTTGCCAGTCAATCGCTTGGAATCACGCTCCTACGTTTGATGCGCACACAGCAGTGTTTCCAAAAACGGGTTCCATGAACCGTCAAGAATCCTAAATAGATGTCGGGGGAAAGTAACAAAATCAAAAATAACTGTTTTTTTGAGCAAACGGTTGGAGGAAGGCTGGACCCTAAAGGACTGTGCGGGAAGCCCAACCTGGGAGCTTCTGAGGGACCCTCAGGTGGGGTGTATAGGATTCCCAGCTCTATTATCGGAGCCCATCCCACATAGATTGTACTTGGGGTGGGGACATCCCAGGACACGTTTTGGAAAAGCATTGTGGTCTGCAGCATTATTCTTGCTGGCTGTGTGGTCCTCTGTTATGAGGATGAATGATTTATTTAATCCAGTGTAAACACTGAGGATGTTTGAATGTTTCCCTGCTCTGAGAGACACTGTGATAAGCACGTTCTTACAAAGATGTTTGCAAACTTGCAGAATTGCTGCTCTGTCCTGACGTTGGTTGCGACTCATTTTCTCAGAATTGTCCAGGAAGCTTAAAAGGCTCTAACATAACCTCTGGCCCCTGGGAATCCCTAGGTGGGAGCAAAGGTCTCACCTCCAGGACATACTCGGGGAGGGAGACCCCGGCTGCAGGATCCTGCTGTCTCCAGGTGGCCATGGGAGGTCTGGGGCAGGAGGTTCGGGATTTTTTCCAACACGTACTTTGATGTGGATGAACCTTGAGGTCATGAGGCTTAGCGAAAGAAGCCAGACACAAAAGGACACTTAGTGTGCGATCCCACTTATAGGAGGTCCCCGGAGTCATCAAAATCATAGAGAAAGAAAGTAGATGGTAGGGGCCAGGGGCTAAGGGGTGGGGGATGGGGAGAGAGTGTTTAGTGGGGTCACAGTCTCATTTTGGGAAGATAAGAAAGTTCTGGAGATAGATGGTCGGCATGGTTACACAACAATGTGAACGTACTTAACGCCCCTGAACGGTGCCCTTAAAAACGGTTAAAATGGTAAATTTTATATGTGTATTTAACCACAACAAAAACATTGAAAAAAAAAGAGCACACTCTACCTTAAGAAAACAACAATTTGAAGGAAGGATAAATGTCAATTTTAAAGATTTGATTGCAATTCAGTAAAAAAAAAAAAAAACAACTTTATGCACGAACTAATATCCCTACTTACCAAAAAAATATGAAAACCTGGCATTCTGGATTCTGTTGCATAATTAGATTTTAAAGGAATAATCCCAATGGTCATGAAGAAGGACCTACATGAAGAGGCTCAGGTTCTGTTGGTTGTCACAAGCATGGGCTGGCTCTGCTGATTTCAATCTACTGAGTAAATGCAAGAACAGAGAGTCGTAAGGTTTGGACACGAGCTGCAGAGAAGAAAAGGGCAACCTCTCTACTCTCCCAGTGGTCTCCCATCCATCCACCCCCAGCCCATCCCTGGAGGGGACCTGCCTCTGCCAGTGGTCTCCCATCCTTCCACCCCAGCCCATCCCTGGAGGGGACCTGCCTCTGCCAGTGGTCTCCCATCCTTCCACCCCAGCCCATCCCTGGAGGGGACCTGCCTCTGCCAGTGGTCTCCCATCCTTCCACCCCAGCCCATCCCTGGAGGGGACCTGCCTCTGCCAGTGGTCTCCCATCCATCCACCCCGGCCCATCCCTGGAGGGGACCTGCCTCTGCCAGTGGTCTCCCATCCTTCCACCCCAGCCCATCCCTGGAGGGGACCTGCCTCTGCCAGTGGTCTCCCATCCTTCCACCCCAGCCCATCCCTGGAGGGGACCTGCCTCTGCCAGTGGTCTCCCATCCATCCACCCCGGCCCATCCCTGGAGGGGACCTGCCTCTGCCAGTGGTCTCCCATCCTTCCACCCCAGCCCATCCCTGGAGGGGACCTGCCTCTGCCAGTGGTCTCCCATCCATCCACCCCGGCCCATCCCTGGAGGGGACCTGCCTCTGCCAGTGGTCTCCCATCCTTCCACCCCAGCCCATCCCTGGAGGGGACCTGCCTCTGCCAGTGGTCTCCCATCCTTCCACCCCAGCCCATCCCTGGAGGGGACCTGCCTCTGCCAGTGGTCTCCCATCCATCCACCCCGGCCCATCCCTGGAGGGGACCTGCCTCTGCCAGTGGTCTCCCATCCATCCACCCCCATCCCATCCCTGGAGGGGATCTGACTCTGCCAGTGGTCTCCCATCCTTCCACCCCAGCCCATCCCTGGAGGGGACCTGCCTCTGCCAGTGGTCTCCCATCCTTCCACCCCAGCCCATCCCTGGAGGGGACCTGCCTCTGCCAGTGGTCTCCCATCCTTCCACCCCGGCCCATCCCTGGAGGGGATCTGACTCTGCCAGTGGTCTCCCATCCATCCACCCCCATCCCATCCCTGGAGGGGATCTGACTCTGCCAGTGGTCTCCCATCCTTCCACCCCAGCCCATCCCTGGAGGGGATCTGACTCTGCCAGTGGTCTCCCATCCTTCCACCCCAGCCCAGTGCGGAGTTGGCAGCAATGACAGTAGCCAGCTGGATGGACGAGGAAAGAAGAAGCATAACCACTGATTCCAGGTCCATTTCCTGTTTTCTGTCCTGAAGCTTCTCTACAGGGAAAACGGAGGAGATACTTCAAAGTGCATAGAATTATGAAGCTTTATCTTAGACCAGAGGACACATTTAAATGTCCAAATAGTCCATTTATCATGCATCAGCCTTGGAAAGGAAGCAGTCGCCAGAAAGAACCCTGAAGGTGGAGGAAACTTCGGCCTCTCAGCAAGGCCAGGCATTTAATGCACGGATTCAACTTTCTTAACACAAACTCTCAGAGACAGTGGGCGTTTTCATTTTGTTTGTTTTCCAGTTTTCCTAAATTTTCTTCTAAATGACATGACTCTTCGGGAGTTCGCACCACACCATTTAAAACATCCAGTATTTATGATCCATTTTAAGATGAGACAATGCTTCCTCCTTTACTTTCTTGGTTTTGAGTAGTTCTTTTTTCAAAATATTGCGTGTTAATTGTTCTCTGAGATTTGTTCCCCTCCTGACCCCTTCAACATTTGGGGTCCAACAGATGTTCTTTTCCCTGGGTGTTCAAGGTGAAACCCGAGACAAGTCTTGCTGGTCTCTGCTCCCAATCACTCAAGCCTCTTGAGAGGATGGAGAGGTATGAATGGTTATCCACAGGACATTATGATGGCTTCAGAAACTCAGGGTCTACTCAGGTGGAAGGAATTTAGCTCAGCTTTTCCTCAAGTGTGTCTGCTGTAGCCAAAACGATGTTGGCTAAGTGCCCATGAAGAGTGACTGTGAAATGCAGGAAATCTTGCACGTACAAGTGTCTATTCTGGTCTCTGGATTGAAGCGCCTTTTTATGAGACGTTCCTCGCTCACGGGTCCGCCAGGGCAGAATAGGTCGCCCCGCTGGAGATGCCCACGGGAGACGGGACATCCCCCATGAGGCCCACGGCCTCAACCTGTTTCCACCAGCGCTTACCTTTCAACCTCAGAACAAGAAAGCTGGTCAAAGAGACTCACATCTCCCCACTTAGAGAAATTCCTTGGAGGGTGGGGCTGTGTCCACAGAAGGGCCACCAAGTCTGGGTTCCAGGGGAGGTGTGATATCTTCGCGGAGAGCCAAGTGGTCATGGGGTTCGCTGTTCCAATAGGCAAGTGAAATATGAAACCGCGGTGTTCCCTTGCTTGACCTCCCACGTTCGGCTTCGGGAAGGCTCCCAGCACAGCCCCAGGGAGGCTTGGCTGGCTTGGCTGAGCTGCGCAAAACCTCGGTAACTTGGCTCCCACGGTAGATCTGACACCTTGCTGAGAAGGAGCCCGCCCTCCTGCCTCCCTGATCGGACTCCGTGCTCAGCCCGTTTCATCCTCATCTTCTTGGTTTCTGTTTCTTTCATGGGATGAGTATTTGGGGCTGATGGAAACAGACCCTGATGGAAAAGGAACTGGTGTAAAAGACAAAAACAAAAACACAGAACAATCAGACAAATCAGTAATGGCAAGGACCCAATGAGCGACCAATGCCTCCAACAGAGGATGGAGAGGAACCGAGAAATTGGGGTATGTCTTTGGGGTATGATGAGGTCACACACCCACAGCCCTCCCAGGGCATGGAGAATGAGAGGGTGAGAGAGACCCCACTGCTGGTAGGACAAGTACCCATGCTGGAGACAGTTTGTAGGTAGTCCCAAAGTCCACGCCTGCTGGCGCCCAGCGACCTCACCAGCCACATGTGAAATGCCCAGGGAGGAAGACCATGGGAAGAAAGACCAGCATCATGAGATGCAAATGGATTGAGGGCTGAGGGAGGCTCCTGACGGAGAAGGAAGCTGCCCTCTCCTTGTGGACAGGCAGGAAAGGCCTTGGCGATATCAGAGACCAGCCCTGGAATAAGGCAGTGGGTTTGGAAATTGTTCAGATAATGGCCTAGCACAAGGCAAGAGAAACAGGGAGACAGGGTGTCTTGTAGGGGGAAAGCCTTTTCAGCACAGTAATCTCCAAGCTCAGCTCAGGGACAATGAGAATGGTAGAATCCACTCTGATCTTCAAAGCCACCCAGCTATTTATTCACGGGACCCCGAAGGTTCAGAGCAAAAGCTGACATGTAACTCACGCCACTAAATGACTTAAGACCTTGAAGCTGGTCTTCTCTTCCCAGTATGGAGAGCCCTCCCTCCCAGTGGAGTGAATAGTTCATGACCAGAACAGATCTGTAACATTTTTTAGTGCAAAAATGCTGTGATATATGATGCAGTTAATATATTGCATCTTTGCTGTGCTAAGGGATGGTGCAGAGAAACATTTACCTTGCTGGAAGACTGGCTTCTAGGACAGGGGGTCCCCTGTAAGCACTTGCCTGATAAGCATGGACTTGCCTAGCTGGAGTTATGGCCACGCCAGGCACTCCATGCTAACAATGTGACTGATGGTGTGGGCCCGGGGCTCTGCTGTGTCACCTTGACCTCTGGAGGGGCTGGAGACCGAGATCAGCCACACAGCTGGTCAGTCACGTTTACAAGACTGACACCCAACAAAACCCTGACCATCAAGCTCACCTGAACGTCCCTGTTGGCAACACCCCATGTGTGTTGTCACACATCACTGCTGGGTGAATTAAGTGCCGTCCACGACTCTTTTGGGAAAGGACAGGTGGTAGCTCCT
Source organism: Balaenoptera borealis (assembly GCF_965194805.1). Taxonomy (NCBI): domain Eukaryota; kingdom Metazoa; phylum Chordata; class Mammalia; order Artiodactyla; family Balaenopteridae; genus Balaenoptera; species Balaenoptera borealis. The sequence goes on along the minus strand of NC_138881.1, from coordinate 1,010,468 downwards.
GCCTGGTCTCTCCTCGACCTTGTCTCACGCTCGCTTTGCCGCTGCTGGTTTTAATCTGTACCTTCTGATGTAATAAACCATAACCCTGGGTATAAGAGCTTCTCTGAGTTCTGTGAGTCCTTCTATTGAATTTTTGAGCCTGAGGATAATCCTTGCTATTCCTGAACTGTAGGAACACGGTTAATATTACAAGATGTAGGGTTGGTTCATTTGCAGACTTGGAAGTCGAAACAACCCGGAAAAACTGACGCATCCTCCAGGGAAAAGAAGGGTCTAAGATTCCTCCAGCTCTGGTTGGAAGATACCCAATGTTCTCCAAGACCAAGGCCTCCTGGTCTGACACCCTTGCTGGGGGCAGGGGAGCGGAGGGATGAGTGAGAAGAGAATGAGAGTCTGGGGAGAGACATGCTCCTTGGGAAGAGTTCAGACTGTTGTTCTGCAGGATCCTCTAGCAACCTGGTGTGGGCATGACTCAAAGACTAATCTTTCTGGTGGCCACCCCCGTCCACTCTTTCTGGATACTTTAGGCACATTTATGTGGTTATCTGTGTATTGCCTGATGCGCTCCAGGACTGTAAGCTCCTTGAAGTGTAGGAAATTATCTCTCGGTCTTACTCAACACTAACAGAGTTCCCGGCTGTGAAACTCCTCAACACTTTGTGAATGATCTCATTCGTCTCTGTTTCCAAATTATCACACATGCAACAATTTTCAGATTTTTACTGATTGCAATGAAATGGATGAGCAAAGTACTTTAAGAAATAAAAATAGGAAGACGAGAGCTCAGTCTCCAAAGGACTCACTGGTTAGCTGAGGAGTTAAGTCCGATGGACGCTGTCGACAACACAATGCGTGTACAACTAAGAAACAGAATGTGTAGCAAAGAGTAAAGGGGCTATGAGAATCCAAAGTAATGACGGGTAAGTTGTGCTGAGCAATTTGGCTCAAGTGTCCAGAGAGTGGGAGAGTGGTTGGCATGCAAAGAAAAGATATTTTCTCACTGCCGTGTAGAAAGTGAAGTCTGGTCAAACTTCAGAATGGAAATGAAAGATTGGAGAAGTAAGACCGTCACTTTTGTGGGTGACTGCCAGTACCCGCTTAGCATCTGTGAGCGTGGATTGCAAGAGCATATGGCTCATTATTACTCAGTTTCTTCAAGCCTCAAATTGGGTCTGGAAGGTTCTGCTGTGAACCAGTGAACACGGGAAGTCTATAACATAAACCAAAGTCAACTTTGGGTTTTAAGGAAAGGTGGTTGTGTTTTCTTTGAAGGTTCAAGGATGGAGTCATAAGGCTGCCTTTGCTGATATTTATGAGCTCAGTTAGGAACTGAGGACCGTGATGGTGATGGAGAAGAGGAGGAGGAGAAATGGGGAAAAGAAGGAAGGGGAAGAGAAGGGGGAAGAGGAGGAGGAGGAAGAGGGGTCCTAATTCTACCAGCCCTGGAGCTCACCATCTCTTGGGGTGAGGGCCATGGTTCATAATTTGCTCTTAGTGACCCTCCAACAATCTCTTCACAATGACAAGTCTCCATCATCTCTTCCCCAGGAACAGTAAGCATTCAGTGAGGCAACACATGTCTATACATTGTGAATTGCATTTGTGACATTGTTTTCACGGCAGGTCTTCTCCTGTAACAGAGACTCATGAATCTGGAGCTCTACTTTATGGCCACTTCCTGCTTCTGTTCATGGATCATCCAATGGAAACTCAAAGGAGTCCTCTATGGAGATATATTTCACAACCAATTTCCCCACACTGAACTTCTCGTAAAATATTTTACAGCCCACATGATAGGACAGAGAACATTCCAGCAGTTTGTCAATGGTGGACACGCCTCTCTTGTGTGGTTACAAGTAACTCAAGGTCCTGTTGCTGTGAGCCCAACTCTCCCTGGACCACAAGAAAGAACGCTGGCCCCACCCTCATTCTGGTGGCATTTCTTTAATGAAGACATGGCTCCTCAAATGACCTCAGAGAGGTCCTGGGCAACAGGGCAGAGAACACAGGAAACCACAGGACTTTGTTCTCTTGGGTAATTTGAGGTGCTGTGGACACAGGCTTGCTTCCATCTACACAAGAAAAACCATCTTTGATTTCTCTTCTCTGCTGGGCATGCCAAGTCTGATCCACTGCCCAGGCCCTCGGTGATGGGTCTTCTTTGACGAAGACAACCCTTATTTTTGTGTCTGTAAGAATTCCCTCTCCCGCCAATGCCTGTGACTCACCGGGCACAAATCTACATAGAGGCTGGGGATAGCAGGTGATGATTAAGTGACCAAAGGACTCCTGTCCCCTGGGCCACCATCATTCTATAGCAGAAGAGAAACCCTCTATCTTGACCAGCCTGGCAGCCCAACAACTCACTTTCCAAGGTCACCTGGGGGCTGTACCCATGCCCGTCCACCCTCAGTTGATGGGGAAACAGGGGAGATGCAGGGAAATCACCGTTTCTCCATGCTTATTACCCACTGATTCTTCGACACCTTGTGGCCCTGCCCCTGGCTACGGTATCTGTAAATTAACTCTGGGTGGATGACAGAGCCTTGGACAGATATGTTTGCTATATTACAGTTAAAAACATCACTCTCGGGCTTCCCTGGTGGCGCAGTGGTTGAGAACCTGCCTGCCAATGCAGGGGACACGGGTTCGAGCCCTGGTCTGGGAGGATCCCACATGCCGCGGAGCAACTAGGCCCGTGAGCCACAACTACTGAGCCTGCGCGTCTGGAGCCTGTGCTCCGCAACAAGAGAGGCCGCGACAGTGAGAGGCCCGCGCACCGCGATGAAGAGTGGCCCCCGCTTGCCGCAACTAGAGAAAGCCCTCGCACAGAAACGAAGACCCAACACAGCCATAAATAAATAAATAAATAAATAAATAAATAAAATTAAAAAAAGAAAACAAAAACAAAAACAAAATCACTCTCTGCCACCTGCTTTCCACTATTCGCATTCTGAGTCTTTCTTGGGGTTTGTCGGCTGGTGTTTCAACCCCAGCCCCTTGAGTATTGCATGTGTTTGAGTGTTCTGGGGCTGCCATAACACATCACCCCAACATGGGTGACTTAAAACCACAGACATTCATCCGACCCCAGTTCTGGAGACCAGACGTCTGAGGTCAAGGTGTCCCAGGGCTGCGCTCCCTCCAGAGGCTCCGGGGAGGGTCCTTCCCGCCTCTTCCAGCTTCTGGGGGCTCCAGGCGTCCCTGGGCTTGTGGCCGCGTCCCTCCCGTCTCTGCCTCTGTCTTCCTCGGGCTTCTCCTCTGTGTCTGGGTCTCTCCTCTTCTGTGTCTTAGAAGGACCCTGTCATTGGATGTAGGGCCACCCTCCTCCAGGGGGACCTCATCTCAGACCCTTCACTGCATCGCATCTGCAGAGACCCCGCTTCCAGTAAGGTTCTATTCTCAGGTACCAGGGCTCAGGAAACAGACGTCCATACTGGGGGACACCACTCAAAACCACTGTGCCCTGCTTGGGAGCCCCAGGGTGGGCACTGCACTGTCTTTAACATTCTTAAGATCACTGTTCTCAGCGAGGGACCTGATAAATGTACCTGACCTGCAGCCGCAGTACAGGGTCAGGAGGGTCCCTCTGGGGCCATCGCTCCCGAGGACACTGGGAGTGCTGGTCACCTCACTGAACACTCAGCCGTGTGCCTGGTGTGGAGGCCAGGGAGTTGAAGGCTGGAAGTCAGGGTTGCCTGTGTGTGACGGGCTGCAGCACTGCACGTGTGTGCAGGAACGGCGCTGGGCCCCGAGGGGATTAGTGTCAGATGGTGATTTATTTAGGATTCAGTGATAAATTTAGAGGCAATCTTCTTTGATATCACAAATAGAACCTCAGTAACCAGGGAAATGTGTCTTGAAGGCCGATGAAAATGGATCTGGCGGCCAAATGTCTCATGGCTGATGTTTCCTACGCGGCTGCGAGGGGAGTCGGGGGTTTCTCCATCCCTCCATCCTCCCCTGTCATTCAGCGTTTCTTTCGTCGATGTCTGGGGCTCCGAGCCCTCCGAAAACCTGAGTCTGCAGGGTCCACGGTAGTATGTCTTTCTATGGCCACAGAAACATTTCCCCGCCGACCGCTTCTTCACACCCCGGAATCTCCTCCTAACCGAGAGGGGTGATTATCAACTCACCTTTCCTTTAAAGAGAAAAAAATTAGAAGGGGCTGTTTAGACCGTCTTCTCTGACAGCGCTTTCAAGTAAGCGGGGAGATGCCTCTTCTCTCGTCTGAAGCCAACGTGATTATTAGCCGTGGGTCTGACAGCCGAGAGGCTCCTGAGCATTTCGGCGACGTTCGTTTAAGTCAGTGTGATGTTTGAAAACACTCCAGCCCCTCACAGGGCCGATGGGCGTAGATTCAACGGAAACAAATTGCAGCATGATGTCGTGTCTCTTTACTGAGTTAATCGGAGATGCTGAAGGCAAGGCGGGAGCTGCAGGCTGATGAAGGAGGGGTCCTGGAGCTCCGAGTCCTAATGATGAGATACAAAAAGAGGCAAAGCTTCTATTTCTTCCCATCCCCGCCCCCATGCCAGGCTGGACAGGGGCCGGAATTGTCTACCACTGGTGCAGCTGGGATTTCCAAGACAGTATTTTGTTTTTTTTAAGCACATTGAAAACCATTCCGTTTCATTAATTACAATACACCCAGTCTCTTGGGATAAACCATAATGGAAAAGAATATTAAAAAAAAAAAGTATATATGTGTATAACTGAGTCTTTTTGCTGTATGGCAGAAATTAACACAACATTGTAAATCAACTATACTTCAATCAAAAAAATAAATAAAATGGATGGCTGTTAAAAAAGCAATTAAAAATTATAAGAACAACAACAAAAATACATCCAGTTCACCCATAGTCTCAACAAAGCATTTCAAAATTCTCTGTACGATCCCTCAAGCACTCGAAAAGCTTTCTTGTGCTTTTGTGTTTGCTACAGTTTTCAAGACAGAGGCTAATTATTTAGAAAATGTAGATGGACAATACATGTATACTCTTGTAGGGAAGAGTTCACTATGCTTTCCTCTGATAACTGGGAAGATCTTTTTCTGTGAACCGCTTCAACTAATATTCATGGCTTCTTTTTTTTAAATTTCTTTTTGGCTTCTAACTATTTCTGTTATGAAGATACTGGGTGGGCCACAAAGCTTGTTCCATTTTCCTGTAACATCTTACAGAAAAAAACCAAACCCAACACATCAGCGTTCATGGACGGCCAGCATTTTTTTTTTTCTTTAAAAGAGCCATTGGGGTGCTGGCCACTGGAACTTTCTAGATTTTTTTCTCACTTTATAGCCACGTGTAGAATCGAAGGATGTCACCCTGGCTTCTGAGCCAGGATCTGAATACTGGGGGTCACGGAGGTGACTCGGCACACACGTTTGGTCCCATTTGGTCCCAAGGCTATGTTTGTGAGTTCATCTCTGAGTGAATGTCCTGGGGCTGCCATAATAAATGCCCACTGACTTGGCTTCAGGCAGCACGAATTTATTCTCTCACAATTCTGGAGGTCCGAAACCCAAAATGGGTCTCACGGGGCTGACATCAAGGTGTGGGCAGGGCTGCTTCTTTCTGGAGGATCCAGGGGACAATATGTTTTCTGGTCTTTTCCAGACTTTCTGGAAGATGCTTCTGTCCCCATAGGTCCCTCTCTACTATGACCTCCTGCCTCCTTCTTAGAAGGACTCTAATGGTTATATTTAGGGTCCACCTGGATAATCCAGGGTCATTTCCCTAACACAAAATCATTAACTTTATTCCACCTGCAAAGTCCCTCTTGCTATGTGTCTTAGTCAGCTAGGGCTGCCGTAACCAATACCATAGACGGAGGGGCTTGGAAACAACAACACCATCCCCAGTTTGGAGCCCAGCAGCCTTTGCTGTTCCCCACAGTCTCAACCCACCCATCAGCAACCAGAGGCCACATCATGGCCACTCCAGCGCACCCTTTCAGTGACTGGCTGCTCAAGAGACACCAGCAAGAAAAGGTCACCCCCAATCTCTCCTTCCCCTGATGAGGACCCAGAAAACCAAATTGCTCACAGGAAGTATCATGGCTGGTATTTGCTGAGTGCCTCCTGGGTTCCAACCTCTCCTGAAGTTCTCTGACCCTATTAGCTCATCTACTCAGCACGATAAGTTCTGTTGTTATCCCCATTTTTGCAGAAGGAGAAACCGAGGCACACAGAGGTTGAGGAACTGGCTCTGGACCTCACACTTAAAAATTTTTTTTTATTAGATTATAGTTGATTTACAGTGTTGTGTTAGTTTCAGGTGTACAGCAAAGTGTATCAGTTACACATATACATATATCTATTCTTTTTTAGATTCTATTCCCATATAGGTCACTACGAGAATTGGGTAGAGTTCCCTGTTCTATACAGTAGGTCCTTGTTGGTTATCTATTTTATACATACTAGTGTGTATATGTCAATCCCAATCTCCCAATTTATCCCTTCTCCAGTTACCCCCGGTAACCATAGTTGGTTTTCTACCTTGGTGACTATTTCTGTTTTGTAAATAAGTTCTTTTGTATCATATTTTTTAGATTCCACATGTAAGTGATATCATATGATATTTGTCTTTCTCTGTCTGACTTCACTCAGTATGACAATCTCTAGGTCTATCCATGTTGCTGCAAATGGCATTATTTCCTTCTTTTTTATGGCTGAGTAGTATTCCATTGTATATACGTACCACATCTTCTTTATACATTCATCTGTCTGTGGACATTTAGGTTGCTTCCATGTCTTGGCTACTGTAAGTAGTGCTGCTATGAACATAGGGGTGCATGTGTCTTTTTGAATTATGGTTTTCTCCGAATATATGTCCAGGGTCATGTGCTAGACCATATGGTAGCTCTACTTTTAGTTTTTTAAGGAACCTCCCTACTGTTCTCCATAGTGGCTGCACCAACTTACATTCCCACCAACAGTGTAAGAGGTGGACCCCGCACTTCCAACCACTGGGAAATGTTGCTTCCCTGGAAGTACTTGCCATCGTCAGTGAGGGCTGGCCCCAAGCACACTAATAACATACATGCATGCCCATCCCCACCCTGCTCCCTTGTCACCCTCACCTGGCTGTGTTTTTCTCTGGGACACTTATACCCCCAACCTACAAGATACCTGTTGTTCTTTTGTCTGTGTGCGTGGTGACAATGTCACCTCCTTGGCGGCAGTGCTGGTCATAGCTGCACGTAGTAAGCGCTCAATAAATGCTTTCTGATTGAACAAAGGATGAATTCATTTCATATCATCTTCCCCTCTGGTCCCCACATCCTTTAGAAAATCCCCAGAATGTCACCATTCAATATAACAGCCATCGCCACAGGCCACATGTGACTTTTAAATGTAAATTAATTGCAATTAATTAAAGTAAACATTCAATTCCTCCGACGCCCAGACACTTTTCCAGTGCTCAGTAGCCATATGTGGTATTTTAAATGTCAATGAATTACTATTAATTAAATTAGACAATCAATTCCTCACCTGCCCCAGCTACGAGTGGCTGGCAGCTGCCATATTGGACAACGCAGAATGGGACATTTCCATTTTCACAGAGGGCTCTACTGGGCAGTGTGTTTTGAGTTGAACTCTGTGCCCCCAAAAAGGTGTGTGGAAGTCCTAACCCCTGATACTTGGGAATGTGACCTTATTTGTTGTAGGGTCTTTGCAGATACAATCAAGTTAAGATAGATTCTAATCCCATAGGATTACAGTAAGTCCCCTACATACGAAACTTCAAGTTGCGAACGGTCGAAGATGTGAACATGCGTTCCATCAACGTCAGGCGTGAGTGAAATTGCAGCTTGCCCTTCATCTCCTATTGCTAACGATCCTTCAGCTCTACCGTCTCCCACCTCCTCTCCCTCCTCCAGGCAGTAACTCTCCTTGCCTGTTCATTTGATGCCAGCCCCTGTATGCCAGCTGTTGTACTGGACTACTGTACTTTTCAAGGTACTGTACTGTAAGATTAAAAATGTTTTCTTCATTTTGTGTTTGTTTGTTTTTTATGTATTATTTGTGTAAAAAGTATTATAAACCTCTTACAATACAGTACTATATAGCCGATTTTGTTAGTTGGGTACCTAAGCTAACTTTGTTGGACTTATGAACAAATTGGACTTACGAATGCACTGTTGGAATGGAACTCGTTCGTATGTAGGGGACTTACTGTAATGTCCTAATGAAAAGGGGAAACTGGGACACACACTTGCACAGAGGGAAAGTGAGTTGGATGAAAGTGGCCGTGTTAAGGCAGAGGCAGAGATGAAATCGATGTGGTCACAAGCCAAAGGATGCCTCGGGGATGTCTTGGGGAGACAGCCAAAACAGGGGAAAGTGGGAGTGCCAGAACCCTCTCCTGTCTGACGGTTGATTTCCAGAAACAGCCTTAAAGTTGTTTTTCAGCTTCGGGTAGAGTCTGCCTCTCTTGTAACCCCTTAATTGTACCATTAACACCCACTGGAGAAGAACATGAGCTACACCAGTTCTGGGTCTGACCTCAGCGCAACTTGTGGGAATGCTTCCCTTTGGTAATAAGAGCTTCTATTTAAATGGGTTGCAAAGGATTCTTCACAGTTTTCTTAAATGGAAGTCTACGCTTGTACGCTGCAATAGGGCTTCCTCTCATGCGTCCCAGAGGTGGTAGTTGTCTCGTAGTTCGGCCTCAGAGGAAAGGATTCCGATGAGGGGGTTGGGCTGAGTGGGGCAAACGCAGTCCCTGTGAATTCTGGAGGGGCCCGTGTCCGGCAGAAATGGGAGCTTCTCGCTCTGCAAGGGCACCTGGTTAATCTCCATCGCAGGGTCCAGAGCCCCCATGGGATGTGCGCCCCAGGGCCGGGAGAACCACTGTTGGCATTATAGAAAGGACCCCGCGTGAGCTTCTGAACATCCAGATATAACGATGACTTGAACCCTAAATCCTGCACATTTTCCTTTTTTTATTTCCTTCACATTCGAATCCGAAGAAGTGTGAATGATTCATTAAACACACACTCTGAATTTTTACTTAGGCGGATTTTTCTTTTTTTTTCGAATTGAGTGTGAAACGTTAGCACTCATTGATCACAAAATATTGGTGATCGCTTTGGGCATGTTGTGGAAATAGGATGAAAAATGTGCTTCAGAGTATCTGATACTTAGAAAGAGGAGAGAGATGAAAACGTACAACTTAATCAAAGTGAAATGACTTTCTCTAAGGAAATAACAGGGATGCTATGGGACCCATTTAGAGAGTTACAAGATAGAATGGAACGTTGAGGTTATTAAAGAAAATCAGTTAACAAATTTTACCAGATATCAGGGGAAAACGGTGAAAAGTAATTTGTCTGGACCTGAAATGTCAGAACGTCTTTGGTCGACGGGGAAATGATCCTCTTCAAGGCTTGACAGAGAACATTCTAGCTGGCCTCACACAGTTTTGGGTAGCTTTAGCCGAAAGCCAGGTGAAGTGAGCTGAAGTGGCATTATGAAAGAGTACAGCTTTGTATGTTTCATGTGCCTTGGGGTTGCCTTTGCGTTGGATGGATGTTTTGGAATAAAATGGGCAATTAGCCAATTATTGGAGGCACACAAAATATGGAAATCCACATAGCTGTCATTCTTGTTGGCAAACTCAATTCCTGTTAAGAACGAGTATTGGAGCAATTCATTGGGAAGAAATTCAAGCCAAGGAAGAAATTGCCTCAAAGTGGCACGAGACAGGTGATCCAGGATGTGACCAAACTGTGGACCATACTGTGAAAGGTGACAACACTAGAATTTGTGTCATCAATGATCTCAGTTTTCTCCAGGGCAGCCGTTCTCTACTGGGGGTGATTCTGTCTCCAGGAGATAAACTTTAGTCCTAGGACAGCAAATTTATCAACAGAAAAAATTTAGAACTCAGCTATTAAGAAGGTCTTTGGAAGTCTACTCTATTCTTCAAGAATCTTTAGTGCCTTTTGGTGGTTTCCCCATAGTCTTCTGAGAATTCCCCATCTGGTCACACATTCCTACGATAACATGTTTTATATGTTTTATGATAACAAGGATATTGAGCCTGGTTGAGCATACAAGCAGTCAATACCCTGACCTCATCGAAAAGCCATTTATGGTATTGTTGATTCCAAAGCTGTCTTGTTTCCCAATGAATGAATACTTATATTTTTATAAGACTGCAGCAAAATTCTGTAGTTTCCAGAGAGCTGAACACACACGGACAGCTTATGAGGTCGACAGTATTGATGAGAATTAGTAAGTGAATCTAAGAAGGTCTTGATCTTCTTAGAGGTTTCCAAGAGGTGTACCCGGCAATGGAAATTCAGGAGGGCAGAAGGAAACAAATGTGGAGATGGGGAAAATGTCAGAGAGAAGTTGGGAAAGTATGAACCTCCTTAGGTAAGAACTTTAGAAAAAAAAAAAGGTATTTCAAACAACCTTAGTGTTTTTTTTTTTTTAAATGAGTCTTCTGTTGTGGGTTTTTTTTCATTGAAGTATAGTTGATTTACAGTATTGTGTTAGTTTTAAGTGTACAGCAAAGTCATTCAGTCATATTATATATATATTTCAGATTCTTTTCTCTTTTATTACAAGATATTGAATATAGTTCTCTGTGCTTTACAGTAGGTCCTTGTTGTTTACTTTACACATAATTGTGTGTATCTTCTCATCTCCAACTCCAAATTTATCCCTCCCTCTCCTTCCCCTTTGGTAACCATAAGTTTGATTTCTATGTCTGTGAGTCTATTTCTGTTTTGTAAGTAAGTTCATTTATATTGTTTGTTTAGATTCCACATATTAGTGATATCATATGATATTTGTCTTTCTCTGTCTGACATTTCACTAAGCATCATGCCCTCCAAGTCCATCCATGTTGCTGCAAATGGCATTATTTCATTCTTTTTTATGGCTGAGTAGTATTCCGTTGTATATATGTACCACATCTTTATCCATTCGTCTGTCAATGGACATTTAGGTTGCTTCCATGTCTTGGCTGCTGTGAACATTGTGGTGCATGTATCTTTTCTAATTAGAGTTTTCATCTTTTCTGGATATATGCCCAGGAGTGGGATCTCGAATTCAGCAGAATGCTTTGGGTTGTTTCCTTCGGTTTCCCTGATGATTAGAACCTGAACACCCCATGAATGATTGAGCCCCACGGTTTCAGCTTGTCCATTACAAATCCAGAGGGGCTTAACACAACAGGAACTCATTCTGGCTCCGTCCTGGAGACCAGACATCTGAGATGAAGGTGTGAGCAGGGCTGGTTCCTTCTGGAGGTCCAGGGGAGAATCTGTCCCGTCCTTTCTGCTGGCTTCTGGGGGCTGCACGTAATCCTTGGTGTTCTTGGGCTTGTAGAAGCTTCACCCCCATCTTTGCCTCCATCCTCACATGGTCACCACTCTGTGCCTGTCTCTGTCTTTACCTCTTCTTCTTGCAAGGACACCAGTCCTGTTGGTCAGGGTCTACCTCAATGACCTCATCTTAACTTGATTACATGTGTAAAGGACCTACTTCCCAATAAGGTCTCACCCACAGGGACTAGACCACAACTCAACCCGTAACACTCGGCGACACCTTGAGGATTTAGAAGGGCTCATGTCTCACCGTGTCTAACGTGTTTCCACTCAAGCATACCCAGCAATCCATTCAGGCTCATTTATGGGTGTTGAAGCTTTGCAATGTCTTCAGTCTTTCCCAGAGGCTACAAGAAGCATGGACAGACTTTGAGAGATGCACATTTTCATAAAGCTCACTTGGATAGACTTTACTCCATCATTCTCGCCCCACCAATATCCTGGAGAGAATATGAAAAATTAAAGAGGAAGAAGGTCCATCCCTCCTCCCCAGCAGATGTTGCCTGGCGTTGCACGGACAGGTGGGAAATTCCCTATTCGTCCCCTCCTTTCAGGTGGGATCTCCACGGGGAGGAGACAGCTGGAAAGGAAACCATGGCCTTTGTGGGAAACTCTCCAAAAAAATGATCACAGGCCAGCTGGAGATGAACAAGGATGTGAGTTAAGACCGATGGTGGGTGTCTCCTTGGTTCCATCTCTGAGTCAGTGAAGCAAGTGTGAAAACAAATAATCAACGGTGGTCATTATTTCCAAGTCCCAGGTCTAATAAACCATGCGGCCATGAACGTCCTGGTATAAGCTTCCTAGAGGACGCATCTGAAAAATTTTTGGGTGGTCTTCTAGAAATGCTACTTGGAAATGCATGCGACTTGATCATTTTAATCAACATTAAGGCCTTAATTTGAAGTAGCATTTATTGTAGGTAATGTGGTAACAGAGGATGCTTAGTGACCTCCAGATTCCACTGGTGTTTTTCTATTTGTTACCCAGATGTCTTGTTATTTTTAAAAAAATAATTGTAAAACCAGGTGCATTGACAGTCTAAGCGTCCACTGACCAATGAATGGAAAAACAAAATGGGATATATATATATATATATATATATATATATATTTTCTTCCTATATATGTATTATATTTCTCTCTAGATTTTGTCTATATACTCTATATGATGTATTTTATATATATATAAAATTATATATATAATCATAATCATAATGTTATAAACATAATCATAATATTATAAACATAATTGTATACAATACACCATATAGAGTTTATATAAAATATATACTCTGTATGGTACGTTATAAATAAAATACATAGAAATATATATAAAAATATATATACATATATAAAATATATATATGTACTATAGATATAAATATATTATATATATAAAATTTGGCCATAAAAAAGGAAATCCATTTGTGACAACATGGATGGACCTTGAGGGCATTATGCTCAATGAAATATGCCAGACACAGAAGGACAAATACTGCGTGATATTACTTACACGTGGAACCTAAGAAGGTCAAACTCATAGAAAGAGAGAATAGACTAGTTATCAGGGGCTGTGGGGCGGGGGGAAATGGGGAGGTGTTGGTCCAAGGGTACCAACCTCCAGTTATAAGAAGAATGAGTTCTGGGGAATCTGATGTACAGCATGGTAACAGCACTGTATTTTCTACTTGAAATTTGCATTCTCACTCCATTCAAAATGGTACCTGTGTGAGGTGACAAATGTGTCCCTTAGTGTGACTGTGGTTATCATTTCACAATGTGTGTCAAATCATCCCCTTGCACACCTCAAATATGTGCAACTTTTGTCAATGATACCTCAATAAAAAAGGAAATAGACGAATAAGAAGAAAAGAAACCACCAGAGGCATCTATGAAGTATGACTTTGGGTCACTTCTGAGCACTGCCCAGAACGCAGCTTGGTTCCAGGTCAGCAGGTCCGTGGAACACAGATTCCACGGGTGCTGGAGTCCTCACGTTAAGTGAATGTCACACAGACCCAAGACATCTGGGCGTCCTGGGACGGAGGAGGACCCTTTAAACAACTTCTCAAAACTGCCAGCCTTTGCTTTGGCCAGTACTTATTACGATGCCGCACAACTTGGCAAGGTCTGTTGGGAATTTCATTTCCCATGATGGTTTTCCCTGCAACGAAATGAGGGTCTTGATTTATAACTTCCAATCGCATTGCTTTTCTTTTACTGTAAACTGGCCCTCGTTAAAGAGAAGAATATTTATTTGACTAATTGGAAAACAATGGCATCCATCGGGTATCTTCTGGGTAAATAAATTCTTCCTTTCTTGGAACTTCAGGTGACACTTCTTACTGAGAAGACTCATAAGTCAACACTGAGCTTTTTCCTTGGAGGTTTCTGTTTTCTGAAGCCCTTGGAACTTTCCAGTAACAACTTGTTCCGGTAACAAGGTGTTTTAATTTACATTCGTCTAGCTAGTCAAATGCCCCATGGTATCGCCTGTTCTCCATCGAGGGGCATTTTGTGACCCCCAAAGGGTTAATGAGCCGACGAGACTCAACCCCAGAACACCCTAGATCCAGCATCTCCGACACTCCGCCCTTTAAATAGACCCAAGTTTTATTTCCTATAAACGGTTTATTTTCCGGTGAGATTGATGCTGTTAATATTAGCTTTCAAAATGACAGATTAGTATCACCAGTTAATCAGGGCTATTAGCAGATAAATATCTGTAATTCGATCACCAGAGTAATTTCTTTTCCAATAATGCGATTTACAAATGCAACCAATTAAGTAATTAGCTTACATCTGCATAGGTTACCAGTCCTTGGCGCGCTCCCTGGCGCCTTTGCCTGTAGATTACCCTGGGTAATTAGAAGCAGCCCCGCTTGGAACAAGCACCCCGAGAGCTTCGAAGCACCCTAAACCCTGTTCCCACCATCCACTCCCCTGTCCCCCACACTGAACCCTCCGTGGGCTCTGAGCACAGCTTGGAAAACGAAAAGTTCCTCAAAAGTCCCATGTTTCCCACCAGAGATGGACACCCAGGGCCATCCGCTCTTACTTTCTCATTAGTCTATGCACTGGAACTTGCTCTCTGAATTCTTTCTGGTGGAAATCATGCATCTTTGGCAGAAGAACGAAGAATATGGTAGAGTGATTCAGAACGCACCGCAAGCAGGAAGAGAAAAATCCAGAGACACAACATCGCCGATGAAGGAGGCACTAAAGCTTACTAAGCTGTGCATTTAGGGTCAGTAGGCTTTCCTGCATATGTCTTAACCCCAAGAGGGGAAAAAAAGGCTGGCGATATCAAGTGATGGGAAGGATTGGAGGGAAAATGGACCTTGCATCCCTTTCTGGTGAGAGAGGAAATTTGAACACGCATATTCGAAGACTGTCTGGCCGTGTCTGCTCACATTGAACATACACTCAAGGGATGACCCAAACATTCCTTTCCTGGATGTGTGTCCATCAGAGTGGAAAACCCATGTGCTCTGAGACACACGATGCCTGGACGCCTATAGCATCTTGATTCATGAGGTGCAACTGTGGAAACCCAGCGGTCCATCCATGGGAACGTGGCGGAATCCATTTCAGTGTGTTCCTATCACGGGCAAACAGGCACACCTTGTTTCATTGCATTTCCCAAATATCGCTTTTTTTTTAAAATATTGAAGGCTTGTGGCAACCTTGCATTGAGCAAGTCTATCGGCGTCATTTTTCCAAAAGGCTCTGCTCACTTTGAGTCTCTGTGTCGCAATTTGGAAATTCTTGCACTATGTCAGACTTCTTCATTATTACTATATTTACTACGGTGATCCGTACTCAGTGATCTGTGATATTACTCTGGCAAACACATGACAGCTTGCTGAAGGCTCAGATGATTGTTAGCATTTTTTAGCAATAAACTATTTAATGTATGTGTCCTCCCTCCATGGGGCAACTTTGTGGTTCTCAGCGTGACCCACGGATCTGCTCTGTTAACAGTGGGTCTTTGGTTCCTTCTATACGAAGCATTCTTGCCCCTCGGTGCCAACGTAGTGAGGTCAACTCTGAGTGATCAGAACACCCTACTTTAAATGAATAAATACATTTTTAAAGGTGTAGGATTACAGTTGTGAATGCTCTAAATTTAAGTCCCAGGGACAAAGCCCCATCCACCACCTGCCTGATGTGAGCTTGGCCAAACCAGGGTCCAAAACGAAGGACATCCATCCCCAGCCCAGCTCAGCCTTGGGTTGAAGAACATGAACATTTCAGGGCAGAGAGGCGAACACGTCATGGGGTCATGGGGGAAGCTGGAAGGGGTGCTGGTCCTCAGATTCTTAACCTCACGTGCTTTTGCACATGGATGGTGACGCAGGTGAGTCTCAAAGTGACCCAAAGGTGTTAGTCAGGGTTCTTCAGAGGAACAAATCCAATAGGATACAGATACAGATGTAAATGTAGATATAGCTGTAGGTACAGATGTAGGTAGATAGAGAGGGACAGACAGAGGAGAGATAGATATCTAGAAAGAGATTTATTATGAGGGATTGTCTCAGCTGATTTTGGAAGCTGAGAGGTCCACAGTTGGCCACCTGAAACCTGATGACCCAGGAGAGCATAAGTTCCAGTCAGAACCTGAAGTCCCATGACCCAGGAGCTCTGATGTCCAAGGGCAGAAGAAGAGGGACATCTAGGTTCAAGTAGAGCGAATCGCCCCTTCCTCCATTTTTTGCTCTCTTCAGACCCTCAGCTGATCAGACGAGGCCCACCCACCCTCAGAGGACCATCTGCTTCCCTCATTCCACTGATCCAAATGCTCAGCTCTTCCAGCAACACCCTCCTAGACACACCTAGAATCCCGTTTAACCAGCTATCAGGGCCTCTCTCAGCCAGGTCACGTTGACATGTAAAATTCATCATCGCGGAGCCCCACACAACCAAACGTCAAGACATCTTCCTTCCCCAAAGCTAAGCACATCAAACAGGGGGAGCTATGCCTTAGAATTTGGATGGAGGCCCTCTTGGGTTTAGAAAGCCAAGCCCCACCCCACCCCCACATCTCAACGAGTGGGTATTAGAAGATGCCTTTCCCCTTCTGCTCGTACAGCAGATGGTGGTCAAAACAGTGAAGAGCAGACACACTTATGTCTCCAACTGTCTACGTATAGCCTCGTCTGGCTGGGATGGAAAGAGTGTGACCCAAAAGCTCCCGAAACAGATGTGCAGACGATGTGGATCAGGGGAAACCCAAGACGGCAGAGACAGATGTTCTGCTGTTCCCTCCGAGGGAAGGGTGTAAGCCCAGCCACAGCCTGCTTCCTCCTGAGAGTCAGCCGGGGCCGGACGTATTAAGATGCTCCGATGTGACAGCGCTGTGGGATCCAGGTACCAATGATCCTATTTCAAAGCCTTGAACCGTGAGTCGGAAGCACTGCATTTTCCAACAGATCAGAGAATGATTTAAATTGGAGCTCCTCCAAACAGAAATCAATTCTCTTGCAGGAGAGGTGAGGGTTTGGTTCACAGCGGCAATCAGGGCAGGTGTCAGCTTCGACGGGCCATCACCGGGCACGTCACGGGTAGCAGTTCTGCTTGCATCGGTCCGGACAGGCGGCCGGCAGCCCCAAGTCCTCTGATTAATATGGGCCTCCACGTGCGTTCGGAGAGCTGCGTCCCCGAGTGTCTGCACATCTCCTCCGGTTGCCCTGGTAACCGCCTTGGAACACAGGGAGCCCGGCTCTGCTCCGCCCCTCCTGCTGCTGATGTAAGGGACTGCAGGGGCACACGGGCAACTCTGCACCTCACCTGTCAAGGCGGCAGAAGCTCCGTTTGATCACACCAGCCGCCTGTCCCACCAAGACCATTCACTTGGTAATGATAGGATCCTGCTAATTTAGTCAGCTATGGAGATCCTTGGGGAACCGTACCCCTAGATCTGCCAGTTCTTATCTGATTTTCATCTCCAAAGAGGACAAGCTGGAGTTGGGCGGCGTGGAAGGAATTAGACATCTATTTCTTTCTAGTAAGAACAGAGCCCTGAGTGGTCAGCATGGTACGTTCCCCACCATCAAGTGCTCAAAACACAGATCTGCGTGACGGTGCTCTCTCTGGCTACCTTCTGAATTTGCCAGAAAGGGCATGGCATAGAACGTCCCTGTTCTAAACTGTGTCCCCCAAATTCCTGTGTTGGGACCCCTAACTCCCAGGACCTCAGAATATGATTATATTTGGAGATGAGGTCTTTAAAGAGGGGATTAAGGTGAAATGAGGTCGTTAGGTTGGGTCCTGTCATCCCAACCCTCAGGACAACCCAAGGGGTTTAGGAGCTCTTTGCCAGGAACCAGGTATGAAGACCAAATATCTATTTCTTTCTTTTTTTTTTTTTTTTAAAGTACTTTTGATGGGAAAAAATTTTAAAGTCTTTATTGAATTTGTTACATTACTGCTTCTGTTTTATGTTTTGGTTTTTTGGCCACAAGGCATGTGGGATCTTAGCTCCCCAACCAGGGATCGAACCCGTGCCCTCTGCATTGGAAGGCCAAGTCCTTCCCTTCTAGTGTCTGGACCCCCAGGGAAGTCCCTCTTTCTTTTTTAATTAAAAAAATTTTATTGAAGTATAGTTGATTTACAACATTATATTAGTTTCAGGTGTACAGCATAGTGATTTATTATTTTTGCAGATTATAATCTATTAAAAGTTATTATAAGACAATGGCTATAATCTCCTGTGATGTAGAATATATCCTTGCTGCTCATCTATTTTATACATAGCAGTCTGTATCTTTTAATTCTATATGCTAACTTGCCCCTCCCCCTTTCCTTCTCCCTCTGGTAACCATATAGAAAACTGGTTTGCTTTGTGTATCTCTGAGTCTGTTTCTGTTTTGCTATGTACATTCATTTGTATTATTATTATTATTATTTAAATGAGTCAGTTTTTAAAAGAATTAATTAATTTATTTATTTTTGGCTGTGTTGGGTCTTCATTTCTGTGCGAGGGCTCTCTCTAGTTGCGGCAAGCGGGGGCCACTCTTCATCGCGGTGCGCGGGCCTCTCACTATAGCGGCCTCTCTTGTTGCGGAGCACAGGCTCCAGACGCGCAGGCTCAGTAGTTGTGGCTCACGGGCCCAGTTGCTCCGCGGCATGTGGGATCCTCCCAGACCAGGGCTCGAACCCATGTCCCCTGCATTGGCAGGCAGATTCTCAACCACTGCGCCACCAAGGAAGACCCTAATTTGCATTATTTTTTAGGTTCCAAATATAAGTGTTATCATACACTACTAGTCTTTCGCTGTCAGACTTATTTCTCTGTTTCTCACCACATGACAACATCATAGCAACATTGCCAGGTACACAGGTGAGCTTAGACCCGACAAGCAGGCAGCATCCCGCCGTCTCCGACGTGCTGGTGTGTCTCAGCCCAAGGACGGATCTGGAGAAGCTGGTGGATGGCAGAACCGTGGACACCTGATTCTTTCTCTCTCATGCGTGCAGGTGGCTGCAGCATCCTTGTTTCATGATGCCGGCAAGCGGGCAGAGGGGAGCTCCCTGTGAATCCCTCGTCTTCCTCCAGGGGCAGGTGGTCCAGCCTGAGGATACTCTTTTCCTGCAGGACAGCAGGAGGAAACGCCCAGTGCTGGGAAGGGCTGGGCTTAGTCCTGCAGGACAGCAGGAGGAAACGCCCAGTGCTGGGAAGGGCTGGGTTTAGTCCTGCAGGACAGCAGGAGGAAACGCCCAGTGCTGGGAAGGGCTGGGCTTAGTCCTGCAGGACAGCGGGAGAAGACGCCCAGTGCTGGGAAGGGCTGGGCTTAGTCCTGCAGGACAGCGGGAGGAAACGCCCAGTGCTGGGAAGGGCTGGGCTTAGTCCTGCAGGACAGCGGGAGAAGACGCCCAGTGCTGGGAAGGGCTGGGCTTAGTCCTGCAGGACAGCGGGAGGAAACGCCCAGTGCTGGGAAGGGCTGGGCTTGCACCGAGCATGCTGGCCGTCCTGCCTACGCTCCATTGGCCAAGGCAAGTCCTCCCGTGAAGAACCAGCCCTGGGGATGCTGTCTACCATGTTCCCACAGACTTCTCTCTCCCTACTCTCTTTAATCTCCTGGGTGTTCATGATGGTGAACTGTCCAGCTCAGTCCCTAAATTATGACCGACACTGAGATGGGGTTGTGATGGGCCAGGGGAAAGGATGGACATCCACTGGAGATTATAGGTTGGATAAATCATACCCTTTATAATAAACAGTAACTAACATGCTTTCCTGGGTTTTGTGAGCCATTGCAGCAAGTGATCAAACCCTGGGCATGGTCCTGGGGGACCATTGAGGAGACCTGGGGCTGATGCCTTTTGAGAAGGGTGTGACCATGCTTTCAGCCATGCTGGGGGTGGTTACCCTCTCTTAGCCTTTTGTGTGGGGCAATTTTCTTTTTCTTTTCTTTTCTGTGTGTCTGTAGACTGAGAACTGGTTATGGGGTAGAGCATGGTGGGCATTCATCATCAATGAGACTGCTCACCCGTGGAGGGAGAGCCCACCTCCCAGTGGAGAAGTGACCCTCTTCCCCAGATCCAGCCCAGGACGACCATTCTCAGATGGTGCCCCTGCCAACGGGAAATGATGTGCAACGTCTGTGTTTGTTCTGCAACCCCCTCACGAGCGTGAAAACACTCTTTCACGCAAAGTTCCAAAGGGCCAAGGAATTTAAAAAGATAGATGTAGAAAGTGCAATGTCCTGAAACAGGACAAGAGTTTGGGATGGGGATTGATTAAAAAAAAAGCGTTGACCCGTTGGCTGTGTGACCTTGGGAAGCCACATCATCCCTCTGCGTTTTAGCTCCTGTGTCTGTGAAACATGGGGGGTGGGACTCCATAATATCTTGGGGTCTTTCCACGTCTGCCATGTTTTGGGCCAATTATTGGCCAACGGGGACATCCCTGGTGTGAGTGAGTCTTGGGCAAGCCGGATGGATGTTCTGTGTCTGTCTCTGGCTTTGGGTGTCCTGGGGCCTTGGGGAGCAAGAAGCCACCGATGATGACCCAAGTCTGGCCTGTCTTGGGGGTTCCTTTGCATCCACATCACAGTTGGCAATTTCTGCATGAGAAAAACCAAGTCTTTTATGACCACATTCGTCTACATCCACCCAACCACCCGGGACTCGTGTTCCTTCAGCATGATCTGACTTTCAATATTAAACATCCCAACTCATAAAACGTGTATCTGACAGGCATCAACTCTTCACTTTCCACCTCGAGCTGAATGGTTCGAAAACACGCCCAAGGCGCGCAGACCTACACCCCCTCCAAAGCTCCATACGAGGCCGTCTGTCACATAAGCTCTCCTGCCGTCAGCGTGTGCTGTTTGCCATTAGCACCTTCACAGAGAGCCTGGGCCGCACGGGACCCATCGTAGAGACGTGTACCTTTACTTTTATGACGGAGGGTAATTGTTGTGCTTTGAAAGTCAGACTCTTGACAGGAAAAACCAGGCTCTGTTTGTCTTGCTGGGTAGGTTCTGGAACTGGCTGGATTATTCTTCAAAATCCTTCCACCCTCGTTCATTCCCTCCCTTGATTCTCGGACACCCCAGAGCTAAGGACAAAGGTGCATGCATGCCACGGCAGCAAGACAGTTACTTAATAATGCCATCAGTTCATCCAGCAGGAGGTCCCGACATCCACGATCCGGCTTCTCATCTACTGCCACCATAGACTCTGCCCATCGTTTAGCTTCACCTCTGTATCAATCACCCAATTTTCTTCAGAAAGGAGGGGATGAAAGAGGGCCGAGAAGAACCCTCCCCCCCCACCAAGCTTACAGTGTGGGGGAAATCCCCGGGCCGCATAATTAAACCATTAACTCAAAGACCCCAGCGTTAGTATTTCAACACATTTCCCATGCTCACCAACCAGGCGCTTAGTCATCTTAATAAAACGTCGATGCCAAATATGGGATGGGGATTGGCGGATTCCTGAGTTTTATGGCCCTTCCAGCCGACTCGCTGTGTGGCCTGATGGAGCTACGGTTGTTTCCGTGGTCCACATGAAAACTGGCAAGGCCGCCCGACCGCCCACCGCAAGACCGACCTCACAAGGCGACTCGGTGCCATCCGAGCCCTGAATCATTCCCCTGCCCCTCTGCCCCTCCTGTTCTGACGGGTGAAGCCTGCACAACCTCGGGCCCTTCTGAGACAGCTGGAGGCCTTCACCCAGAGTCAGCCGGGCACCGGTGGGGCCAGCTCCGTCTGGAAGGCACCCCAGAATCTCCACGTCCTTCTCAGCCTCAAAGCAATGCATGTCCGCATCTCATTCCGAAAGCTCTTCTGATTCGCCTGCAGAAAATGCGTCCGAGCCCATTTCTTGGGACTCCCACCCCCAGCCCCAGGCCATCTCATCACTTTCGCAGGATGGGGGCCTTCCTCCTGGTCACCAGGTAGACTCTTAACATGACTCGTGCCCTCAGAAGAGTCTGAAAGTTCCCGAAACTTTCAGGTTCCCTTTGGAAAGGCATCCCTGTGACATCAAATTGGTACAGCAAAACAAGGACCTACTGTAGAACACAGGGAACTCTGCTCAATATTCTGTAACAACCTAATTGGGAAAAGAATTTGAAAAAGAATAGATACATGTACATGTATAACTGAATCCCTTTGTTGTACACCTGAAACCAACACAACGTTGGTAATCAACTGTGCTCCAATATAAAATAAAAAGTTAAAAAAAAATTGACACAGCAACAGCCATATCGGTTTAAGATGAAAATAAATGTGATGCCAATAGGGAAATAGAGGTGAGATTAGGAATATTCGTATAGGGACAGATAGATCCCCTTGCAGGGCGCGCGTTTCGGGTCAACGCTTCAACAACGAGTGTCAGAAGGAACACATTGTAACTTTTTCAATCATCTCTGTCCCTGAGTCACGCATTTCTGAGACACTTTCTTTTTGGTCCATAAACATTGCACAGTGATAAGAAAACCATGAAACCAATTCACATCTCAAAATTCATGTGTGAAAACACAAGGAAAGTAGATTATAGGTGCAAAAGGGATGAGTTCCCTTCACACTCCCATGCAAGGGGGATACAGGTCAAAATGGGGGTGCCTGTCGAAGGTCCCCCAGCGAATGTGTACAGATAAAAACTGGGACCCTGAGGCCACAGTGGGCAAAGCCATGCACTGGACCCGGGGCTTCCCATCTTCTTTCTCTGCACTGTAGACATCATTCCTGGAAACTTTTAAACTTGTGTCTCTTGCAGAGAAAAGGTTACTCCAACCAGCCCTTTATGAGGATTTATTTCAAACACATGATGACATATTTTGTAATCGATGTACAGACACGGAGTCCAGCACTGAATGCCGCTGTATTTCCAAAACGGTCTGTGACTTTAGAATCAGGATCGAATTTTAAAAATTTAACCTCCAGGTTTGTTTGGGGAGAATGTTTTTGATCAGCCCGGTGGATCCCTGCCTGGCAGTTTCAAGTTATCACAGGTGACATACTTAATAGGCTTGGTAAAGCCCCGGCGAAGACAGCCTCTGAAAAGACACAGGCCACTGCTATTTCGAATGAGGACCCAGACGGGAGTTTTTCCTGTGCCTGGAGACAGGGATGTGCCTCACCTGAGGATGAGACGTTAGCTTCTTACAGGTGGATCTGGTACCCTTGGCCCTACCTGAGCATGTGCTTTACTGGGCAAAGGTGAGTCTTGCACAAATCACAACACTGACCCGCTTCTTGCTGCAGACAGACTCATTCAAACTGAGCGTGTGGCTTGAAATACTCTGGAGAAGATCAGAGCATTTGGAACAGACCCTCTAGAAGGGATTATCCAGGTGATGTCGGTTCACAGGTCTGCACAGAAGATGAAGAAGACCCAAAGCAGAACAAGCAGAGAGCTGGTGGGAAAGCACACGACTGGATGGGTCTCTTCTGAAAATATGACAAGGTATGAATATAGCAGAGACGGTTCAAATTTCCCCACCATCCCTCTGACAGAGGGACCACAAGTCTGTGCCTCTCAGGCATTTTTAAAAAGTGTAAATAGAGTCTGGGTGATTTTAAAAACATATTTCACTGGTCCAAATTTTAAAAATTTATTTTGTAAACATGAAATAGCTTACCTAGACAGAGGGGCTTATAGAGTGGATGGAAATGAAATAAATTTCTATTGTTTCACGTTCTGGTAGAAACAAAATTATGTAATACAGTTGAAGTCTACTATTGCATCAGAGTCAGTTATTGCCTTCTTACAAAATAGTTTTCCGGGACTTCCCTGGTGGTCCAGTGGTTAAGACTTCGCTTTCCAACTCAGTGGGGTGCGGGTTCGATCCCTGGTCGGGGAGCTAAGATCCCACATGCCTCGCAGCTAAAAAAACCAAAACATAAAACACAAGCAATATTGTAACAAATTCAATAAAGACTTTAAAAATGGTCCACATCAAAAAAAAAATCTAAAAAAAAAAAAAAAAAACCTTTTCCTCCCCTGATTCTATTCGTTAGAGAAATACCAGCAAACACAGCAAGGATTGAAGAGCACATTAAAATCACACCATCCCTAGATCGACTGTGCTGTGATAATCACTCATAAGTGTTGTATTTCTCCTAGTGCTTGTCCTGTGAATATAGTCTGTGAGCATAGGCAGAGTTTTGTCATAGCATCTCATAAAATGCTTTTCCCCCTTTGCCTTGTAGAAGTCTACATTTTAACCTGTCTCAGAATTTCCTCTCAAAACAGGCAGAGCATGTGTCTGTTTTTAGCTGCGTGTTCAGAGCAGCCAAAAGGAAGAAACAGCCCAAGTGTCCATCAATGGATGAATGGATAAAGAAAATAGGGTCCATCCACACAATGGAATATTACTCAGCCATGAAAAGGAGGGAAATTCTGACACAGGCTACAAGGTGGATGAACCTTGAAGACATTATGTTCAATAAAATATTTTCTATAAATATGGTTACCAGTGGGGAGAGAGAAGGGGGAGGGGAAAAATAGGGGAAGGATATTAAGCAGTACAAACTACTATGTATATATATATATAAAAAAAAGCAACAAGCATTGAGGTGATGTTCCCACCAATGCCTCAGCACTTCTGATTATAAGGGAAAGAGATTGAGCACAAGTGATGCAGACAATAAGGCAATGGAAATGGGACATCTGGTGTACCCCCAGACAAACGGATGGATGTCTCCACATGGATGTCTTCAGATGCCATGTCATGTGCCTTGAGCTTGCGTTTCAGCTACAAGGAAGGGACCCAGGTGGATCCACATCCTCAGACTTCGTTCCTAAAGGGGTGAAGGGAGAGAACAGCGTCATGTGCATGAACCCTCTGGCAGGTGTTATAAATATACACAGTGGAATATTATTCAGCCATTAAAAAGGAAAGAAACTTGCCTTATGTGACAATGTGGATGACCCTTGGGAACATTATGTTCAGTGAAATAAACCAGTCACCGAAGGACAAGCATGATCCCCATTCTATGAGGAGGAATATGAAATAGTCAAACTCATAGAATCAGAGGGTAGAGCAGTGGCTGACCGGGGGCTGGGACGAGGGGGAAAGGAGTAGTTCATTGTCTCAATTATGTAAGATGAATAATTTCTAGACATCGTCTGTACAGCATTGTGACTGTAGTTAATAATATATTGTGCACTTAAAAATGTGGTAAGAGGATAGAACTCATGTTAAGTGTTCTCTCAATACACCCACACACAAAATTACAGTTTTACGACCTGCTTTTTCCCCTTAGGACAGCAAAAATATTTTCAAGTGCTCAAAAAAAAGAAAAGAGAACCAGAAGATGTGCTTTGAAAAGAGGAATCATTTTACTGTGATACTGAGACGGGAATGACTTATTTTATAGGTCAACTATGCCAGCAGGATTGGGGCGAGGGCGGATTGTGTGAGACACTCGCTTGCCTTGTCTTTAAAAAAAGGCAAAATCAGGACTTTTCTCTTCTCCTCAAGCTCCAGTAGGACTCTGTAAGGCGCTGCTTCCCGTCCCTGTAATGATCCTGTCTTCGTTTAAAATGTTGATATTTGTTCATCACGGATTTTTTTTTTTGGCATTCACTTTGATGGTTTAAAAACATTGCATTAAACTATTTGTCTTGGGTGAACTTTTGGAGGCCACGCCCCCTAAATTTTGTACCCGAGGCAAAGCCTCAGTTGCCTCACCCTAGCTCCAGCCCTGTGAGTGACCCCCAGACCTGAAAGTCTACTGTTCAGAAAAAATCAACCCTTAGCATCCACCTGTATTTAAGAGTGGACGTTCACATATTTGGAAAAGGCTGGTGTCCCTGGACCCGTTACTCCTGTTGCCATGAGGGTCCATCGGAATTCATTTGACACTGAACGGTCGATCCTAATCCGATATCTCTATGGCTAAAGTAATGGACAGAGTCCAGCCTCAAAATCGATTTGTCAGATAACTTATGAACCTATTAATTGCTTGTTAGGTCATCTATCTTGTTGTCTTGGGAACGGCGAGAGTGACGTTGCCTATTTTTCTAATGAACCAGCCAAGACTCTAAAGATTTCAATTTACACCTGGTAAGCGAGTGAGTTACGAGACCCCCGCTCTCGGTTAATGAGCTCCGTGGATCATTACGGCCGAGGCATTTTTAGAAGCATCCTCAACTCAGTGACTTGACGGTGGAGAAAACGGAGGCTGATAAAGGCTGAGTCTCAAAGTCCAGCGCGTTTCCTGAAATGTACAGACCAGCAGACATCACGTCAACTCTCCCCCAGAGAAACGGGCACATTGTAGATGTAACTGGAAATCCCAGAATTAAATTTTAAGAGCTCGTACTTGGGATCCATTGGAGAAGGATCTCTTACGGGTGATAGTTTCCTGAAATGACGCCATATGCATTCGACTTGGGCAACATCTTGGAAAATGTGATCTGGGAAACAGTAGTGCTTTTAAATATAGATTAAATGATGCTAAAGAGATTTTTCTACCTATTTTTTTTGGGGGGGGGAGGGGGTCACATAATCAATTTTAAAGCTGAAAAATATCGTTTGCTCTTTGGTTTCTATTGTTTTCTGAAGACCTTCTGGTTTTATACGTAGGACCTGGTCAGGCTATCAGGAGGTAAGGGAGGATGAGCCTTTCCGAACTGCTGAGAAGCAAGGCGTGAGCTACAGAGGGCTATTCCTCAAGGCTCCCTGCTAAGGTCATGCAAGTGATAAGCAGAGTGTTCACTGAGCCACAGAGATGCATCCGTTGGGGGTCAAGGTGAGTCCTGTGGCTCAGATTCGCACCCATCCTTACCGTGGCCCCGTATCCCACAGGCTACACCAGATAGCATCCACATCGCAGCTACCCCAGAGCACAGCCGTCTCCAAAGAACTCCCTGCAAATAAAGACCAGATGTTACACGGTCTTTATCTTAACAAGCACAGATTCCGATTAACCCGGAATTTGTACTCCTCTAGAATTAGGTTGATTTAGCTCTGTCTCAGCAACTAAGCCAAGGAGGGGGAGAGAAGAAAGAGTTTAAAAATTACATGCAGAGGAAAAGAGAGGGAAACAAAAATTTGTAACACATGGCTCAGCCTTATTTGTAGAGCAGACAGAAACATCCATTAGAAGTATATTGATTCACCAGACCATCGGCGACCCTTTGAAAAGCGTTAGTGATGGCTGACTTCCGTACGGCGTTTGTTTCCCCCCAGTACCCCGGCTCTCGACATACGGAGATGAATCTGTCATTGTCCGAGCCAGTGAGCTGTGCCCGTGGAAATGGTTAGCAGAGCAGACAACCCAGAATCTCTGGAACACGAGGAAGAATTTGAGAACACGAGCACGTCCACGCAGAGGACATGGTAGAATGTAAAAACAATAAGCTTCCCCAGTGACTAGGATAGATACACAGGTTCCTGGAAAGGGCCCTCAGTGATTAAAGGCTTCCTGGAAGAATTTAGAACATAAGGAGGCAAAAATCAAGGGACTGTCTACGTCCCGTAGAACTTTCACTTCTGAGGTGGGAAGACGTCCTTGTCAACGACATGCGAATAACTATCAACGGTGCGTGGCCTCCAGACCACAGAGCTGGAAACACGCAGCTCAGTTCCTCAGTTCACAAATGGTCGAGTTTTAGAATTTTGAAGGGCAAGACCTTCTGTTGCCTAGTTGCACGCATCCGGCATGGTTGTGGGTTCCTCAAGAGGAGGAAGGAAACATTCTATGAGGAACATTAATAAAAAACCAAACATCTTGTGATAGGATTAAAACATTCAACATGCCTGGACTGCACATGCCGTTGTACGTCTTGGAAATGTGAAAATGTGTCTTCACCCCGTGGGTGTTCGGGGCGGGGGTTGCCGCCAGCCTGATTCTACGATGATGCCATTTCTTCTTCACAAAGAATTTCATTTAAACTCTGAACTTTCTGATAGGTAATTACAGGCAGGAAGCCAAGCACATATGAATTTTATATTTATGGTCCAATCAGAGGTCACCATTGAAATTCCAAAAACTGCCTTCAGAAATACGTTCGTGGGTCGTTTTTATTTTAATTGCATTTCCTCCTCTCTGGTATGGCACGACCAGCTGGAAAACAAAACAAAACAAAACAAACAAACAAAAAAACCCAGAACAGATGTTTCAGGGGAGGCGTCAAGAATCTGGCGGTGTCCTGAGCACCCCCTCCTGCCATCTTCTCACATGCAACGTGGCGGGACAGCCAGCCTGGGTGAGGAAGAGTGCTGGTGTGACGTTTCATGCACTTCCCTGTAAACTTTTCTAAAAGCACTTGTTCAAGCTCTCGACTGAGGCACACATAGTTGTTTATTTAATCCGTGTAACAATGAAACATCCCTATGCATACGGATATGAGTATCCACATTTGTATCTCACAAGAGCAGTATCCACTGGACATTGGATGAGACTCCGGTGGGGGGAGGGGTGTCGCTGATCCCTCTCTTTCCAGCACATCTGGTGGGAGGTCTCACCATCCATGTTCCCCCCACCCCCGTTGGTTTTCTGCCATGTTCGTTGTTTGAAAGCATCACAGTCACGTTCTCCTTGGTACCCCACTCCGTTGAGCACAGTGAAGAGAACATGACTTTACTTGTGGGATGAATCCAACATTTCTCCTGCCAGCCCATGAAAACTCGGCAAACGAAACCTTCCACCCACGGCAGAAGCTCAAACATCCATTAGGATATACTTTATTCCACTGCAGGACAAGACCAGTGTCCACTTCCTCCTGGTGGAGGTCGTGCATGTGGTCTTCACTTTGGACTATGCTCTTCTTGCACCCATGGCACTTCCATCCACCCAGGAGGCTGTGGGAAGGCATGTTATGAGTCCAAGCCCATACTGCTCACTGCACGACAGGCCATTAAACCGAGATATGAGTTGTTGGAACAAGGAAGAGGGACTTTATTCGGAAAATCGACAGACTGAGAAGACGCTGGACTCGTGTCCCAAAGAACCATCTTCCCTGAGTTAGAATTCAGGCTTCTTTTGTACTAAAAGGGAAGGCAGTAAAGTCAAATATTTCCTTGTTCTGGTCAGCCTCGGAGGGGAGGTGTTCATTTCTTCCTTCCTGCAGGTGGGCCTGGTCAGGATGTTTCCTGTGAGCTAAACAAAGGTATTTCATGCTCATTGCCTGCGAGGTCTGGTTCCCAGAGATGGGCCGTTACGTATAATCTAAGCTTATAGGTAACATCCCTGTAGTGACTAACTTGCAATAGAATACAAAGGTTCTGCCCTTTCACAGGAAGGTATCATTCGTGATGCTGACCATTGCTCCCGAGAATGTGGCCATGTGGAGTAGAATTTTGTGCACGGCTTTGTGCAGATATATGCCTGGTCCTTTTTGTCCAAATGCCCTCTGGATAATCCCAAGTGAGGTGTCACCAGCACGTTATCTCATCAGGTGTCTCCCTGCATTTGCCTCATCCTGGTATGGGGACCACCATTCTCCCAGGCTTCTTAGACTTGGCTCATCTTACCTACTGCCATGATGGGTCCGCCACCCTCCTACATCCAGACTCAAGACTCCTCTTCAAAGTATGCTTTATTGTTTCTTAATCCTACTTTATATACGTTCCCAGCAGGAACTGTCAAAAGTGCAAGAAGAAAACAATGCAAAGAAGATTTTATGAAATCGTCCATAGTATCTTTCTCCACTGGAAGACAGATACTCTTTACTATGGGTGTTCACACCTCTCATTGTTTTCTTGTTCATGTTGTTTTTTTTGACTTCACAGCACTTAGCGGAGATGTAATTCTTGGATCACAGAGGGGGAGGACATTTTTAAGGCTTCTCATTTGTCAACCAAGCGCTTTCCCAAAAGAGTGTCCTAATTGTACACCACCTTCCCTGAAGAACTCACTCACGGGTAGTACCTTGTTGGGGGAAAAGCACTGATTTGCAAGACCCAAATGGGATCCCATTGTTTGAAAGAAAGTGTTTCTATAATGTTTACTGAACTCGAACATTTTCTTTTGATTATTGCCCATTTGTCTCGTGTCCTTTGGCTCTCGGATTGGGGAACATTACCTTTGATTTGAAACAGTTCTTTATGGATTAATGATGTTTTTTGATGCATAATGTATTTTCCAAATGTTCCCTCATGTTCCCTTTAATTTTGTATATATTTTGTGACGCACAGAAGTCTTGGCTTTTTTTTTTTATGGAATGAATTAGAAAAACCACCTTTGTCACATCATAAACTTTCAGTATATTTCTCAACTGTTATTGATCTGTCTCTTCCTACGCCAGGACCTTACTGCTTTCATTTATTGGGTCTTTATAAAGGATTTTATTGTCTGCTAATGCATGTTCATTTTTTCCACTCTTCTTCAGAAATGGCTTGGAGTTTTCACCAGTTTATTCTTATGGACATATTTTTGGAATCACTCTACTATTTCCAAACCTTAGAAAAAAATTCCTAAGGGATTAAGTCTATATTTTAATCTGGGAAATAATGACATATTTATAATAGTAAAGCTTTACATCCAGGAAGGCAACATACTTCTCCATTTAAGTATTCTTTTATGTGCCTCTGGAAAACTTTGCATTTTTCTTTTCAATTGCTCCAGTACGTTTCTTATGAAGTTTATTTTGTTGTAATAGTAACATGATTTTTATATGTTCTACATGTTGTATTTCCATCATATGTACACTTTTCCTATCGCCGGTATATTTTTGCCAGTTACTGGTTCGTGGTTCTCGATCTTCATTACCTCTTCAGTGTCATCAGCGTAAATTCTTCCAGTGTTTCAACTTTAAGCGTGTTGAGGCAGTCCCTTTTACATTCCCATTTTACAAATCCCTTGTCTGATGTCGCCCCATTTCTAGTCCAATAACCATCACACCTTTGCCTGTCTCTGGGTAACAGCCACTTCCTAATGCCCTCTTCCCAATACTCTGCCTCATCTGTCCTACATCCTCCGCCCCACGAACCCCTCCAAGCCAGCTTTCGTGATGCATCACCACCTTGACTCACCCAACAATCCTAACTGTCCTGACCTCTGTTTGCTGGCACCACTTTGCCCTCCAACTCTACTCCATGTCAAGCAGCCCACATCACCATTGTCCAAGATGGCATACCACTCCCGAGGGTGTGTCCATCCGTCTCCACACTGTTTCTCTCCAACCCATCAACCCAGAGGGATGCTCTGCTGCCCTTTGCCCATCTTCAGGAGAACCTGTGTGTCAGGCTGTGTCACATGAGGCTTTTACGACCTGTGTCAGGGCAGAAAGTAGAGGGAGACAGGATCAGAGTGATCTTCATGCTTCTGCTGTTTTCACAAACTCCTTCCGCTTAAAACAGTCAGTCTGGGGCTTCCCTGGTGGTGCAGTGGTTGAGAATCCGCCTGCCAATGCAGGGGACACTGGTTCGAGCCCTGGTCTGGGAAGATCCCACATGCCGCGGAGCAACTGGGCCCGTGAGCCACAATTGCTGAGCCTGCGCGTCTGGAGCCTGTGCTCCGCAACAAGGGAGGCCGCGATAGTGAGAGGACCGTGCACCGCGATGAAGAGTGGCCCCCGCTCGCCGCAACTAGAGAAAGCCCTCGCACAGAAACGAAGACCCAACACAGCCAAAATAAAAAAAAAAAAAAAAAAAAAAAACAAAACCAAACAGTCAGTCTGGCAAGGGGCCGTAGTTGGGGTCCCATGTCAGCTGAACCCCGTCACACCTATGTGGCCAGCACATTAACAGATGCCGCACCAGGCACTTTGAGGTTCTATTTCCATTGTGCTGCCTTTTACCTATTACCTAGTAGGCACTCAGTAAAGAGGCAGTGAATTAAAGACTCAACAAACAACCAGCCTCCTGCTGTTCCCCACTGGTCACTCACCCATCCTCACATCTCACACAAACCCAATGGTCCTTCAATCTTCATTTATACGGTTCCTTCAAGGAAACATAAAACCTTGTCATTTTACAGCTCATGTGGCTCAGTGCCCTGCTTTCTACACCCTGCAGGGATGTGACTAAGCTCGGAGTCAGTGCTCTTTGCACAGTTAAAAAGTCTATATAACAGAGTAATAAGCCGGTGTTCTGATTTGCAAAGACGACAAATACTGTTCAGGATTGCAGAGCGTTTAATATATATATATTTTTTCTTCTTCTAGGAATGGGCAGGCTTTCAAAAGGCCAAACATTAGAATCCGGGCTCCATGCATTTTGTTGGAACAGCACCCTCAATGAGACAACATATCCTTTGGACAGCATGGTTGGAGATGATGAGATAAATACACCAAGGTAATTGGAATTCTTTGAAGGCTCATTTAAAGACCATCAGCCACGGTTTGGCGGGGGAGGGGGAAAAAAAGACAGCATTTAAAGCAAACGACTATCAAAGGCTTCTGACATAGCCTAATTTATTTTGGAGTCAGGGGTTTGCCCGATGGAATCAATAATATCTGCAAACCAGACAACCCAAAGGGAGGGGAGCGTTTTCCTACGTATTCGGCGTCAGCCCTGGGCTGCTGTGTTCCTGCATCACCGAGAATAGGGGCTGTGCACTGAGATTCGCTCAGCCTGGGTCCCTGGGTACCAGCCCTTCAAGGCGGCTTTGCCAGAATGTGGCTTATGTTGCCCAGAAAGGGATGTACTCAAATCGCGCCATGGATATAAGAGCATTCCGTTCAACTCAGCCAAAGGCAGTTGGCTGTGGCGTGAGAAATCCCGCCAGGTAATAGGGGCTCCTTGGAAGGCATTCTTGGGGTTTCTGCTTGGAAAACATACTGGCCTGGAGTGACACTTGGGTCACCCTGCATCTAAGCTGTGAGCCTGCAGGCTGGGGGCCTCTTTCCAAATTCCACATCCAAGGAAGAATGAGTTTGGTGAGCTTGGAGCCCCAGGGAAGGGGGGAGGAGGCATATTTGAATATGAAAGACTTTTCACAAAGGCTGGACCCCTGCCCAGCTGGTCTCTGCTGGGTCCCCATCATTTCTTTTTTTTTTTGTCTTTTTCACAATGACTCGGCCCCAGGGGGCAGCCATAGCGACTGCCTAAAACCCCCAGAGAATCCTGCTTCCTTGGCTGTGCCCAGCCCCAAGCAGAGGATCAAGTTTGATTGTTTCTTGGTTAATGTTTCCTTAAAGATGGGCCACGAGGCTTTTGTTCTGAGTGCATTTTGGAGGCTGTGAACCTGACTTTTATATTGAGGGGGTAGAGTGACAGTAAAAAAAAATCAGAGAAAGTGGTAGGAAAGGAAAATTTTGGAGAGTTGTCAGATCTACATCCAGGAGGCAAATATTTGTCTGAGGGTTTCTCAGCCTCACATTACTGACATGTGGGGCTGGATCATTCTCTGGGGTGGGGCGTTCTGGGCACTGTGGGGTGTTGAGCAGCTTCCCTGGTTTCCACCCACCAGATGCCAGTAGAATCACTTCTCCAAGCTGTGACAACCAGAAATGTCTCCACAAATCGACAGATGTTCTCAGGAAGGCAAAATTGCTCACACTTGAGAACTATTGTGACGTGGGTAGATGATAGACAGATGGATAGAATGGATGGATAGAAAGGACGAAGAAAGGATGGAAAGAAGGGAGGAAAGAAGGAGGAAGGAAGGAAGACAGGATGAATGGATGGACAGATAAGTAGATACATGAGATAGAGAGATAGATAGATATGATAGGAGGGAGAATGGATGGTGGATGGAGGGAGGGAAAGAGAGAGGGATGGAGAGATAGATGATGGATGGATGGATGATGGATAGATAGATAGATGGGTAGATAGGTATGATGGATGGATAGCTAGTTACATTGATAGATAGTTACACAGATGATAGATGAATAAATGGATGGATAGATTGATGGTAGATAGGTAGATGGATGGATGGATAGATAGACAGATAGATAGATAGATAGTCCCCTGGTCTGGACAATAAAGTCTGGGCCACAGAGACTTGCTGTCTATTTCAGCTTTATGACTCGAATCTCTGGTTCAATGGATTTCACAGTTAATTTGATTACTTTTAGGCCCTTTTGTCATTAAAAATTCTTCCTAAAGAATCCAGTTATCTCTGTGGGAGTGCAAGCTCCTTCTCCGTAACCTTCAGGTGCTGAGACCACAGTAGATTCATTCAAGGTCCATTGTAGTCCAGAGTCACTCCTCCGTACACATGGGGATGCCAAACATTACAAGACTCTTAAACACTTGAAAACATAAATGTCCAAGTAGTTTGGGTTGCATAACCGCCCTTGTATCTTTGAGATAGTTGCCATATTCGAAAACTACAAACCTTTTCAAAGACAAAGCGAAAGGTTTCCATGCGGAACTTTGCAAAATTTGCTCTCACTTCAGAATCCTAAAGATTTTTCCTTCTTGTGTTTTCATGTTTCTTTACGTTATCCTATTACAAAGAAGGTTCCAATCATGAGAATCCCATGTAAACACTGAATTAACCTCCATGTGTTTGGTGGTTTTCCCCTCATCCATCTGATAAGCTTAAATCATGATAAGCATCACATATTTTGTGTGTGTATTGTATTTTTTTTTTTTGACATTTGGTTCTATTTGCCTTGAAATAGTCATCCTGGACTTATCAGGTCTCTGCAAACGATGTCTCCAGTGTACCGTTAATCTCATTTTCACCCATGCTGTTCCAATTTTCAGTTGATACCAAAGATAGATTTATCAACTCAGTGTGTAGTTGTGTTTCTTTTTGCCCAAAGTACTGAAGACAAATCAGTAACAGAACCAGGTTACAGGGAAGAAAATGAAAGAAGGGAAGGAAGGAAGGAAAGAAGGAAAAAAGGGAGGAAAGAAGGGAGGGAGGGAGGGGAGAGGGATGAGAGATAGATAGATGATAGATACATAGATAGATAGATAGTAGAATAGCTAGCTAGCTAGTTAGCTAGCTGGATATGATGGATGGATAGATACATTGATAGAGAGATAGATGGATAGATAGATGAGTGTGGACAGATAGATGGATGGGTGGAAAGATGGATGAATGAATGGATGGGTGGATGGATGGATGGATGGAGGGTTGGATAGATAGATATAAGAGCTCATACTTATAAAAGATGACAGATGATATAATAGATAGATAGATATGATGGATGAATAGATAGATACACTGATAGATGCATAGACTGATAGATACATAGATAGATAGATGGTAGATATAATGTATTGATAGATTACAGAATAGAGATAAATAGATGAGAGAGAAGGAAGGGAGGAAGGGAAGGAGAAAGACAC
The DNA here is from genome assembly GCF_965194805.1 of Balaenoptera borealis. Lineage (NCBI taxonomy): Eukaryota > Metazoa > Chordata > Mammalia > Artiodactyla > Balaenopteridae > Balaenoptera > Balaenoptera borealis. Next base: position 975,467 of record NC_138881.1, on the reverse strand, counting down.
TGCATTATTCACTCTAGGTTGAAAATACTCGACACCCTATCTCCCCATATCATACCCTACAAGGCTTCCTTCTTTCCGTTTCTTTTGTTTTTTTTTTAATTTCAGAAAGAAAACAGAAACTGCCTTCTCTTGACTTCCTTCCTGCCTTGCCACTTGCCCCTCCCTCCCTGGGACAGACAACAGGGGTCCCTTATTGTGGGAGATCACAGCCTTCTTCCCTTCAAGCTGGACAGAGCCTCAGAACCCTTCTTAACACATTGCTGAGGGCAGCCATTTCCAACTGGCTGACTTCATGTGAGACATGAGACCTAATCACCATCCTCGGCCTGGCGAGTCAGGGAAGACGTATGAATAAGACCGGGTATGCCCGCAGAGTGTTTAGGGATGCCCAGAACTTCGGAGAAAGGCAGTGCCAGTGGGGAGGAAGAGAGAGGGGTCCCCAGGTTGGAGAACAGAGACTAGAAGCCGATGTAATCTGAGTGCCAACATGGCGACGGAAACGGGGCTTCCTCCCTCTCCTGGTGGCCCCAGGCCCATAGCTCTGACTTCTGAAATTGCTCCCTTTCCTGCAAAGCCGTGAACACAAGCCTTTGTCAGCCGTGTGGCTGTCGGATCCCAGGATGCAGGAATAAATGACACTGCATCCCTGGGGTCCACAAGCTTTGGGAGGTAATTGGGTGGAAAACAAGCACAGATGCAGATGTGCACATGCCCCACGGAGCATCGGGGAGGGGCATCTTTTCCGTGAGGAGGGCGTGCTGTGTCCACAAAGCCCTCATCAGGAAGCTGGTGTCCAAAAGAGCAGGTGGTGCAAGCACAGACCATATTCTGTTTATCCATCATCCATCCATGGACACTTGGATTGCCTCTGCCTTTTGGCTGCTGTGAATAATGGTGCTTTGAAGACAGGTGTACAAATATCTCTTGGAGACTCTGCTCTCAATCCTTTTAGGTACTTACCCAGAAGTGGGATTTCTGGGTCATAGGGTACAGGTCTGGTTTTGAGGGTAATGGCTTATCCTTGCCAGGTGGCCATGAGCCTTAAGCAGAGTACATGTCAGCCCCTTGTACAGGGTCCGGCTTACAGTAGGTGCCCAATAAATGCTTGTTGCTGTGACCGCACTGAAGGGCAGAAACATCCATGCCTGTCTACTCTGAAAGGTTAACCTGTCTGGAGTATAAGGGTTTATGTGGATGTCCTTCTGAGCCCAACTGCCAATCTGTTCCTTGCCTTTTCAGACATTACTTTGAAGTGTTTGAATAAAAACAAATGCTTGGAATGTTCATCAACTATACTTCCATAAAATTTTTTTTCTAATTAAAAAAATGAAAACAAATGCTTGGCAGCTCCAATACTATTATTTATTCTACCTTTCTTTCATTATTTATGTGCTATTCTCAGTATATTAACATGAAGCATTGGTCGTGTTATGAGACGGAAATTTTACTATTTATATGCAATAAATGTATTCATTAATAATTGACTGGATTACGTAGACGGCACACAAATAAATATAGTGAATTATTAATTTATAACACACTGGGGGGATTTATAAAATTCTTGTAAATACAGTCTTTAATCAACTATAGACTTTAAAAAACCACTTTATACTACGGCTCAGATCTTGTTTATCTATAGCCCCTAATTGAATATTTATATATTTGCATATTAGCAGATATAAGCTTACATTAAAAAAAATAGATCAGGTATCCTTTCAGAAAAGAATCATCAAAATGGAATGCAAAAATACTGAGTCAATAAAGGGATTCACCACAACTGAATCCGCTAATTAGAATTCGATTTCCATGGTTAGACTATCAACAATCACCTGATTGATCCAAAATATCCAGTTTCTTAGACTCACAGACTTAGAGATAAACTTCTGGTTAGCAAGGGTGGAAGGGTGGGGGAGAGGGATAGATTGGGAGTTTGAGATTGACATGTACGCACTGCTATATTTAAAATGGATAACCAACAAGGACTTACTGAGCACAGAGAACTCTGCTCAATATTCTGTAACAACCTAATTGGGAAAAGAACTTGAAAAAGAATAGATACATGTATACCTATAATTGAATCACTTTGTTGTACACCTGGAACTAACACAACATTGTTAATCAGCTGTACTCCAATATAAAATAAAAAAGTTAAAACAACGACAACAAAAACCATCAAAATATCCAGTTTCTCTACAGCCTAATTACAGAGGCAGATTTCACTGCATGCATTTCACAGCAAGGAGGCAATTTTTTACTATTAAGAGAACTTAAGACATTGGATCTCTAGCTAGAAAAATGTATGTAATAGCCAGCATTTGCCGTGGAACAAACAGCCCTGGAACTCAGGAGGATTTATTTTCTCTTGGAGGTCATGGACTCAAGGGCTGACTACCAGCAGGGTTACCACAGCTGCCATTTTGCACACCATCCACTGAAGTGATGCTTCACACACAGAACTTAAAAATGAACCCCATTGATAAGCAGGAAATGTTTATTTTGTATGAACAACTTGGTGTTTTCAACCATGACTCAAGATAATTATGAAGGCTTTGGGGATGGATTTTGGAATCCGTTGAAGATATTTCTAAAGCAAAATAACGTGCTTAGAAAAATGGATATTGTGTGTTCAAGGTACCGCCTGTGTCTCGAGTGTTTACCAGTTTCTAAAGGGTTTCTTGATCGTCCTAAAAGGAAGCCACCAGCTTTGTGGAAATGCTCATCAAAAGCCGTTAGATACAAAATAATGCCATTTGCAGCAACATGGATGGACCTAGAGAATGTCATAATGAGTGAAGTAAGTCAGACACAGAAAGACAAATATCATACGATATCACTTATATGTGGAATCTAGGAAAAAAAAGGTACAAATGAACTTATTTACAAAGGAGAAGTAGAGTCACAGATGTAGAAAACAAATTTATGGTTACCAAAGGGGAAAGGGGGGTAGGGATAAATTGGGAGATTGGGATTGACATGTACACACTACTACATATAAAATAGATAACTAATAAGGACCTACTGTATAGCACAGGGAACTCTACTCAATACACTGTAATGGCCTAGATAGGAAAAGAATCTAAAAGAGAAAGAGTGGCTATATGTATATATATAAAAAAAGCCATCATATGGAACTTATCCCTTCTGCCTGTGGGATTCATAATGGAAGAAATTCAGAAATACTCGGAGATCTCTGGAAGAAAGTTCACAGAGGTCATTAAAGGCATGGAAAACCGGCTCTAAAAGAATGGCCCAGAGTAAGTGGAGTTATTCAGAAGCCTGGGAGACGCTTCAAACATCCTGTACACGACTCGGCGAGGAACCTTGGCCTCCTAAGTAGCTTCTGCTCATGGGCACTAAAAGCAGAAGTTTTGAAATGGTCCCAGAGGGAAGCAGATCCGAAGGAAATGCAACAGGTGAGGAGGGTCAGAGATGCCAAGGAGAGGCACAGAGGGAAGACTTGCGATGTCTGTGCCGTAGGGATCCTGCAACCCTGCCGGGTACGTCTCACCACCTCCAGGAAGGCTCATCCAGGGCAAGGGCTGATGGGCAGTGGCCTGCCTGTGCCAGTGGACGTCTAGTGCCTCCCCCTCACCAGAGATGGTGTGTCCTTCCTTACAGACCCCCAGGAGGGCAGAGTCTAATCCAGCTCTTCAAGAGCAGGACCCACGCGTGCCCCCGCCAAGCGTCTATACCACGTCTTCCTGGGGGTGTGGTTTGGAGATTTCCGAGCAAAACTGAGAGCCAAGATCTAAGTCTCAGGGAACCCCCTGACCGTTCAGCGGTGACAGGCATCTCTCGAAAATTACATTTCTTCATCTGAGTCATGGAACAGTTGCTCAAAGCCATCTGGGCATCTTTCCTGCTCAAGTTCTCCAAGAGAAGAAGATAATATGATATCATGTGAAAAAAAAAAATGCTGTCCCAAAAGAAGCCCGTCAGAGTCTTTCACTGTCATAACCCATCGAGGGAAAAGAAATATACATGGAATCCACCACTTCAGAATAGCACGAGAAATACAGAAAAAGAGAGGACCCATTTTCAATCCGGCTCCTCTTTCTCCGAATGCCCTCTAGGTGTTCTCAGATGTCTCTTTTTTGCCTGACACACAATAAGTCAGAACGTATCTCAGGAATGGAAACACGAAAACCTGTTTACTGATGTGTTTGGTTGTCATCTTGTTCTTGTACAAGGCATCTCCTCTGCTTCCTCCAAACCCCACTGGGGGCCCAGCAAACCTACCTGACAAATCCTCTCCCATTTGGTAAAAGGGTCCATGAGCTCTCCAGCTACAGAGAATGCTTTTTGTAGGAAAAGGCAATGCCTCTGAAAAAAATAAAGGCATTTTTTCCCTTGCTGGTCTTCAAAGGATGAACTTTATGAATGTTCTGGGGCTGTAGGAACAAATGACCACAGACCAAGTGGATTCAAACAATAGAAATTCATTCCTCTCCAGTCCTGGAGACCAGACATCTGAGGTCAAGGTGTCTCAGAGCTGCGCTCCCTCTGGAAGCTCCAGGGGAGGGTCCTCCCTGCTTCCCAGCTTCTGGGGACTCCAGGAGTCCCTGAACTTGTGGCCACATCCCTCCCACCTCTGCCTCTGTCTTCACACGGCTTCTCCTCTGTGTCTGTGTCTCTCCTCTTCTGTCTCTTAGAAGGACCCTGTCATTGGATGTAGGGCCACACTCATGCAGGAGGACCTCATCTCAGACCCTTCACTTCATCACATCTGCAGAGACCCTGTTTCCAAATGAGGTTCCATTGCACATGTTCGTGGATTTAGGGTCCTTTACGTTTATGGTGCCTAGTTACGGCAGCCCTAAAAGCTAATACACAGAGCAAGATTGTTACGTTCAGAACACAGTCCACAGCCCACAGAATCTGAGGAGGAAAAACTGCATCTTCCAGCAATTATACTTCCCATGGATCTCAGTTGGGTCCTAGAACAAGTGTCTCCAATTTTTATAACCAGGAGCTTTTGGTAACAATACAAATGTGCTTTGCTCTAAACTGAGAAAATGGTCTTAAGCGTGGAATTTAGCATAACTGGATTTGAAGGGGGTGGGTGCGTGGATGAGTGTGGAGAATGTAATCTTTTCTTTCTCAGGGAAGAAACAAGAATGAAGGCTGTGAAGCCCCCCATGGAAGTCAGCATCTGCTAGGAATTAAATGCTCAGATGGAATCAAAGAGTCAGGCGATGCTTGGGGCTTTTTAATACTAGAGACATTTGTGTGAAACCTGCTTCTGGGTTCACAGTTTCCCTTTCCTTTATTGATAACCCCTGCCGTGAAAAGTCTTGCCCACAAAGCCCTTCTGCATTGTCAGACACAGTGAAATCTCCCTACATGTCCCTCTCCTTAGATTGGGTGAAAGTCCCTCCCACAGCAAGGCAAGAGCCAACCCATCCACTGACAACCCATCCACTGATTGATTGATTTCAACACTTGTTGCAATATGACCTTTCTATTGCAATAGTCTTTATAAACTGTCTCTTGTTGCCCCAAGCAATTAGGGATTCCACGAGGACAAAGGTTATTGTTTCCATTGTAACCCAACCTTGATCTTGGGATGCTCAGAAAACGCTGTGTGAATTGATGAATCGTCCTCTTCTTTATGCCAAGATGTGCCCTTCAATTCATTTCCATCCCAGGCAGCCTCTTCATCTGATGAGTTCAATACGGCAGCCCCTTGCCCTCACCACCACCACCAGAAACATCCAGAAGGGACCCAAAGTCCTTCTTATGGGGCCATCTTGTTGGAAAGGGTCTCTCTGTATGTGAAGTACGTCACCCTGGTCTCCAAGGTTATGCCTCGGAACAAGATGCTGCATTACTTTCCTTGAGATCCCCTTGGCTTTCGCAAACTACCCTTCCAATCCATCCACCCATCCACTTACTGGGTCTCCTCCTCACCATGGTCCACTGTGCACCCTGGTCTGCTTCTTTCTCCTCCTCGCTTCCTCCGTGTAAGCCAGACATCTCCACTGGATTCATCCACACCCATCAGCCCTGGTTTGGTTTAATTTAATTCTCCTCAGTATAAAATACGCAATCTGTGTCGGGTATCACCCTGGGTGCTCCAGGTACAGGAAGATGATTCCAGAAAGATACTTGAAACCCACATCTACCATGACCCTCCTCCCATCCAGCAACCCTCTTTCTCTGCCTGCCCCCAAACAGGCACCCTATCCAATCAACCACTCCACAGCTAGACATTTCAGGAAAGATTGCTGAAATTGCATACTCTTTCACACTCTGCGTACTCAGAGTGTGACATGATGCAAAGATAACCTCCAAGAAAAACCTACAAGTTGGTGGCCCCCAGAGGTGACATTTATAAGTGCAATGGTGACCACGGCGTGCTCTGTGCATGTCCGCACAATCACCCACGTGGCCTCACCTGCCCCCACCTGCACCAGGGAGCAGACGATGCAAGACGCGTGGCCTCAAGGTGCACACGTCTCTGTACCAAGTGATCTCACTTGAAGTATGACCTCGGAGCTTCTAATCATCAATCGGCAGAAGTGCATGAATCAATAATTAATGCAATAAAGAAAAGCATTTCAGGGGGTTCAGGACCTTCCTGAGTTCGCTTATAACGGATGTATTGATCTTTGATGTAATTTACATCTTTGATACACTAGCCCACTCTTCAGAGACTGTCAGCTTCCTGGGGTTTGAAGTTATTCCTAATTTGGATGTTTACTCAATTATCTATCTATCTATCTATCTATCTATCTATCTATCTATCTATCATCTATCTATCTATCTATCTATCTACCTATCTAGGTATCAATCATCTATCTAATCTATCTATCTATCTATCTACCTATCTAGGTATCAATCATCTATCTAATCTATCTATCTATCTATCTATCTATCTATCTATCTATCTATCTACCTATCTAGGTATCAATCATCTATCTAATCTATCTATCTATCTATCTATCTATCTATCTATCTATCTATCTATCTCTATCATCTATCAATCTACCTGTCAATCATCTATCTACTTACCTACACACATATACATATATATACATACATGTATACATCTTCATTCAATACATACAGTGACTTTACTTCATTCAATACACACAATGACTTCAAAGCCTCATTGCCATTAACTAACAGTGACTATTTTTAAACTACGATAGACCAACATTTAAAAAATTCACATCGCCCACCATATGACCTTTCTCACTGTCCCATAAAACAGGCACGGATAATTTTCGTGGTGATCAACACAAGCTGTACATAAAAGTACGGATTTTGCAATTTTCATGAAAGCTGCTGATTCCCCCAAGTTTCTTGGAGTCATGATTCTTTTTCCCATCTCTTACCTTTGCCTTTTTAAATAAATACTGCTAAGAGTGCTTTCACTTCTTCAAAATGTCGACCCTGTATCCTGTGGGCTGAAAATGATGTTTATAAACAAAATCTGCTAAGCTGAGTATGCCTTCTGTACTGATGCTGGTCACCATTTGTATCCAATGTTGATGATTCCGTGGTGGCTTTTTTACTCTTATCCTAAAATGCTCAGCTGTTGCACTTAACTTGTAGGCTGCACCTTCCACGTTTCTGACTCTTTCAAGCAATAGATCCCTTTCCCCTCCAGGGAAGGAACACGGGTGTTTCTTTCCATCCTTTATTTGATCTGCATACACATATTGATGGTATGTAATGTGCAGAGGTAGGAACATTGAGTGAAGATTGGTGAGAAAACACTATGCAGGAAAAGCAGTCCTTTCTCAAACGAAATTAGTGAGTTTTCTACGGCATGTCGTTAATCCCCGTGCTTTGTTTGTGTGAACATGTCCCTCAAGTACGTGGTGTTCTGTTCACACCTTCCTCTCCCACGTCCACCGTGAGCACTTTAGTGGTGAAAATGCATCCCTCACTTGGTCTGCTTCTTTTATACTTTCTAGTTTGTTGTATTTTTTAGATTCCACATATAAGTGATATCATATGGTATTTGTCTTTCTCTGCCTGAGTTACTTCACCTAGTATGATCACCTCGAGGTCCATCCATGTTGCTGTAAATGACATTATTTCATTCTTTCTTATGGCTGAGTCATATTCCATTATATATATATATATATATATATATATATATATATATATATATATACACACACACATACCATTATACCATCATATGTGTATATATATATATATATATATATATATATATATATATATATGCCACATCTTCTTTATCCATTCATCTGTTGATGGACACTTAGGTTGCTTCCATGTCTTGGCTATTGTACATAGTGCTCTATGAACAGTGGGGTGAATGTATCTTTTAAAATTAGAGTTTTAGAGTTTTTGGTTTTGCTGGGTGATATGATAATTCTATTTTTAGCAATAGAAGCAGACTCACAGAAAACCAAGTAGTGATTACAAGGGTGGGGGCAATATAAGGGTAGGGGATGAAGAGGTACAAACTACTATGTATAAAATAAATAAGCTACAAGGATATATTATACAACATGGGGGAAGATAGCCAATATTTTATAATAACTATAAATGGAGTATAATATTGAAAAACTGTGATTCACTATATTGTACACCTGTAACATATAATATTGTACACCTGTAACATATAATATTGTACACCTGTTACATATAATATTGTACAGCAACTATACTTCAATAAAGACAAACAAACAAAACAAATAAACCTTCCATCTGTGAACCCTTGGCTAAGCAGTAAAGAGTCTTGATTCCCTTGGGTGCTGCATCTGAGAGGGTCTAGCTCTTGGCTGCGGCCCCATTACTGTTCAGGTCTTGCAGTTTTGGGGACGTGAATGTGAATGCCCGCTGGGCATGGGGTGGGGGTCAGGTGGAGGGTGCCTCCTTAGGGAAGGTTCCAGGAGAACCCTCTCTCCTCCACCCAGACTGCAGGACAGGCAAGCCGTGTGGTTTTAACACCAGACATCTGGACGCTTCAACTTTTAGCCCTGAAACCCCGTCCGCAGTTGTGAGAACTCACCTAGCTCCACTCATTTGCTAAAACGAACGTCAACCTAGAAGAAAAAAACCCAGGAAGACCCCCCGAGTTAACGGCCATCAAATCGGAAACAGATGGATTCACATTTTGGCAGACATATTCATGAATTGGGAAACGAGAGAGGTTCTCGGAAAAGTGCACAGTGGGCAGCAGAAAAATCATTTTAAGATGTTGCCGTGACCTTACCGCAAGCCAAGATGGCCCTACCTACTACAAACAAGCTTTTCTTGGAAGTTTCCCGGTGTTTCTCCTGGCTGACTTGTCATTTCCACTTAGCAGGCTTTCCCAAATCTGGGTCCAGCCCCTGCCCCTCACAGCCTCCCCAGGCAGCAGCTCAGGGGCATATGGTGCCTCCAAGGGGCACCCCGACTCTGAGTGAGCCCAGGTCCAGGGCCTGGAACGCTGACTGGATTTGGCTCTGTGGCACCAACACTCCTCCCAGAGTTTCCTGAGCTTCTCCTCAACGTGGGAATCTCAGACCTCCTGCAGCCCATCCTTCTACTATCAATGTTCTAGTTCTATTACTAACATCCTTGAGAGAGTCTCTCCATGAGAATTCTGTGCTTCTCCACGCCTCCAAAAGTGACGGTCAGAGATGATTCCAAGGTGGGAAGTCCTGCAAAGGAGAGACTGAATCTCGGAAGCTGGGGAGGGGAGGAGGTGATAGGGAGGAGGGAGAGGAGAGAGGTGAGGAAGGTGGGGATGGAGGGAGGGGTAAGAAGGAGTTGGTGGGGAGGAGACAGTGAGGCAGAGGAGGGGAGTGATTGAGTGCTGGGGGATGGGCAGATACTTGGTGGAGGTGGGGGGGGAGTGGAGATGGGGAGGGGACAGGTTTCAGCTTGGGGACTTGGTTATGGGGTGTCTGGGGTTGAGAAGGTGAGGATGGTGGGCAGGGAGGTGGGGGTGTTGGAGCGGGGGGCGGGGATGGTGGGGTGGGGGCGGGGATGGTGGAGGGGGGATGGTGGAGCGTTGGGGGGGATGGTGGAGGTGGGGGCGGGGATGGTGGAGGTGGGGGGATGGTGGAGGGGGGGCGGGGATGGTGGGGGGGATGGTGGAGGGGGGGCGGGGATGGTGGGGGCGGGGGGGATGGTGGAGGGGGGTGGGGATGGTGGAGGTGGGGGGATGGTGGAGGTGGGGGGATGGTGGAGGGGGGCGGGGATGGTGGAGGGGGGGATGGTGGAGCTGGGGGGGTGGATAGTGGGGGGGATGATGTCCTTCCTCTCCTGTCCTTGGACATCAGGGGTGTGGGGACAACCCCGTGTCCTCCTTCCCCAGCTCGGGGACATCAGGGCACAGGGACAGCTCTAGCCCCTCCGTCCTGTGTTCCTGGTCCAGCAGGTGTGTGGAGACACCCAGGTGGTTGCTCCACCGTCCTCGGAGATCCGAGTGTAGGTGCAGCCCCACTGCACAACACGCAACCCGTACAGCTGGTCCAGAGCCCTATTTCTTGCTTTCACAGCAGTTTAGGTTTGTCCCCTCATTTAACCCAAAGGCTCTCACAGACCTTAAGCTCCATCCCAGCCCTGAAAGCTCACCATTTCCGTCCTAACAGAAGCCCGTGGGCCCGCTCTCTCTTCCAGCCCACTCCCTGCCTCTAGGCTGAGCCGCTTCTGCCGAGTTTCCCCTTCCCTTCCTCCAGGAGAGTTTGCCCAACAGCCTTCACTTTGTGGCAGCTGCTTGTTTTGTACTATTTTAATTGGTGCTGGGGTCCAGCAGGTTTACAAGCCCCATGTTGACACTAACGGGGCTTTAATAAGACGTCTAAGAGGTAACGGGAGTCCGGGGCTCTATAAATGTTTTAATTCACAGAAAAACCCACCCAAGTATTTCCATGTACACCCACTGTGGTCAGGACATAAAACTGACGACAGTCTGCGGTGGATTTTTCCACACTGCCTCTTAAAGTACTTTCTCCTCCCTCCTCCCTGAGGTCCCCAGCCCCTGCGTTTTAGTTTTTTATTTTTCCTTCTCCAAATTGGGCTACAATGATCTTCGCCAACCTGAGCCCTTAGGAAAATCACCCCTTACGATGTACCATATTTGCCTGCAAGAACCCCCGTGAAGAAAGCACACTTTTTGTTGCTCTCTCGTATATTCAAACATGCATTTCGGATCATGGATGAACCTCCAGATACACAAAAAACGTGCTGGAGATGTTCCTTCCCGGGTATTTTTGGCTGTCTTCTCTGCACTTGGAAGACACACTTAGCCGTGTGGTTTTATGTGGCGGGGAATTAGTGGCTCTGAGGATACTTTGAATGCGCTGACATAAGGACGCATCTTTAGGACACACCTGTTGTGTACAAGCTGCACCGCCCAAAGATTGGAAGATGAGGATGCATCTCCACGGATGAGAGGGAGGTGTTGGAAGACAGGGACTCCCGAATATGAACTTCGGACTTGAACAACAGCATTAAACACGTGCTGGGGTCTCCTTGGAGCAGAGAGAATGGGGATCCCTTGCTGTGGTTCTGTGGAACAGGGCTCGGAAGAGGGGGAGATTTTGCAGATGGGTCCGGGCACAGAGGAACAAGGGACGCAGCCGTGTGTGTCTTCCCTACTTGGCAAAGAACCTCACCCAACCATGTCACCTGCTCTGTTTTACTGGAAAGAAGCCACAGAAACCATGACAGGTGTTCCAGCCTCTGCTTCTCTGAGTCTGACTATTTTGCAGACCTCACATATGTGGATTCGTGCAGTATATGCCCTTCTGTGACTGGTTCGTTTCACTCAACATCATGCCCTCCAGGTCCATCCATATTGTTTCAAGTAGCAGGGTCTCCTTCTTTTTCAAGGCTGAATAGTATTCCATTGTGTGTCTAAAACCATGTTTTCTTTATCCATTCATCCACAGACACACACTTGAATTGTTTCCATATCTTGCCTATCGTGAATAATGCTGCAATGAACATGGGGGTGCAGAAAGGTCTCTTCAAGACCTTGACTTCACGTCTTTGGGAGTATAAATAAAGCCATTTTATTAAAAAAATTTTTTAGTTTATATTGGAGTAGAGTCGATTAACAATGTTGTGTTAGTTTCAGGTGTAGAGCAAAGTGATTCAGTTATACATAGACAAGTATCTATTCTTTTTCAGATTCTTTTCCCATTTAGGTCATTATAGAATATTGAGCAGGGTTCCCTGAGCTATACAGTAGGTCCTTGTTGGTTATCTATGTTATATATAAAGCTATTTTAAAAAGGAAAGAAACAATGTCAGGTGTACCCACCATGTAGCTGTTGTAGGACAAAGAGGAAAATATTAAGAGCTGGCATTTCCCTCACCAACCAGGAGGCATTAAGAATTGGGTGGTTTAAAAGGGGAAACATGGTGGGAGAGGGATAAATCTGGAGCTTGGGAGGAGCACACGTACACTATTATGTATAAGATAGGTAATCAACAAGGACCTACTGTATAGCACGGGGAACTCTACTCAATATTTCGTAACAACCTATATAAGAAAAGAATCTAAAAAAGAGTGAATATATGTATATGTATAATTGAATCACTTTGCTGTACACCTGAAACTAACACAACTTTGTAAATCAACTATTCTCCAATAAAATAAAAATATTAAAAAGATAGAGTTGGATGGTTTTAGCAATAAAGACCATGGACCCTAGAAACTCAGTGGGACCCCAGTGTCCCCCTTTACTAACTGCCTGATGTGGGCCAGCTGGTATTCCTGGGCTCACAACCTCTCCCCCCGTCTTCAGAGGGCATCACACTGAACTCTCACTTCCATGATCACATCTGCATCATCTCCGGATGATGAGCCCCCTTTATAAGCCCCTTTAGACACCTTGTGGTTTGTAGACATGTGGGGAAGTTCTCAGCCAAGAGTCCTCACCTGTCGACAGATATGAGTGTTCTCCCAGTGTCTGTTTAGCTAAGAGATGTACAGGGAATCATTCATTACACAAGAAGCTCCTTTCTCCGATCAGATTGTCAATGTGTGGTCACAGATGTAATCTCAGAAAGGATTGGGAGCCAGTGTAGACATTCAAGCCTGTTGCTATCTGGCATGAGCAGCTTATTCCCCTGGGAGCACCCGTGTCACCCTGCCAGGTAACACCCCATCGTGACGAGTCTTTTCCAATGTGAGTCCCTCCGACACGCGGATGGTTTACCGAGAGGAGAAGCGAGTGATGCTTAGGGCTGCCTGCCCCCCACCCCGGTCAGCTGGCCAGCAGGAGGCACACAGCTGAAGCCGGAGGGGATAGGAGGTGACCAGGGCAGCACCCTGATGAGGTCAAATGACACGGTGCAGAGTGACCGCCATCCCACTTTGCCTGGACCTGAGGGGGGGTCCTGGGAAGCAGGATTTTTACCTTTAAAATGGGGATAGTCCCAAGCGAACCAGGGGGAGTCGGTCACCTTGCTTCTCCTAGCCAGGTGAACACAGATGGCTCCCTTTGACCTCCAGACCATGTGTATCCCTTTTGTGACTGTGTTTCTCATCCAAGTAAGCCCCAAATGTAAATCCATCACATGGATCCTTATAAAAAAGGCACCGGGAGATTTCAGATCCACAGAGGAGAAGCCACATGAAGACAGAGGCAGAGACGGGAGGGAGGCAGCCCCAAGCCCAGGGACGCCTGGAGCCCCCGGAAGCTGGGAGAGGCAGGAAGGACCCTCCCCTGGAACCCAGCTTCAAGTTTTCCTTTGTAAACCCACGTGCTTGTGTGGTCAGAGCTGTCAAAAATCAGGTCTCTGTACTCCAGTACAAGTGACTTTACCGAAAGCGTTGAGAAGATGGGGCAGCCTGAGTGCTTCCTCGGAGACCTGCAGACATCCGCTCTCTAGGGAAAACTTGACCCCATTTCTCTTTCCAGTCATTGGGCACTTGATGGCACATCTCCCGCCAGGATCGCCAGGAGGAAGTTAGCTGAGGAATGGACCCCATTTCCAGGACCAGTGCCTCCGTAACCTAGCCTTCTCTCCCCCCTAGGACAAGGGGAAATCTCCCGAAATGACTTTGCAGATTGCAAGCATGCATATCAGGGTATGAGTTTGCTCGGGGATGCGGAGCAAATACCACACACGGGGCGGCTTAAACATTAGACATGTATGTCTCCCAGTCCTGGAGGCTGGAGTCTGAGATCCAAGGGTCAGCAGGGCTGGTTCCTCCTGAGGCCTCTCTCCTGGGCGTGTAGACAGCCCTCTCCTCCCTGTGTCCTCACGTGGTCGTCCCTCTGTGTGTGTCTGTGTCCTGATCTCCTCTTCTTATAAGGACATCAGTGCTATGGGATCAGGGCCCACCCTAATGACCTCATTGTACCTTCATCCCCTCTTTAAAGATCTCATCTCCAAATACAGTCACATCCTGAGGTCCTGGGGGTTAGGACTTCAATGTAGGAACTTGGGAGGGGGAGACACAATTCAGCCTATGACAGTCCCTTAGACCAGAGTCCCTTCTTACTTTTAGGAGGACATTTCCCTGAAAAGTTATGACATACGTTAGTCATGTGCAGTGATTGGATGACGGAAACGGAGGAACGCTGAAGGAGGAAAGAGCCAATGGCCCCCAGTTGGCTTCAGTCTGGGGTCCCCAGGTGAACTCATCCCTGGGAGGTCAGCAGAGTTGCTGGGCAGCTGAGATGCATCTGCTGGCTGATCCCAGGGGAGTCCTCAACCCCGGGGAACCCCAGGGCGATCACACACTTCCAGACGCCAGAATCTTGCCCGAGCTGGGTGTAGCAAGGGGTGCAGAGGCAGACCGTTTCTCCCCCTGAAACTCCGCTGAGACTCATGGCAGCCCTTCTCCTGCCTGTTCAACCAAAGGACTTTGCAAATTGCTGCAGGAGCCCCAGTGGCGTAGGAGAAATATCTCTGTTTTTATTACACACTCACCCGGGGGCTGCTGAATTAGATTTCCGTTGTGTTCAGCATTCCCTCTGCTCTAAAACAACTACCCTGTACATTTCTCAGTGACTGCCACGCTTCGTGGGTGCGTCCCGCTGGAAGGAATGGGGAACGGGGCATTTCGAAAGCCTTGTCCTAAACTTTATAATCAAGTGGCCGGTGGGATAGATGGACTGTGCCTTCTGATGCTTCAATTCTCTGATGACAACTGACAAATGTCGGGGCCAAAACCCCCCAAGTTAAAAGAATGCATCCACGTTTCTTAATATCAGGCCATCGCTATTGTCATTTGTCTTCTGATTAGCAAGACCCAGCTAATGGACTTAACATTACGGTTCTTAAGCAGCCCCTTCTCTCTTCCCCGCCGAGCTAAACACGTAGGAAATTAACCAAGTCTGTGACCCAACAACCAACAATTCATAAATTCATTAGATTAAAAAAAAAAAAAAGACTAGCAACATAGCAATTCCCTTTAATAGGTTTCGTTCTTATGTCTAATTTACATTTCTGCCTGCCCTGGCAAAGATATTACTTCATTAAGATTTTTTTTTTTTTTCCTAAATGAGAGAAATTTTAATGACTTCTCTTATTTATTGCTTCCATATGTAAGTAGTTATCTTTCTTACAAATGGAAATGAGACCCCAAAATTACCACAAACGGGGCCAGGCCGCGGAGCGCATGTGTTCCGTCTCCGAGAGGGTCCACCTGCCTTCTCGAATTAGCATAACCTGCCCGTCTACTGAGCAGACGCTCTAATAAGTGGGCTTTGAAAGTCGCTCTCGTTAAATTTATTTGGGACCACGGGGAACACACCATCAGCGTCTCGGCAAATGAGGTCTGATAATATTAAACACCTGGTAAGCCCCGGCCCCCGGGGGACCCCGCGCGGCTGCATTTGACCCCTGGCCACACAGCCTTGTGATTCCTGGGCTGAATTCACACAAGAGGCAATTCTGAGGGAAAACACCTGTTGGCCGAGATGACCTCTGAGCCAGAGCAGGAGGGACCGAGGCAGCTGGGCAGGGCTCGGCCCCCGGGTATGGACGAAACAGGTGTTTCCTCCACGAGGGGCTGGGGTGCTTGGGATGCCACCAGAAAAACGGAGGGGCCCCAGCATTAGCCTGCCCAGGTGGGTGACAGCGATTTCATCGTCCCAGGGAAACTTGGGATCATTGGGGGCGCCAAGCACTGGGAAGTGAGGGAATGCCTTGTGGAGTCTTCCAGAAAAGGGACAGGAGAGCAGCCTTCACGGCCATGATGCTTCTGCAACTTGCTTTCCCGAGAAGTCACCCCCCAAAAAAGCTCAGAAATTGCAGAAACAGATGCTTAAGCAAAGTGGATCTCAGGAGTAAGTGATAACCTGCTTGTTCTTCTCTCGATCAACAGAGAGAAGATGGTGACAAAAGGAATTTACACTCAGGGTGCAGGACCTCCGGAGGGAGGAACAGGGGCATTTCTATGTAGATGCAGGTACCCCAGATCGAGGACAGGGATAGTTCTGTGTAGATGCAGGTACCCCAGATGGAGGACAGGGGTATTTCTGTGTAGATGCAGGTACCCCAGATGGAGGACAGGGGTATTTCTATGTAGATGCAGGTACCCCAGATGGAGGACAGGGGTATATCTATGTAGATGCAGGTACCCAGATGGAGGACAGAGATATTTCTATGTAGATGCAGGTACCCCAGATGGAGGACAGAGGTATTTCTATGCAGATGCAGGTACTCCAGATGGAGGACAGGGGTATTTCTATGCAGATGCAGGTACCCCAGATGGAGGACAGAGGTATTTCTATGTAGATGCAGGTACCCCAGATGGAGGACAGGGGCATTTCTATGTAGATGCAGGTACTCCAGATGGAGGACAGAGGTATTTCTATGTAGATGCAGGTACCCCAGATGGAGGACAGGGGTATTTCTATGTAGATGCAGGTACCCCAGATGGAGGACAGGGATATTTCTGTGTAGATGCAGGTACCCCAGATGGAGGACAGAGGTATTTCTGTGCAGATGCAGGTACCCCAGATGGAGGACAGAGGTATTTCTATGTAGATGCAGGTACCCCAGATGGAGGACAGAGGTATTTCTATGTAGATGCAGGTACTCCAGGAGGACAGAGGTATTTCTATGTAGATGCAGGTACTCCAGGAGGACAGAGGCATTTCTATGTAGATGCAGGTACCCCAGAAGTAGGACAGGGGTATTTCTATGTAGATGCAGGTACCCCAGATGGAGGACAGGGGTATTTCTGTGTAGATGCAGGTACCCCAGATGGAGGACAGGGATATTTCTGTGTAGATGCAGGTACCCCAGATGGAGGACAGAGGTATTTCTATGTAGATGCAGGTACCCCAGATGGAGGACAGGGGTATTTCTGTGTAGATGCAGGTACCCCAGATGGAGGACAGGGATATTTCTGTGTAGATGCAGGTACCCCAGATGGAGGACAGAGGTATTTCTGTGTAGATGCAGGTACCCCAGATGGAGGACAGGGGTATTTCTGTGCAGATGCAGGTACTCCAGATGGAGGACAGGGGTATTTCTATGCAGATGCAGGTACCCCAGATGGAGGACAGAGGCATTTCTATGTAGATGCAGGTACCCCAGATGGAGGACAGGGGCATTTCTATGTAGATGCAGGTACCCCAGATGGAGGACAGAGGTATTTCTATGTAGATGCAGGTACTCCAGGAGGACAGAGGTATTTCTATGTAGATGCAGGTACTCCAGGAGGACAGAGGCATTTCTATGTAGATGCAGGTACCCCAGAAGTAGGACAGGGGTATTTCTATGTAGATGCAGGTACCCCAGATGGAGGACAGGGGTATTTCTGTGTAGATGCAGGTACCCCAGATGGAGGACAGGGGTATTTCTGTGCAGATGCAGGTACTCCAGATGGAGGACAGGGGTATTTCTATGCAGATGCAGGTACCCCAGATGGAGGACAGAGGCATTTCTATGTAGATGCAGGTACCCCAGATGGAGGACAGGGGCATTTCTATGTAGATGCAGGTACCCCAGATGGAGGACAGGGGTATTTCTGTGCAGATGCAGGTACCCCAGATGGAGGACAGAGGTATTTCTATGTAGATGCAGGTACCCCAGATGGAGGACAGGGGTATTTCTATGTAGATGCAGGTACCCAGGTGGAGGACAGAGGTATTTCTATGTAGATGCAGGTACCCCAGATGGAGGACAGAGGCATTTCTATGTAGATCCAGGTACCCCAGATGGAGGACAGGGGTATTTCTATGTAGATGCAGGTACCCCAGATGGAGGACAGGGGTATTTCTATGTAGATGCAGGTACCCCAGATGGAGGACAGAGGTATTTCTATGTAGATGCAGGTACTCCAGGAGGACAGAGGTATTTCTATGTAGATGCAGGTACCCCAGATGGAGGACAGAGGTATTTCTATGTAGATGCAGGTACCCCAGATGGAGGACAGAGGTATTTCTATGTAGATGCAGGTACTCCAGGAGGACAGAGGCATTTCTATGTAGATGCAGGTACTCCAGGAGGACAGAGGCATTTCTATGTAGATGCAGGTACCCCAGATGGAGGACAGGGGTATTTCTATGCAGATGCAGGTACCCCAGGTGGAGGGCAGGGGTATTTCTATGCACATGCAGGTACCCCAGATGGAGGACAGGGGTATTTCTATGTAGATGCAGGTACCCCAGATGGAGGACAGGGGTATTTCTATGTAGATGCAGGTACCCCAGATGGAGGACAGGGGTATTTCTATGTAGATGCAGGTACCCCAGATGGAGGACAGAGGTATTTCTATGTAGATGCAGGTACTCCAGGAGGACAGAGGTATTTCTATGTAGATGCAGGTACCCCAGATGGAGGACAGAGGTATTTCTATGTAGATGCAGGTACCCCAGATGGAGGACAGAGGTATTTCTATGTAGATGCAGGTACTCCAGGAGGACAGAGGCATTTCTATGTAGATGCAGGTACTCCAGGAGGACAGAGGCATTTCTATGTAGATGCAGGTACCCCAGATGGAGGACAGGGGTATTTCTATGCAGATGCAGGTACCCCAGGTGGAGGGCAGGGGTATTTCTATGCACATGCAGGTACCCCAGGTGGAGGGCATGGACATTTCTATGTAGATGCAAGTGGAGGACAGGGGCATATATCTTACAGAATGCAAGTATTCCTGAGAACTTCCAGGTGGGTTTCAGACCAGTGGGATTCGGCCCCCTTCTGTGACATGGTGCACTCTCCTATGATAGCTCCTATTCCTGATGTAGAAATGTCTCCGAAGGATGTGTTCGAAATGCCTGTCTTTCATAGGGGGGCCTCCAGGTCCCTTCCAGGGTCTGCCCATAAATCAGGGCACAGGGTTTGGCGGTCTCTTGTGTCTCCGCCCGCCACTGGGACATCCCAAGGAGACCTTCTTTTGCCATTGCTTCATCTGACACCACCTTCCCACGATTCATTTCTCATTTTTGTCAACAGGTCTGGGCAGTGAAAGGCACATATTTCATCTCTCCTTTTATTTATTGAGTGCCTCTCCTGAAGCAGGGTGGCAGGGCGGGAAGGTAAGCCCCCCAAATCCTTCCGTTAATTTCTTCCTACACAGTTTTCAAGGTCGCTCTCGGACGGGGTGGGGGGAAGCCCGGGGCTGGGGCGGGGTGTGTGTGGGAGGGAGGGGGGGGCGGAGGGCCGGCGCCCGCATGCTCCCCTGGAGCTGTCATCACCGCGGTCTCACCTGGTGGGGCCCCTCCAGTGGCCCCGGCACTAGCCTTCCGTTTCCACATCCTCAGGGACTCCGCAGTGCTCAGATATTAAACAGCCAATTTGGGACCATTTAAAAAAAAAAACAACAAAAAAAAAACGGGCGAGGAAGGGGGGTGGCCGTGTCTGTGCTGGGGGAATTCAGCTCCGACTTGTCAGAAAGCATTTCTGCCTGGGTGTGGGCAGCCTTCAGATCCAACCGGTTTCCTATCACTCTGGCCCCGGCCGGGTTTCTCTGCGTGTCCCCGACGTGAAAGGTCACGGCCACGCAGGGCGTGCAAAGTCTCTCATTAATGCAACTGGATTCTTGGGGGAGGAAAAAAAAAGGAGAGAGAGAGAGAGACAGAGAGAGAGCAGGAAAGATTATTGGCACACTCTAGGACAGCAGCCTTTTTTTTCTTTCTTTTTTCTTTTTTTTTTGCCTTCATCGTTTGCCTGGCGTTTTGGCACTGGCAGAGATCCCACATCTGAAACCCATCACTGGAGCCTATTAGTTTTTTCCAAGTCATATCAAAACTCGGTTTCATAATGAGGCATTCATGCCGCCATATTTTGGGGGGTTTAAACAATTTGCAATCTATTTCCAAGATGACGGAGGTGGAAATGAGGCGAACACAAGTTCTCTGAGTAACTTCCTCACTTTTCTCGTCAGACACCGGCTACAACTGAAGCACAATTGCCTTCACTCCGCTGGAGTCATCACTTTGCATCAGGCTGCTGGCGTGATCCCTGCCAGGGTCGATCAGAATGTCCTCTTGTTGACGAGACTCCGTCACTTCCACTTACGAGTGAGAACGTCAATGTGTCAAGGGTTTTTAAGGCTGGGAGTTTGGAGACAACCCTCACCAATTTCTCTCCGAGCCAGAGGGGTGAATCACGCCTCCCCCTCCTCCCCAAATGTCCTGACTCTACAGAGTAACTTAATGTGATGGCAGCCTCCCGCCACTGGAAAAACAGGGAGGGAAATTTTTTAAGATTATTCCCCTGGGGAAGCACAAAAGGACTATCCCATTCCTGCCTCTTAGAGAAACTCCGGGCTTTTCTATCGGCAAAGTAACAATTAAATGGGAGCTGGATAATGAGTCTTCACATTTCAGTAAGCTTCCAAGTGCCACCTGTGTAGGGAAATGATACTGGCCGCCTGGCTGGCCGTGTCTCTGCACCAGCCAGGGCCAGGCACCCCTTCTTGAAATCGCCGACTTCAGGCAGGCAGGCGGACCCCATATCTCAAATAAATGCAGCATGCGGGAATGTGGGGTGCGGAGGGGACCCAGGGCCATCCAGGGGTCCAGAGCCTGCACAGTGTCATACCCAGAGACAGCAGGGAGGGTCCCAGAACGCAGCCCAAGCCAGTGTTTTTGCATTTGGGAAATGGATGTTTTAGATCTGGGACAGAGCTCTGGAACAGGAGAGGAAGGGACACCGATGGCCCGGTCACCTCATGCCAGTCCCTGCAGGGAAGCTGGAAATTGTACCAAGCATCCGTCTAATTGTTTAATGTCAATCTTACCTGGATCATGGCTTTCGATACCCGCTGTGTTAATTGCATGCACGTTGGGCAGGGTCCCGACATAAACGTGTATTCTAGTTACCTTGTTTGCTGCAGACACGGAGGGTTGCCCTGCTGGCCACCCTGCCCGCCTGCCCCACCGAACTGCCCCTCCGGCTCCCCGAGGCTCTCCGTGCCAGCCGCCGGCCCAGCCCACGTGCGGGGGGTCTCTGTTCGGGCCCCCTCGCCTGCATCCAAAGCATCGGCGCTGGGTGGCGGCTTCCGAGGCCCGCTGGCTGCCACTCATGAGCTAGACCCCTGGCTGTAAAGTTTTATTCTCCATTTAGCAAATTGAAAATAGGCTTGCCTGCAGTTGGGGGCGTGTTAATGAGGATCACGGCCGGGAGGGAGAGCCTGCAGTTTCTTTATGAATCGGTTCTTTCTTCACAAGGTCAAAGGGAGCCACAGAAAAATAAAATGAAATAAAATAAAAGTCGGAGGCTCTGAGGTCCTTGCAACTCCCCCGGCTGGCACCTCTGGCCTCCCCAAGTCTGTGATAAATCTGCTCTCCTATGTGCAGTCTCATTCCGCTTGAAATATGTTTGGGGTCTAAGTGATCGTATTTAAATGTTTTCCCCTTAATACTTCGCCTTCTATGTCTCTTACGATCTGCAGGCATCAGACGATCCCGTTCTACATACACACACTCAACACAGACAACTGAATTCACAAAAGATATAAAACTCAGGTTTATTCCCTAAAAGTGTGTGTTCGAAGGGAACTGTCTCTCTAGTGTATTCTCCTTTCACCTTTTCAGATTTAATCAGTAGTGAAATGATGGAAATTGAACAAAATTCCCATTGTTTAGAATTTAAGCCATGTCTTTTTTTTCCCCCCTCCAAATCAGGTCCACGTGATAAACCTATATTTTTGTGCTGACTCTTTCACATCTCCTAATTAAGTGAACTAGAATGGTATAAAAATGCTTAAAGGTTTTCGTTTTCTCTTTTTTTATTTATTTTCTTTTCTGATGCAGAGCTGCAGCTCGGAACCATTCTTGGTGTGAAATTATACATGATTCCTTTTCCAGGGAAGGGGTTTTTGCATCCACAAATGCATTTTTGACAATACCGTCTGAAGCTAAGGCTTTGTAAGGTGCCTCCAAGTATGGGGTTGATCCAGCCCTCAAGGGGGATCTCACCCCGAAGACAAGAAACAACTCGCTCTGCAAGCCACCTTAAAAATGAACGGCCCTACTGAGGCACACTGGTGGTTTTTAAGCCATGGTATCAGAAGTGGGAACCCCATTCTAGAAGTGGGGATGTGGTGTAAGAGTTTCTGGAGAAGGAAGGATGGTAGGATGTGTATCCATTAGAGCTGTTTGGGCACCACTCAGAGACACCTCAAACTTAATCGGTCAAATTGAGACAGAAAGTACTTGCTAAATGTAATGCAAACATCAGTGATATCCAGCTTTAGGAATGGCTCGATCAAGGCACTTCACATGGCTGCAAGTGCCTGCTTTCTTTCCCCCCCACCTCTCTCTGCTAAACTCCTTGGGGATGGTCCATCTTCAAACAGCCCTCGTGAGAGCAAGAAGGCTACAGCAGCTCTCGACACGAAGCCGGATGTGCAGTGCCTACCTCCACCTTTTGGCTCGTGTGAATAATGCTGCTATGAAGGTCCACAAACCAGTTTTTGCCTGAAGACCTATTTTCAAATACCTTTGGGGGGTTAGACTCAGTCTGGGCTTAGAGTCCCCATCGGAGAAATGAGAAGATGGAACCAGCTGTTTTCTAGAGTTATTCCAGCTCACATGCTTATGGATTCTGGCTTTAGAAAAAGTCCAAGTGGGACAATGGGTTTGAGTTTGATGGTTGCAATATCTCCCCTTTTCTCTCTCTCTCTCTCTGCCTCTGTCTGTCTCTCTCTTCCCAGGGCTCCTCAAGCATGGGAATTTCTATCACTTAGGATAACTCCTGTCTTTCTCTGATATCCAGTTAGGTAGACGATGCAGCTTCTCCCAGTCGTGACGTTGCTGCCTTCACATTGACACAGACTCTAGTTTCATTCTCCTGATGTCTGAGCAGATGGGCACCTCAGCTGGAGACGAGTCCTTCTCTTTGATAAATGACCCAAGCCCATTGCCTGCCACCACCTGTTCAGTGGGGACTGCAAAACGCCTTTCTTTAAAGCAAAATTGAGATACAGTTCACATAACGCAAAATCGACCATTTGAAAGGGTACAACTCCATGACATTTAGCGCATTCACAATATTGTGCAACCCACATCTCTATCAAGTCCCAGAATATTCTTGTCATCATTCCCAAAGGAGACCCTGTCCCCATAAGCAGTCACTCCCTCTCCCCCAGCCGCTGGTAACCACTAATCCACTTTCATCTCCATAGATTTACCTATTCTGCACATTTCCTAAAATGGAATCACGCACTGTGTGGCCTGTGGTGCCTGGCTTCTTTCACTGAGCATCATGGAACGTGTGTAAGTGCCTCCTCCCTTTTTATGGCTGAATAATATTCCCTTTTGTGGATAAACCACATTTTGCTTATCCATCCACCATCCACCCATCCATTTGTCCATCTATCCATTTATCCAACCATCCATCCATCCACCCACCCATCCATCCACCTATCCATCCATCCATCATTCCTCCATCCATCCATCCATCCATCCATCCACCCACCCACCCATCCATTCATCCATCTATCCATTTATCCATCCATCCATCCACCTATCCAACCATCCATCATCCTTCCATCCATCCATCCATCAACCCACCCATCCATCCATCATCCATCCACCCACCCATCCATCCATCCATCCATCCATCCACCCACCCACCCATTCATCCATCCATCCATCCATCCATCCATCCACCCACCCACCCATTCATCCATCCATCCATCCATCCATCCATCCATCCATCCATCCACCCACCCATTCATCCATCCATCCATCCATCCATCCATCCATCCATCCATCCATCCACCCACCCACCCATTCATCCATCCATCCATCCATCCATCCATCCATCCATCCATCCATCCACCCATCATCCTTCCATCCATCCATCCATGGACGCTTGGGTAGCTGCTGTGAATAATGCTGCCTTGAACACATGCGTATGATTTTCCATTTGAACATCCACTTTCCAGATACCCTTTGGGTCCCCAAGAATGTCAGCACTGAGGTCTCCTTCTGGGCACCCCCCTTTCTCCCCAGCACCCCAGGTGGGCAGGTGAATTTTGCTGTGCAGGTAAAAAGTTCAGCCTTCCTTCTAGAACCCAAATTGACTTCTCCTAGCTTGTTTTTATAGCATTCCCATGATTTTTCTTGGCAAGCAAACCTCCGTGCTCTTCAAACTCACTCTCCTGGGCTCTCTTGTCGCAGCCCCCTTGCACATTCATCACCCGGGCACTGCCTTGCATGTGCTACAAAGAAAAGAGCTCTCCACCCTCTGCAGAATGAGCCCTTCCCTGTCCCCACGTTTGCCAGAAACTCTGCAAGGATGGTGATTGGATAAGCTCACTCGGGAGGCACTGGGACAGAGAGGGAAGGGGAAACGTGGGGATTACTGCAGCCCCGGGGAAGATTTATGGGCTATGGCCTCGGCAGCCCCATAAAACAAGGTTATGGCTGCTCCGGAGCTACTACTTAGCCCGAAGCAGGGGCGCCTGCTCTGACTGGCCGCTGGGTCTTGTCCAAAGCAACCTTGTGCTTTGGCAGCCATTCCTACCACCCACCTGTGGGCAGATTCCAGGCTCGCTGGTCCTGGGAGAACCCATGGAGATGGAGGTGGGAGGGACCTGCTTGCCACACAGGTGAGCTTTGTGGGGCCCCGAGCACACGCCCACCCGCGTCCACCCCCTCGCAGCTACAGGCAGGTAGCCTCCGTTCCATGTCGGCTAAACATTCAACAGTTTTGTCATCATCGTTTTGGAAGCTAAGGTAACATGCAACTTGTATTCCAACTACTTTCATTTCAGACAATACAGGTACATCTTTAAGGTAAATAATGCACACAGAGATGCTTTATCGGAAATGGGGGTCCCATACCGATGCAAGATGCAGCTGGGGTGGTCTCACCTTTTCATCATCCTGGTCTCCTCTACCTGTAAACTCTGAGTGCCTTGGAGAAATCACAGGCTGCTCCCGATCTTGTGATCACAGGTTGTTCATCGCCCAGATTCCTGGTCTTGGTAAATAGTAGGAGCTCGAGAAAAGCACGGAGCTCATCACCAGTAAAAGGAGCACATAAAACCTCCCAGGCGTCTGTGACAACCTTGCCGAACTTCACCACGTACTGGAACACGCTGCTCGTTCTCCAATCTGTAAAACGAGCTGAGATGTTTTTTTAAAAAGACGCGTGAAAGTACAAAGATGACAGAACCTGGGACATCTCATAAAGCAGAATAACAGAGAAGGGTAAAGGGGAATGTTTCTTTCTAAACCGTCAGATGGCGTAACCCTTGTCATTTTCCTAAAACGTCGTCTATTTTATAAAATGTCATCTTTTTCAAAATGTAGAGTCCCATGGAGGAAAGATCACTATTATTGGGGTCCTTATTTTATCAGCCGTAAAGAGGAGCCATGGATAATGGAAAAGCATCTTTATAGACCAGAGAGGAGTAAAGGGTGTTTATTTGAAATGAACCAGCGCACTTGCTTCACGCTGAAAAGTCCCGCTAGGGACGGATGTGCTCTTCACGCTGCAAGGGAAAACATGTTTTTTTAGTTTCTTTTTTTTTTTTCCCCCCTGGAAGTCAGGCTTTGCAACCAGCACCCTTTGCTGGTTTAAAGAGCTGCTTGCAGCCTCAGCAGCTGCCGGTGGGCCGCGTCCCCTTTTCAGATCACAGTTTACACTCTCCAATTCATTTTCTCCCAAATCTGCTATAATCACAGGAGCCGTGCACAGGACAGGATCACAAACTCCAGAGATGAAATACGGTGCCTGCCACGGGTGTGGGTTTCCTGGAGGCTTCAAAGTCACCCCTGAATTGACGGAGGAGAGATCTCACTTCTTCGTGACAAGCGGCGACCGTATGGGTGGTTCAGGTGACACACGCGCCGTCTCTAATTGACTTGTACAAGATAAAGAGGGAACAGGCGTGATGTGTATTTTCCCAGCTGCGGTGGGCGCTCGGTGGGTGTTCACAGTCTCTTCTTCCATCAAAGATGAGTCTCTACTGCTTTGGGCACTCTTGCTGAAGGAAGGAAGTGTCTGCCCTGGGTGGGCAGGACCCTGCTGGCTGTTGTCTGCTGGCTGTGCCGCTGGACTGTCCCTTGAGAGAGGCTTGTGTCTGGCTGTGTGATCAGCTCTGCAAATATCCCTGGGGGTCCCACATTCTCCTGAATCTGACTCTCACCTGTCCTGGGGTGAATTGATATTCCCCAAATTCACGCCCGTCTGGATTCTGGGAAAGGGACCTTATTTGCAAACAGGGTCTTTACAGACATGATGCAGTGAAGGGTCTGAGATGAGGTCCTCTTGGATGAGGGTGGCCCTACATCCAATGACAGGGTCCTTCTAAGACACAGAAGAGGAGAGACCCAGACACAGAGGAGAAGCCCCGGGAAGACGGAGGCAGAGACGGGAGGGAGGCGGCCACAAGCCCAGGGACGCCTGGAGCCCCCAGAAGCTGGAAGAAGTGGGAAGGACCCTCCCCTGGAGCCTCTGGAGGGAGCGCGGCCCTGGGACACCTTGACCTCAGACGTCTGGTCTCCAGGATGGGGGAGGATGGATTCTTGTTGTTTAGGCCTCCCAGTTGGTGGTCATTTGTTACAGCCGCCCCAGGATGCTCGCACACTACCTATAAATCATTAAATTGTGGCTTCAAACAGCAGTGCAGGACGAGGGCATCTTTGAACCCCCATCTCTGTGTCCAGCAGGCTGGCCCAGGTCTTTTCCTCCCAAAATAAGAGCAAAACCTCACTGTTTTCTACCAGCGCTCTGATGCCCCCAAACTGATAGATGAGGTTTGAGGGTGTCCAAAAGAGCCTCATGACCATAAGAAGAAAAAATCTAGCACAGATTCTTTACTATCTGTGAACATCAATTACATCTCCTTCATGATATGTGCCCTGACACAACTGGGTGATACGTATCACGTTAAAAAGTATCTCTTTCAATCAAGGAAAGGAATTCAGGGAAAGGAGAGTAGGTCAGACTTTGAAAAAATAAATCGGCATATTCGAAAGAAGAGCCAGGGCAGTACATTTGGCAATTACCCGATTTTTAGAAATTGTTTTCAAGGAGCCATTAAAAGTAACCTATTATGTAAAAAAGGTACGCGAGGCAAGTCAGTGACCCACTTTCTTCATCCATTATGGCGCAAAGCATGTGTCCTCAACGGAACAGAAACCGTCCTTCATCCCTCCTCTCTGTTGGCTTTGTTTATCAAGCCACGGAGACACAAAAAATAAAACTCGTATGAAAGTCCGATGAAACCCACCCATAAAGCAGAGGTGACCTGGAACATCAGCCTTTCCTGGTTCCAAAATCATCTTAAATGGGGATGACATGCAAGTACAAGACGAGTCCTGTGGTGTGGATGACGGGGATCTGACACTGGGACTCAGGATTCCCCGCCGGGGATGCAAAGGGTGTCACCCTAGCAGCTTCGACTCTGACCTCACGGCGCATTTGCATAATGCATGGAGGACACCGGGAATTCTTCACCCGGCTCATCACACGTCACAGACGTTCACTGTCCTCAATTCAGAGCAGGTTCCTTAAAATGTAAACTTAACGTTTGTGGCGCTGAAGTCTATGAAGATATTGAACCAGTGACACATAATGTGTTTAAAAAGGTGACAATGTGAGAATTACTCAGTTGGATGAACGTGGATGGAACCCAAGGAAGGTGAGGTACCCTATGCAGGTGGGGTGTTTTATATAGTTGGGGTGTCCTATGTAGTTGGGGTACCCTATCTACTTGAGGTGTCCTATCTAGTTGGGGTGTCCTACATAGTTGGGGTATCCTATATATTTGGGGTACCCTATGGTATTGAGGTAACCTGTATATTTGGGGTATCTTATGCAGGTGCAGTATCCTATATAGTTGGGGTGTCCTATATAGTTGGGGTACCCTATGTAGTTGGAGTATCCTATATATTTGGGGGACCCTATGGTATTGAGGTAACCTATATATTTGGGGTGCATTACAAAGGTGAGGTACCCTATGTAGTTAGGATAACCTGTATATTTGGGGTACTTTATACAGATGGTGTCACCTACGTAATAATCCATACCCCAAATACCACGGGCATGCTGTAATCTGAAATCTAAATGGAAATCCTATTTAATCAACAGGGGAAATTTTTAAAATATGGGGCAAAGTTATGATCTCAACCAGGGTGTATAAAAATAATCCTTAAATTATAAACTGTCTTGTACTGGTAGATATTGGAAAAGGACTATTTTCATTGTGTTTTGGAGTGTTGTATTGTGCATTCCAAAAGTCAGTGTCATGCACCGATGCTCTTTTTGCATGAAGTAAAGGTTTCCCTAAACTTGTAAACCGATGGCTCACTGTCATCTTTGAATGAGGCAGTAGAGGGATGCCAAGGTGTGAAATGCCAGGGAGGAGCAGGAAAGAGGCAGACCCCAAAGGGACACCTCCTCTCCACCACCTTCTCCACACCCCACAGACACACCACACTGGGAGTCTGACTCATGAATGAAGAAACACCCCCCGAAATCCCACTGTGGAACCAGTCACCCCAAGACACAGCCAAGAAGCTCAGGCTCTAGAAACATCTGTGCAAACCCCATCCTGCCCCAGAAGTAGGTTTCCTTGCACATGTGACCCTTATCCATGGTACCTGCCCATACCTATCTGCTACTGCCACCAAGTCCCACCTTTGCTGCGTAAGAGAGGGAGGGTCTCAAGAGGAACATTTGAAGGGACATCCCTGTGGGGTCATCTGTGCCCTCTGCTGGTGGACAGAGCCTCCACTTAGTTTAAGCTAATGATGCCCTTGAAATCACCCAAGGTCAGGTGTGGAGGTGACCTTTGGGTCATCTGCCCCCACCCCGCACCTTACAGGTGAAGGTCTCTGTCCCTGGATGGGTCACGGTCACCTGGTGAGTCAGCAACAAACTCAGGATGAGAAATCAGGTCAAAACCACGTGCTGGTCTCACTGGCGACCGTTCTCTTTGCCGGTTCCAGGTCTACTTCTGTGTTTCTGTGACAGGGGCTGAACCTGCTCCCTCCAAGAACAGGGAAAAGAGTTATCTCAAGAGACAGCAAGACAGTTTTCCCTTTGAAACTCACGCGGACGACGGTGTCCTGCCACAAACCCTGCTTGGAATCGAGGTGCCTCCTTCCTAATTGAGCTATTTGGAATTATATGCAAGCCCACCGCCCTTGCCTCTTCTGCAAGTACAGAGGACAGAAAACGTTCAAACTGAGTGAAAACAGAAATTTAAGGAGATGGCGAAGTCCGTTCTGTGAGAACAGACATATGCATGTCTGAAAATCACTGCACTGTGCAAAATCTCCCTGTAACCACAGACATGATGGGGGAAAATGGGATTAGGGTCACTTAAAAAAAGATAGGAATCTAGGAAAAATGGTAGCATGCTTTTCTACATGCTAAAGGCGTAAGAAATGCTTCCATATTCCAGTGCCCGTGGCACTTGATCTGAAAAAGGACTCTGAATTTGCTTGTGGAATTGGGCATTGGAAGGGTTGCAGCCGTGGGTTATCGTGAGAACGTGGAAAGAGGGCTGTCTGGCTTCAGAGGGAAAGTTGAAACCCCAGATGTGGACGGGTGGGGCACCTTCTTAATACCCCCATGAACGGAGGGCTCTGGGAGATGCCCGAGGCGTGGGCATTCCGGTACGTGTTGTATGTGCATTCTTCTAAAGACTCGTTTCTACTGTGTGCAGTTTTCTGCATTCACCTAGTTTTTCTCTAGGATGAGATTTTGCATAAACAAATGCAAAGCTCCCATTGTGTCCACCTTGTTTTTTTTAAAATAGAGATCAGTTGCTTTGGAACAGATGCACATCTTCAAAACAAATTTTAGAGAGAATGGCGGCATGTGGTTTCATGTAGAGACCTCCTTTAGAAAATATTAATCAAACTCCAAATAAGTCCATGCCCAATGTCTCGGTGAGTAAAGGATGTGGCTGGAGAGAGCAGCTTGGAGGGGTTCCTTCAAGTTCTACGAACGTCTGCCTGGAATGTGGGTCCCTAGGGGGAGCCCACCTCCTCCGGGGCTGTGAAGCCCCACCTGGAACATGAGTCCCCCCCTCAGAGTTCACCCCACCCCCCGACATCAGACTCATATACGCATGTTCACACACACCTGCTCCCACATGCAGTAACTATGACAAGGTACTAACATCCACAGCAGCTGCGTGCTACTCTTCTCTCCCTTGACTTTCCAAAATTAAACCAAAAACAGTAAATCATGTGCATCTCAGAATTCATCTCTTGATACCATTTTTATTGACAATGCTGATGATTCTTCCAATTTATCTGGGAGGAAAACATCTACAAATGCAAATGCTAGGTGATGCAGAACACTACATGAAAAGGAAGTGACAGTTGCTATTTTAATTTAATTCAAAATGTTTCCAGGCTATTTTTAACTAATCAAGTCCAAATTGTAGCAGCGCCAAAAGCATGCATTGTTTAAGGAACAAAAGTGAAAACAAAATCTCCTACGGGCTCAAGGAATCCTAACATTTATACTGTGTGTTAAAGTTCATTAAGGTTACACTGGAATTATTTTGGATGTGAATCTGTATCGTTTCAATTCTGTGGAAACAATACCTGAACAACAACAACCCCCAAAAAATTATGGTAAAAGAAAAGCTTGCATGTGCAAATTGCTTATTTCTGGTAGACAATTTAAGAAAAATGTAGTCGCTGGAATCTTTTTTATTAGATAGCTCTCATTTCCCACATCTTCAAAGAATGATAAAAATGTTCTTCTACTCAACCATGCCTGCATCTTATTTTTAACAGAAGTGCTGGCATTTTGTAGGGAAATGAATGTTCATCCATCCTTTTATTGGCCCATGGAGGAAAAAAAAAATCAGTAAGCCTATAAGGAAAGATTTAATTCACATTGTTAACGTATCATGTACATGCATTTGGTACACGAGGAAATAATGCAAGAATTGATGGGTCCCCACAGCACACTCATTATGCGGACGGCCAGCCCGACCACGCGCTGCAGAGCTAAGGACAGGATCCCAGCACCACGGCGGAAATATTTCATATACAAGAGTTCATTTTCATATGGCTTCATTTTCACTCGACATATTTTTGAGGGACTGAGGAGGAAAAAAGTATATGCACACGTCTGAACAAAATATATTTTCGGTTGGGTTTACGGAGGAAGTTGGTAAATGGATTCGACGATCTCGTGGCTGGTTTTGTCTCAATTAAAACGGCATGTTGGAAAACTGCTCTATATATTCTACCTCATTAGAAGAAGTCAAACTAAAAAAGAGAGAGAGAGAGAGGGAGAGAGAGGCTCTCTACAAAATGCATTGCGTTGTGTGGAGAGAGATTTGCCTTAAAAACTAAATAAAAGAGAAAGGTCCACCTTACCCTGGTTGGAAAAAAAATAGGGGCATTGCAACACCGTTGACTGGGGGTACTCCCTGAAGCTTGCAGATAATAACACATACAAATAAACACAGCTGGTCCCCTGGAAGTCCGTGGCATGTAAATATGCCAGCATCTTTCTTGTTACAGAAATGGGGGTAGGTCAGGAAACAGCTTCGCTCTTAGGACCCACCTTCCCAAGGCAGGCTGGGAGGGGGCTGAACCCACCTCATAGAAACATAATTCTAGAAACATCGCACATCCTAGAAACATCGTTGGGGGTCACTCACTGTTATAAGATGCACCCTGGGATATTAACACGGAGGTGTGAACGTATTCTTGCCCACACGATTACCGCCATTTAGTTTTTTAAAGAGAAGAATTAAGTAGTGATTTCAATCCAACGACACTTAGGTTATCGAATGGGGCCTTTAAGTTCAACAAGTTGTTAAATCATAAGCCACAGAGTGGGAATTTTTTCACCTGAATCCTGTCAAATAAATTAATTCATTTCGGGATGAGAAAATCCACGAAGCAAGGAACGGAAAATGTGAGCCCGCTGTGGTTGAATCCCATTAGGACCTGACAGAGCCTGGCCTAACCATCTCATCAAGATCCTAGGAACATGTAGTAAAGTAATGATCATTAGACAGCAACTGTCTGAAAACTCAAGCGTGACGGAATAATTGTTAATGATTTCATGTCAGGTTGGGAAGAAGTGGCGGAGAACGCTTGGGCGACCTCTGATTCAGACCCACTGTTCTGCTGTAGTTTCATTAACAGTGGGAAGAGACGCAGGGTCTGATACTCGAGATGAAGGAAATGAAAGCAGGAGGGATCATAAATGCCTCGAAAAGTGGCG
The DNA here is from genome assembly GCF_965194805.1 of Balaenoptera borealis. Lineage (NCBI taxonomy): Eukaryota > Metazoa > Chordata > Mammalia > Artiodactyla > Balaenopteridae > Balaenoptera > Balaenoptera borealis. Next base: position 942,902 of record NC_138881.1, on the reverse strand, counting down.
TTAAAATACAGCGCAGCTTGAGCAGGAAAATGGCGACTGGCAGGGAAATGAGCTTCAGGAGGGACAGGATGAGGTGGTCAGCAGCCTTGGGCTGTCAGGGGACATGTGACTGTCCCCTTGGGGAGGGGGGGGCGGGTGACTTTGTGAACTGAGGGCAAACAACGCCAGCTACACGGGATTGGGCACCTCCGAGGGCAAACACCTGGCGACCCCAAGCAAAGGGTAGCAAGCAAGACCAGCACCATGTTTACAAATGAGGACCTTTACATGCAAAGCTTTCCAGAGGAGATAGGAGACATACAGTCAAGGTGAAATGTTTCTTCGGAGAAATAAAGACACCCCCTGCTGCTGAGTCTTCTGTCCTGGAGACGTTGCTCTCCCTTCTTTGTTCATGCAAAGCAGAGTTGCCCCCTCCCTGCACCCCAAGACACACCTCTTGGGGAGGCCAGGAGGAAGAAGATGGTTTCTCTTGACCCAGCCAGTGGGGCTGGAAGAAGCCAACGGCCACCTTCCTGTAGGACCTGCAGCTCTGTCTCAAGCTTCAGAAGGTCTTGTGGATGTGGAAAGCAAGAGGGCCACTGTTTGAGGGATGCTCGAGAGATTTCCCTAGGTTCGTTTCCAGTGAATCTTGTGGTAATTCCAAGTATGGCCTTACTGATGGGGATTCTGTAAAGGACACCCACAGGAAGTTCCCTGCTGACAAGGGATTAAGCAGCAGAAGTGCACTGAGAAGTAACTGTTATGCAAACCGGGAAGATTTGTATTTAAAAACCCCAGCAGGGTCCAGATTGCACCCCCATCACATGCACAATCCCACCCTGATTAGTTCAACGTTCCTCTTTTAGCTGCTGAGTGAGGTTAGACGGAGGATGCTGCCTTTCCCGTAGGGCCTCTGTGGGTGCCCCTCGGGGCCCCATGTCCACCTTTACATCATTCATTTTGCCGGCATAGCTTCATATCATGATGCTGGTCTCCCCCCAGGGGATGTTGGACTCTACATGAGGAAGAGGAAGATGTTTGTTTTATTTCTCAGTGAGCAAAGGATGGATGGATGGATGGATGGATGGGTGGGTGAATGGGTGGATGGGTGGATGGGTGGATGGATGGATGGGTGGATGGGTGGGTGGATGGATGGGTGGATGGATGGGTGGATGGGTGGATGGGTGGATGGGTGGGTGGGTGGATGGATGGATGGATGGATGGATGGATGGGTGGGTGGGTGAATGGGTGGATGAGTGGATGGATGGATGCATGGATGATGGATGGATGGGTGGGTGGATGGGTGGACGGATGGATAGGTGGGTGGAGAGAGGTTAGAGACACAGAGGGAGACTGTAAAGAGAACCTCCCCCCCGAACTCGGCAGCCATGAGAGGGCTCTGAGACAGCTCCCTTTGGAAACCAGGTTCCTCTCCAGGAAAAGAGGCAAAATTTGTATCCAGAACCCCCTTAAGCAAGGGGGTCGAGGGCTTGGTCTCTGGACACACCCCACTGTCCATCACACGAAACCCACCTCCAATCATTTACACTTTTGTAAACGTTAAGCTCATTGAGAAAGTTGCTGTTTAAAGGGTTACATCCAGCACGGTGTAATTTGGGCTAATTTGTGTGTGCTCTCTGGGTTCATAAACCTACTCATAGGATCACCACACTGAACCACAAATGAGACATCAAATTAACCCTAATTGGATTGTATTCAATTTGACTTTTTAAAGTCCTTGAAGCTCTAGGCATTGAAGTTTCAATATGGCAGAAAAAGGATAAAAGCAAGAATTGATTTTATTCTCCCTCCTCCGTTTCTGAGGGGCTTATAATTTCCTCTTAATTTGTGATGGACAGATATAATTGTCCTAATTTGGGAATGTTTTCCTGGTCCCATTTTCCTCTTTCTGCATGCCATAGCAACTTTATATCACGTCAGGGATAACTATCAACACATGGGTCAATCAACTCTTTGGGGGTATTTCAAAGATTTCCTGGAGCACTAATTTTCCAGAAGAAATTTAATCCCAACAATACTGTCCCTTTAATTTCTGCTTCTAAGAGGGGTCTTCGCCGTGGTATTTATCATGAGTTGCTAGAAACTGGCCGACATTATTTTTCTGAGCTTTTCTTGGGGAACTAACGACGATTTTATTCATAACATAGAATTAAATTTTGCCCAATGTTCGGTTATGGGTTATTCTTTTTTAAAATGTTCTTAAGTTTCTGAAAAGTTGCAGAATTATTATATTTTCAAAAGTAGTTTTGGAGTTTTAATAGATCTAATAACATCAGATCAATACTGTCACTGCCACACAGTGTATTAGAAAAAGGAGAAAATACCCACATCATGAGAGTAAAGTGAATTTACTTGTGTGTCAGCCCCCAGAGCTTGTCTATACTTGGCCAGAAGGCTTTCAGGGAGACAAAATTAATGTGTTGGATTTTAATGCCTGCAACTTTCTTCAATGAGGTAGAATACAAAAAAAAAAAAAAAAAAAAAAAAAAAAAATTAACTATTTTAAAGCAACTATTTTGGGACACGTGTAGAAACGTCCCTACATGCAAACTTTTCATGCCAACGTTTTTTAATAAAGGGATACTCTGTTTTATGGGAACTGTGCCTTGTTTCAGCTTTATTAGGAGCAAATGGTTCTTATTTAGAACATTATATGCAAATATGCGGATTGTGTTTTCAATGCTAAATATGCCTGAGAGATGAGTGACGTTTGGGTTTCCTTTTTCTAAAGATGTATCCAAGTTCTAATCTTACAAAGATTTTTATAAGCTGGAATTACCATGTATAATTTCTGGGACAATTAAAATTCTTGGCAGGGGTGCACAGGTCTAAAAAAGATGTTGACAATGAACCCAGTGCGATCGGGTAGGTTCTCAAGATTCACCTCCCTCTGCATTTTTGGAGACAAATTTCAGCCGTCTTCAACTGAATTCTTGGTGTTCCCTTCTTACCTGTTTCTCTTTTCCAAGCCTCTCCGTAAAGGCTCACAGTGTGTGCGCTAGCGTCCCAGGATCCCTCCTAGGTGGTTTTCCCATCCTCACACCCTTCATCACATCATCAGCGCCATCTCTCTACCTCAAAGCAGACCTCAGGTGGACACTTCTGTTCCACCCACTTCCACCTGGCACATCCAAGTCTTGGCTGCCATCTTCCCCGGCAGGGGCTGACCTCCCTTCCACAGCAATCCCTATGCACCTTTGGCTCTGCCTGAACATCTGTCCACCCTTTGGCCAATGTTATTTTCCTAAATATATTCTGGACCGTGTAAACTCTCCCGCACTTGGCCCTTTAATGGATTCCAGCTAGACTTAGTCAACAAGGCGTGTTTCTCACAATCTCTACCTCTGAGCCTCCAGAGCAAAATGCATTTCAGTGTTGACTCCAGGCAGGGAATTCTCTGTCCTCCTCCAATTAGGAGATTCACTGAGAAAACGAACAAACAAACAAAAAAAACAAGGCAGGTGGGAAGGTAAGACTATCCCCAGCTCATTTTGGATGGAGTCTATGTCAAGGTCTTGTTCTTGGTTGCAGCTGAAGCATCTCATTATGCACCTGTTTTTAAAAACGCAACACTGTTCAGTTAATTCCCACCGATGTTATGTGCAGGCTGAACCCTTTACCATGACCACAGGGCACACACTTTCTGGTACCAGCCATCCTCATGCACCTCACTGCGCCATCCACAGAGGGATATAAACCGGATAGTTTCATTCTTGTCATTAACTGACTTGATAATAAATAGTTACACCTTTAAACTTGCACAATACACCTCAGTAAAATCAGGTAAAATCAGTTTGATATATTAAAGTTCCATGTAAGATTATGTTTTGAAAAAAAACCCACTGATAAAAAACTAAAAAGGTTTAAGGCTCACTGATCTAAAGAAAATAGTGTCTTTTACTATAATAAGAATGATGATAATAATATTATTTTTATAAAGTATGATTTTACCTATGATCTCCTTTGTTATATTAGCCCGATAAAATACGTAGGGTTGGAATAATAATTCCTATTTCAGTGCTGAGAAAATTAAAGCTCAAAAAGTTGAAATTAAAAAAAAAGAGGGGTATAAAAAGTGTGTTATATTTATGTACTGTTGTGCTTTATAACCGTTAAAAGAAGTGAAACTGAATTTACGTGTACCGACATGGATCAATCTAGAAAAACATGAGTGGGAAAAACCCGATGTCCAAGGGGTTTATACACCCAGTGGATAAAACATGTACCATTCTTGTGAATTTCTAAAAATTAATAGACTTTATTTTTTTGAGCAGCTTTGGGTTTGCAGAAACACAGGGCAGAAAGTACAGGGTTCCCATGCCACCTCCCACCCCAGTTTCCAGTATTATTAACGTCTTGCACTGATGTGGTACATTTGTTATAACCAATGAGGCAATATTGATAAATTATTAACTAAAATCCACAGTTTACATGATGGTTCACTCTTGGTGTTGGGCATTCTATGGGTTTGGACAAATGGATGACGACATGTATCCACCATTATAGCATCATAAAGAGTAGTTTCACTGCCCTAAAAATCCTCTGTGCCCCACCCATTCATCCCTCCCTCCCCCTCCTAAACCCCTGACAACCACTGACCCTTTTACTGTCTCCATTATTGTGCCTTTTCCAGAGTGTCATAGAGCTGGAATCATGCAGTATGTGACCTTTTCAGATGAACTTCTATCTTATTCATGTGAATTTTTTAACACACCCAAAGCAATACTGCATGTTGCTTACTGATACACAAAAAAAGCATTAAAATTGTAAAAATGGAGGTAGAGGAAGAACACATCAACTTAGGAGAGAGGTCGCATCTGGGCGGGTGGGGGTCTGTGGTGACATGGAGATTTGCAGGGGGGACTTTAGCCGAATTTCTGTTTCTTAAAAGAGAGAGGGATCTAAATTCATCGTCCAGTCTGAGGAGAGAGTCCATAAGTCTCTGTTTTATCTCTCTCTGTGCCTATCAGTCTATTTGAAATGTTACACATCTGAGAAATATATCTTGGGGTCTGGTCCCAGCTTAAGGTAGAGGACAGAATGCTGGGCTCAGAGCCAGAAGAGCTGAATGCCCGACTTTGGGTAAGTCACTTCATTTTGTCCTCATCTTTCAGAGAGAAATAAATTAGCTCATCTCTGAGACTCCTTCCAAGGCTCGCAGGCTGAGATATTTGAAATCACCCTTGGTAGTGCCCCTTGATTTGGAAGGAGAAAATGGCAGCTGCGTTGGGACTGCGTATTTTCTCCGAGAAGCCTCGCGGCCTTGGAGAGCTTGGGGTGTGAATGATACCAGGGCACCCTGTCTCATTTCTAAGGTGAGGAGACTTCAGCTCAGTTCCTAGGTGACTGCAAGAGCTGGGCTGTGATTGGAGCTATGAGTTAGGAGGGGCTGAACGCCACAAAGGACTTTCCTTCTTAGGACTGGCGTCATTCTGAGTCTGGGATAATTGGCTGGTCTATGTCCTGGTGCGTCCTGATTTGCAGATGCAGAGACACAGACTGTGCTCATCCCTTTGAAGGATGTAAAGATATCTGGGGTTCTAGCTGGTGGATGGGAGACCCACAGTACCTGTCTCCTCCTTCTCTCTTGGACAGAGCACAAACCTGGTCCCTCTACAAAGACACAGAAGCCGCAGAGGAATAATAACACGAAACAGAGGCAAGAAGAAAGCCAACAGCATCATGACAAACCCCAAGCAGGGCTGTCCTTGGGGGAGACGCTCTTGTCGCCGCAACCATCGTGCGAGGAGGAACGTAGCGACTGTATTTCATAAATTCCTTATTTGCAATTACATCCATCTTTTCACACAACCTTGTTGAGGGAAATATCCTGCCCTGCTGTCTTCAATTCTTCCTGTAATCTCTTATGTGGGCGAGACTGTCTCACAAATGTCTCTATGCCAGTTTAATATAAAAATCGGGGGCATCCTTTATACACCGTCTCAAGACTCCAAGCCTCCAAATCGCTACTTTAAATGCATATCCGGCAACACATCCAATGACAGAGATTTTTAAAACCTGGGTTTTTCAGACAGAACTTTCTAGAGCATAGACTACTATTGGGAATAAAATATTTTAAGGGCGCCTTTGTCCCTCTAATGATTAAGAATTCTCCTTCCACAATGTGCCCTGTAAAGGTTTGCTCTGATTGCCCGAATCTTTACAGGGAGACCTGGACATCCCACTGGTGAGTAGAGCGATGATCTTTGAATTCACTCATCTCTCGGATTCTTACGGGTAAACATGGACATCCCACTTTTGGGTAGAGCGATGGTCTTTCAATTCACTGTCACGCTGCCCTTATTTCAATCATATCCGCCCAAATCAAAACTTCACTTTCGATCGCACCACTGTTTGATTTTTCCATCCGCGGTGACTTTTCCCTTGGCTCCCAGTTCAGAGTTTGCTCCCGTGTGCGCCCTCCTGGTGGGCGTGGTTCTAACTTCCCTGTGGACATCCTTCTCATCCTCAACTTTTTATCTGCAGACGTTGGATACAACCAGCCGGGGCTGTCCGGAAGCACCTGCTTCTGGATCCCACACCCATCCCCAGCCCCCCTCGCATCCATCTGTGGGTTGGATGCCTCCCCTTGGGTGAAGAGTGAAATCAACACATCACTTTTTGCCCAGACTTGGAGTTTTCCATGTTTCCTGCTCTGGGGAGGTGTGCCACCCTCTACGGGGGCATGAGATGAAATCATTGAGGCCCTTCTAGAACCCTCCATCAGGCATCTTCTCTGTATGTCCAGTGGTCATGAGTATGGTCTCTGTAGAGTGTCCACTATCCAGTTAAGATTACAACCTGCAAAGGCAGAACCTCAAACACCAGCTTTCACCCTGTCCTCCGTGCAAGCTGGGCTTCTAAGGTAACCTTCAGGACACGGAGCCCCCAAAAGCCACAGACCGAGAGAGCTTGGGACCCCTTCCCCTCCTCCAGATTCTTCTGCCTCAAAAAGAAGGGCTCTATTTTGTTCTTAAATTGCCGCACAGAGTAAAGAATGTCTCACAAATCCTGAGTCTGGAGAGGAAACTAGTCAGGCTAACAGTAATTGAGAAGTTACAGAGGAAGTTCTAATTGTACTCAGATGTTTTGTAATTATTAAAATCTTGCAACGGAGCGTGTGTAATCATTTTGTGATGTTTGAGGCACTCCGACGTCACTGTCATAAAAATAGCTCTATTTGTACGGGAAAGGCCTAATGAAGTAAAAAAAAAAAAATGTTTGCTTGGATGTGTTCTTCATTAACCATGCTTCTGAAAGCCATTCGGACCTAGTTCATAACACGAGGCACTGTCCAGAAGTCTCTTAGCGGCTTCCTGTAGATGAAGTGGAAATGCATTTGAAAAGAAAGAGCTCTTGCCCATCAGCTTTGGGACGTCAGCCCCCACGTGCCAGCCTCCACCTGGGAAATGTTGCAATGTTGTCCTGCGGGGGGCTTCATCCTTATCCACCTGAATCTGAACCTAAGGTTAGTCATCTTGGGCTGCATTAACAAAAAAGCACAGTCAGAGTGGCTCAAACATCAGAGATTTATTTCTCAGTTTCTGGAGCAATAAATTTCTCCAGAAATTTATTCCAGTTCTGGAGGCTGGAAGTCCGAGATCACGGTGTGGGCAGATTAGTTCCTGGCGAGGCTCTCTTCCTGTCTTGAAGGCGGCCACCTTCTCACTCTGTCCTCCCATGCCCTCTCTCCTATGCATGGGTGCAGAGACACAAAGACATCTCTCTCTCTCTTCCTCTTCTTCTAAGGCCGCCAATCTTACCAGACAACGACCTCATCCTGATGAGGTGATTTAATCTCCATCGTCTCCTAAAAGCCCTACTGCCACATTAACTCACACTGGGGTTAAGGGCGACACCATATGAATTTTGGGGGGACACAATTCATCCATAGCCCTATATGGTAGAGAGCTCACAGAAAATCTTTGGATGACAAAGACTTTCCCCGAAGTCTTGGTCTTGGGAACACTGTCTAGCCTCATGTCGATATCCAGTCTGGATTGGCCATAACTAGTGTAATTGTCAGTTATTGCCACAAGAACACTGTGTAACGAATCACCCTGAAACTCAGTGGCCAAAGACAACATTTTTTCCTCAGAGATCAGTGGGTCAGTTGTAATCCATTTGGGCTTGGTGGCACTGTGAACCCTGGGCTCCAGAAGCCAAGCTCCAGGGAGCAGGATGGCCCAGGTCTGCACCATGTATCTCTTAAAGTCCTGGCACCAGCATGCACCCAGGGCATGTGCCCTGCTGCTCACATATCCTTCTGGGGACCAGGATGAAGGGACAGTAGTTATCCCGGGGCAGGATCTTCTGATGGGGATGCAGATTCACAAGGGGGCAAACCCAACCATGCAAATATATTTTAAGCTTCTGTTTGTGTTACCTCCACTGACATCCATGGGCCACATAAGTCACATTGCCAGGTGCATTATCCCATGATAGGGGTGAACGTGTGTATCACTGTAATGGGTTGATTGGTCCCTCCCCAAAAAAAAAGATGTTCATGTCTGAAACCCTCAAACCAGTGATGGGTCCTTATCTGCGAAAGGGTCTTTGCAGATGTGAGGAAGTGAAGGGTCTGAGATGAGGTCCTCCTGGATGAGGGTGGCCCTAATCCAATGACAGGATCCTTCTAAGAGACAGAAGAGGAGAGACACAGACACAGAGGAGAAGCCCCGGGAAGACAGAGACAGAGACGGGAGGGAGGCGGCCGCAAGCCCAGGGATGCCTGGAGCCCCCAGAAGCTGGAAGAGGCAGGAACGACCCTCCCTTGGAGCTTTTGGAGGGAGCACAGCCCTGGGACACCTTGATCTCAGACGTCTGGTTTCCACGATGGTGGAAGATGCATTTGTGATGTTTTAAGCCCCCAGTCTGTAAGTCATTTGTTACAGCCGCCCTGGGAAACTCATACAATCACTAATACAGGATCTTGAAGAATTTAGACCAATAAGGCAAACCTTGCCACCAGCAGCAGTATTATCCCTTATTTCTGCAGAAGGAATCTCTTCAGGCTGTTGTAACACAGGAGGCGGTGGTGGCCATGAAGACAGGGTTAGGGTTCGTGTTTACACCTGTTCTCACCACGGGGAGGGTCTCCAGCATTACCTACTGGGGCCTGATTTTACTTCAATAAAAGTTATCCTCATCTGAAGTCATCCAAGAAAAATCTCCCCCTGGTAACCATGACCCCGACCCGTGCCGAACCGAGGCACAATGTGGCCGCCTGGAATGATTTTCTGCGAATTTGTCTTGTGTATAAAATAGATACATTTTGATTACAATATTATTACTTTCCGTCCAGTATATTTTCTATTTTTCGTTTTACGGCTTGTCACATAACTGCAATAACCACTCTCACGCAGCGGCACGCTCCCAGTAAACGGCACTGGAGATTGATTAAATGCCTCGGCTGAGTTTCACTATTTAATCAAGCCCTACAGTCATTTATTACATTGTATCTTTCAACCGATAAGAGCTGATCTTAAATACATTGATTCACGGCTCAGCAATGAGCGCTCATCAATGTTTCAAATGTATGGTTTACATATTTCAGAAAATAGATCTGTTCAGGGAGCCGTGAAAAATCCCCGCTGCAGGAAGAAGACGGCGTGGAATGCGACACGAAATTAAGCCAGCATCCCTCCTTGCCAGCAAAGCGCATATTGCTTTATACGGAGCCGTAAATATTAAGAATCTGGAGGTGAATTAGAAAAATAAGTACTGAGCTGAGTAGAAGATTGATGACAGCAGGAGATGGAGTATATAGAAGCCTTTCAGTAACCACTCCCCCACCCCAAATCAGATAGGGTTTTAGACACCACTTGAGATGGGAAATCTTTCAGGCCAGGTAGGGGCAGGAGGAATGGTTTACAGAACTTGTGGCCAGCACTTCATTGCATCCATGAAGTTGTGGACTTGAGAGGAAATACACTTAATTGAGCCATCCTTGGGGGTAATGCCAACCAAGTACACCATACCCATTGAGCGGGGCTTTTGTATTTCATGGAAAGTCAATACGAGGGATTTGTGATGACCCTCTGGGTGTCCAAGAAACTCAGCACAACTCAACACTGTGATGTTCAACCCTAGACATGAATGTATCATCCAAGGCTTTCAAAGACGTCCATTCTTTTTATCAGGTCTCCGTCACAATTGTATCCCTCACCTCTTATTGTGTCTCCTAAGGTGCTGAACCATGTCCAAACACTATTGAGCAGGAGTTTACGATGTGCCGATGAGAGAACTTGCATATTTTGAAGAAGACACCGTGGATGGAGCAGTTGCTGCCAAAAGAAACTGGAGTAAATGCATGAACGGGGATCTCAGGTACCAACAGCTGATGACTCCCAGTGCAATGTTAGTCTTGACATCTGATCATCACAATGGGGTGCTATGAATGTGTTGTGGGTGGTGAAGATGTTGGTTTCCTCTGTCCTTGGAGCTGGGGCACCTGTGGTGAGCTGCCCTTTCTACACCGGTATTTTCTACAGAGAGAATCAAGTCTCTGGGCACTGCTGCATGAGAAATGTTGACAAGGGAATGTTGTAGGTCAGAACATTCTAGGAGAGTTTGCAGAAAAGGTTAATGGTGTGTGGCTACCAGCACGTGAAAAGTAATTTAGATCTAGATAGATAGATAGATGATAGATAAATAGATTAGATAGATAGATAGATCGAAAGATAGACAGATAGATAAATAGATTAGATAGATAGAAAGATAGATAAATAGATGATAGATGATAGATAGATGGATAGATAAGTGATAGATAGATGATAGATAGATAGGTGATAAGTGGATGGATAGATAGATTGACAGATGATAGATAAATAGGTAGATAGATAGATGATAGATAAAAATAGATCCCACAAGGTAAGCCACCTAGGTGAGCAGAGGTGGTGGCCGAGGGTGAGGGGAAATTCTGGAACAGTCTGTAGAGCAGGAAGACAATGACTTCTAGACCACATATAGTGCCTCTTCCCTTTCCTCATTGTTTCCCCAGAAAAGACCAGCTAGAATCCTAGAGAATTTTACCCAGGTGGCATCAACTTTTTCCATGACCCAACTGGATCCCAGGGAAGGGTGGCCTGGAGTGGGCACTGAGGTGGGTCCCTCTATAGCCAACCTTCAGGGTCCAGCCACTCATTCTCCCACTGGCTGGGCATATTGGCAGCTCCTGGCTCACAGCTCAGCTCCTCCCCCAGAAATTGCCCTCACCTGAAGGGAGCTGCCTCACCAAAGCTCACATCCTCTCCCCAGGCACAATCTGGGGTCCTAATGAATGAGTCCAGCCACAGAGCTCCTGGTGGGATTGGGTGGGGTTTCGGTCATGGTTGAATCACAAGCTACGTCCTCCATCTATCCGACCCTGCTTCCTTCACCCGGTTAGGATATTATTCCCAATCCATCTCTCACAACAACCGTCCTGCATCCTAACCTCCATCTCAGAGTCAGTCTCTCCAGAAACTCAACTTAATGTCCCAGGTGGGTGCCTGGTCCTTGGCTGACCATTAGTTAGGGATCTGTTCTCCCCTCTTGAAAAGTAAACTTAGTCAGAATCTCATCACCTTTCCAAGAACAGGCAGGATTTTCCCCCTCAGTAGTGAGAGGCATGAATATTTTCTTTGAAGACCTCTCCCTGTCCCTAATTTCTACAACCAATCCCATTCTTAGGGTCAACCTGAGTGGAGCCAGGTAGAGCAAAGAGTCAATTGCAGCCAGATTTGGAAGGTTTCTCATGCAAAATTTAATCATTGCAAAGCTCACCCTGGCAACAATCGCCTTGACACTGGGACATGGTTCAAAAATAAAATTCAAATGTGAACTCACAGAATGCTAATCGGTTCTGCAACCTCCCCCCCAAAAAATGTTCACACAAGTCCTCTGAGACCTTGAAATGTCTGCATTTCTTATGGCTCTAAATTCATTCCACTGTCATCTTTTATTCAAACCATGTTGCAATAGTTCTATTTTTGCATCACCCCCCCCAACCCCCACCCTTTACACCGTGTGAACAGTTCATCCATCCACTTGGGGTCAAATGCTTGCACACAGCTTGGTGAACACATGCTCACAAAGCAAAAAGGCCCTGTGAACAATATCAAAAAAGAAACAAAGAGGCAGTGGAATGTTGTGAAGACACACACTTCTCTCCCCACATAAACCTTGGACCATCCCAGCTTAAGATGTTTGGCATGAAGGGAGTCTTGAAAGCGTATTTGAAGATTGTAAGACTTGTGGGCAGTGAGAAAATAACCAGATACCTTGTGAGTCCTTATCAATGAGCCAATAAGAGATAAACAGGGATAAAGGATAGACAACCATCACAGCAGAATGTAAACCCAAGGACAGCCTCAACTAGGTCAATCCATTCTCCATTTGGCTTTAGTTGGGTCCAATGAGTTGGGAGATTCAGGGGTGTCGTGGGGAGGGGACCCAGACCTGAAGGCATCCAGCTAATTTAGCAAAGGTGACCCATCTGTCTAGCTGTCCAGAATGTAGACTCAAAGCTGTTTGGTTTCATTCTTTCCAAGATGATGGTTGTCATCATCTTGTGCAGACATGGAGTGCCATATTGGAAATCTCTGCTTGAGAAGAGAGATTGTAAATGGTGAGCTCAGAGAAAGACTTCATCATAGGAGCATAAAAAAAGAGAAATAAGGGGTCTCCTGGTAAGGTCTGAAGTCAAGTTATATTGGGTCAGAGTACAGATGATGGAGATGTCCCCTTGGTCAATAGGGTAGTCCTTGGCCCTTGGGGACTTCTCAGTAACCTAATGAATGGTTTGACTCAGCTGGAGAAAGGGTGTTAAGACCCAAAATGTAGACCCCATTCAACCATCATCCACGGCACAGTGTACCCTGGTCATCAAAGGATCAGTCAGTGGTCCACGCAAGAGATAGATGGTCAACTTTGAAGGTTCCTGCCTCCATGGACCAAGTCCCATCACCTGCTCTTCTGGGGCCAGGCAACATCATCTTCTTGTGCAGCTGGCTCGTGGGGAACACATGCTTCAGAAGCTGACGCGAAAGCTCTATTTGTGTGGGAGGAGAGTCCTCTCTTAACAGATAAGTCAGCGTAGACTCTGGTTCTGCCTTGGGCTCCCTGGGAGCTTTCTTGGGACCTTCAAGTCTGAACTACATGGAGACACTAAGTTCATTGAGTTTCTAACTTGGGAAAATTAAGGTCAGAGTCAGGATTGAGTTGGCCCTACAAGGTGAACCCCTGTGTAGGTGGCAGCTGGCTCTCTGCACATCACAACCCCTCTTTTTATGGGTTTCCTCATGACCATTGACTCATCTACGGCATTTAACCGACATAAATAACTTCAATAATGGCATGTTGAGGAGTGTCTCACAGACGTTGTTTTTAATCCTTAGTCTACAGATGAGGCAATTGGAGTTCAGATGCCCTGCTTCTGCCACCAGCATTGTGACCTTGAGCAAGTAAGAAAGTCCCTGAGCCTTGGTTTCCTATGCTGTATGGGGGAAAGACTATTGGGGTAAATGAAGTAGGCTATAATTTTTTTAAAAAAAGGAAAATAAGTGTTGGTTAAGATGTAGAGAAATTGGAACCCTCATATGCTGCTGGTAGGAATGTAAAATGGTGCAGCTGCTGTGGAAAAGAGTATGGAGGTTCCCCCAAAAGGAGAGCTTGGAATTACCCTATGATCCAGCAATTCTATTCTTAGGTATATGGCCCCAAAGAATGGAAAACAGGTGCGCAAACAAAAACTTGTACATGAATATGTATAGCAGCACTGTTCACCACAGCTGAAAAGTGGAAACCACTCAAGTTTTTGTGAACGGATGGATGGAGAAACAGCGTGGGGTCCATCCACACAGTGGAATATTATGCAGCCACGAAAAGGAGTGAAGCTCTGACACAGGCTACCACGTGGATGGACCTTGAACACAGGATGCTCAGTGAGAGAAGCCAGACATGGTGTGTGATTCCATTGTTAGGAAATATCCAGAACAGGCAAATCCACAGACAGAAAGTGGGTGCCAGGGGCTGGGGGAGGGGGGTGGGGAGTGACTTTTAATGGGGATGGGGTCTCCTTGGGGGGATGGGAATGCTCTGAAACTTGATAGAGGTGGCGGTTGCACAATATTGTGAAGGTGATAAATGCCACTGAGTTGTCCACTTGAAAGTGATGAATTTTATGTTACGTGAATTTCACTTGAATAAAACGGGGGAAAATGGGTATTCAGTGCAGGGCCGTTCCTGGTGCCAAACACATAGAGGCACCTTCTGGTGTTGGGTTGGGTTGGATGGGAAGGGGTTGATGACAGTGACCGTGGTGCTGACAGGTATTCGAGGTCAGACTTGTGAGCCAAGACGCTAGTCATCCAGCTCTGATTTCCCCAATGCTGAACTGGAGCTCTTTGGGGAGACCCGGTTTTTAAACAGCGGAAAAGCAAATCCACCTCCCTCACGTCCGCACCCTATGTTGTAGGAACTTTGCTTTGGAGGTCACTCAATTTTCCACCTCACGCCAAGGATTTATCCAACGGGGGTCTTCGTCCCTCTACAGTTGTGTATGTTTGGAGAAGATTTCAATAAAAACGGGCACTGTTTTTACCCACGTCTCAGTGCAGAGGTGAGAAGTGGAAATTCCTCGTGGATATGCTGAAGGTTTCGTCAACTCCAAAGTGGTGGATGGACGGGGTCTCTGCCAACACGCGTTGATGTGAGAATTTATATATAGGCTGACACATCAAGATGAAAACCTGGAGAATAACTTCACTAGTCCTACAGTCTTGGGCAATGCAAACATCCCAGGCATGTGACCACGCAAATTGCAGAGAGCTCCGTAATCAGAAGTCCCCACGCTTGGTTTAATGCTCTGAAGTCAGGTCTGTTGACTGGATATTCTTAATAATTTTTTTGAACAAGAGCACCGTATGTTCACTTTGCGGTGGGCTCTGTTTCTGACCTTGAGTATAAAGTTTTTGATAAACGTAGAGCAAACGCAGTAGTTTAGTATTGAGCATAGACATATCTGAGATACGAATCTCTTTTTTTGGGGGGGGGATTTTCTCTTTATTTCTACCAATTTCTCTTCTACCTGAAGACTGAAGTATATATATATATATGTATATATATATATATATATATATATATATATATATATATATATATATATATATACATATATATATATTTTGGCCAAGCCGCCACGCCGCGCAGCGTGTGGGATCTTCGTTCCCCGACCAGGTATTGAACCCGGGCCCTCAGCAGTGAAGGTGCTGAGTCCTAACCACTGGACCGCCAGGGAATTCCCTGAGATGTGAATTTTGATTAGTTGTCGGTACTGAATGTTTCCTTGTCGTCGGAGAAAGTAGTACGTGCTTAAAGTGAAATGTCTCTACTAACTAGATTTTTGGTCAGTCATACAGAATTTGGAACTGGAAATCAGAAATAAGAAGGGCGTCCCTTCTAAACCTTCATTGATCCCATTTGCTGCTAATGATAACTTGAAATCGTAAATCAAATTCACTTCCCAGGACATGAACGAGTTGGAAAGTATGAAATACCAAGCAACTAATATTCCCTATGTAGATATACATTTAATCTACAGTTGCACATAATTTTAAAGCTTTAAAAGGCAATGAATATGAAACACAGAAATGTGGAAAATCTGGATGATTTTAGTTTAAAAACATTAGGTCTTTTGGAAAATGGAATGTTTACCCTGACCCAGCAACCCTTGTCGGCCAGTAATTTGCACACTGAAATAACCCTGTTCTTGACTCCTCTGAAATTCCTGCCCTGATCCTAGAAATACCCGAGGAATTAGATGGAACCCTTCCACACCCCAAATAAGCAACACGAAAATGGAGGTGAACACCCACATGGAAAGTTAGGAGCTGGGGCATCTAAACGGGGCAAGCTGGGAAAACATCCAAAAGTTCAGACGCTTTCCTAACGTTATTCAGACTTTGCAAACTCACACCCTCTCTGTTGTTTTAATGTTTAGACTTTCATTTCCTCTCTGCTACTTTATTTCAACAGTGCACACTATGCAAGCAATCACACCACGAAGGGTAGTTATTGGATTTTATTGTTGAGAACCAGAGCACATAAAACACAGACGTGTCTGAAGTTGCAGGGAGACGAATATTGTAATGCTACGTTCAAATTTCATTTGAGATCAGATGGGGGAGGGGAGGACATGATGGAAAGCGGGATAAAAGCAGTAATTTTATGAAACTGAGGAGTCAGTAGATCCTGTTGGAAATAGATGTACAAGTATGACATTTAAAGCTGTAAACACACCTCTCACAGATTCACGATACATTTTTTTAAAGTCTTTTTATTTTATTTATTTATTTATTTATTTTGATTTTTTTGGCTTTTGGCTGAGATAAGTCAAAAGACTTATCTCCTAACCTCCTCCTTTATTTCTTCTTCTTCTTTTTTAAAAAATTAATTAATTTATTTATTTTTGTCTACATTGGGTCTTCGTTGCTGCACGTGGGCTTTCTCTAGTTGTGGTGAGTGGGGGCTACTTTTCGCTGTGGTGCGCGGGCTTCTCATTACGGTGGCTTCTCTTGTTGCAGAGCACGGGCTCTAGGTGCGCGGGCTTCAGTAGTTGTGGCACGTGGGCTCAGTAGTTGTGGCTTGTGGACTCTACAGCGCAGGCTCAGTAGTTGTGGTGTGCTGGCTTAGATGCTCCGCGGCATATGGGATCTTCCCGGACCAGGGTAGGTCTTCAACCATTGAGGGGCGACTGACGTGAGAGGCCTACTTTGGGGTCACATGGACGCATGCAGTACACCCCCCAAGAAGTGGCTTCTCACCTGTAGAATACTAGTATTAACACTAAATACTAAACCAATACTGACACAAAACTGATTATTAATACTACATGCTAAACTAGTACCAAACTAACACTAAACAAAATACTGGTACCAGACTAATGCTCAACTAATTACTGGTACTAAACAAACACCAGACTGATACTAAACTAAATGCTAATACTAAACTAATTACTAGCAGTATATACTAAACTAAATACTTGTACTAGACTAATACTAAATTAAGTACTGATAATAAACAAACAGAAGATTAATACTGAACTAAAAGCTAACACTAAACCAATTACTAATAGTAAATACTGAACTAATACTGAACAAAGACAAAACAAATACTGAACGGTAATACTCAACAAACACCAGACTGATACTAAACTAAATGCTAATACTAAACTAATTAGCAATACTAAATACTAAACTAATACTAATATTCAACTAATACAAAACTAATATCAAAATACTAATAGTAAACAAACAGCAGACTAATACTACAGTGAATGCGAATCTAATACTAAATAGAAGACTAATACTAATATTAAAGTAATGCAAAACTTATACCAAACTAAATACTAATATTAAACTAATTAATAATACTAAATACTGAACTAATACCAAACTCAGTACTCATACCAGACTAACACAAAACTAGTCACTAATACTAAATACTAAACTAATGCAAAACGAATACAAAACTAAATACCAATACTAAACAAATACCAGACTAATACTAAAGTAAAAACCAATACGAAACTAATTATTAATACTAAATATTGAACCAATACTAAACAAAGTACTAATACTAGACTAATATATGATTAATTACTGATACTGAATACTGAACCAATACAAAACTAATACTAAAGTAAATACTAATAGTAAACAATCAGCAATACTAAATACTAAACTAATACAAAACTAATACTAAACTAAATACTAATACTAAACTAGTTAATAATACTAAATACCAAACTAATACTCAACAAACACGAACTAAATACTAATATTAACCTACTTACTAATAGTCAGCACTAAACTAATACCAAGCTAACACTAAATATTAATCCTCGAGCAATACTGAACTAATTACCAACACTACTAAACTGCACTAATACTGAACTAATACCAAGCTAATACTAAACTAAGTCCTAATATTAGACTTACATCAAACTCACCTCTGCACTACCTAGTATTATCTATACTCACCTACTGTAAAGTCACACCCTAGCAAATACTAACATGCATCCTACTGCCCACCTCCTGGAGGAGAGCTTTTTCTATGAAGCTCCCCAAATAAGTGCCAGGTCCCTCCCGGCCCCTCCCCACAGAGCCCCTGTCTGCAGCCAGCTGAGGGCGGGAGAGACAGGAATTGTCTATGAGATGCTCACGCCAGTGTGTTGAAGGCACATTTTCTGTTGGCTCAGAATTTCAGCTGATTCTCCAAACCGAGAACCGATATGCAGAGAAGCCCCCAGTTCTGGGGGATTTACCAAGACTTGAACCATTTTACCCCCCTACCAGCAATGGAGCAGGGTTCCGACTTCACATCCTCACCAGCACCTGTTGTCTTCTGCTTTTTCTTTTTTAAAATCATAGCCATCATCATTAGTATGAAGTGATTTTAATTTGTATTTCCCCAAAGATGAGGAATACTGAGTAACTTTTCATATGCGTATTGGCCATTTGGATATATTCTCTGAAGCAGCATCTCTTGAAGTCCTTTGCCTGCTTTTAAAGATCGGGGGAATTCCCTGGCAGTCCCGTGGTTAGGACTCCATGCTCTCACTGCCGTGGGGTGCGGCCAAAAAATAAAAATACATACATACATATATAAATAAATAAATACATGCATACACACACACATAAAATAAAAATGCATTGATTTATCAAAAAAAATTGGGTTGTTTGTCTTTTTATTGCCGAACTGTAAGAGTTCTTTAATACCTTCCAGATACCACATCCTCATCAGATAAATTACTTGCAAATATTTTCTCCCTGTCTGTAGGTTGTATTTTTACTTCTTGGATAGCATCATCTGATGCACAAAAGTTTTTAATTTTAATTAAAATTAATCTATGTTTTCTTTGGTTGCTTGTGCTTTTGGTGTCATACCTAAGAAACCATGAGATAAGCTTGCAATAAGCATTGGTGTCCACGCCCACCATTTACGACTCATGCATCTTATAGGTAAGCTGCTTCTCATCCTTCTGGGGTATGGGTAAAAGGATGCAGAGCGGGTTCTCACCACATCAGAGGCGCGCATACAGACATGCAGGCAGGACCTCTGATTGAGTGTCACACCCCCAGCTAGTTATTTGAGCTGGATTTTCTACACTCTGCCTCCTGTTAACTTACCCCAGAGTCTTTTAGTGGGATTCCTGTGTTGAAAGAAAACCCCCTCAACCCTGACGCATTCAGTGTTAATTCTGTTTCAACATGGCGTATCCCGAGAGTTGCATTTCAACACTTGGCTCTTAAGGACCCCAAAGGGCTCGTGGGGAAGGGTGAGTCCAGGACTGAGCAAAATCCCTAGTCAACCAGTGAGAGGTTGTCTGAATCCAATCGATTAAAGAGAAACCCTTGAGTTCTCACATGAGAACCAGCAGTGGTGGCGGTTCTTTGCCCATCCAGGTCGTACCCTACACTGCCCATTTATGGTGGAACTACACGCTGGGAGGTTAGCAACTAACACTCTTAGATTCCTTGGGTATACACACTACTGTATATAAAATAGATAACTCATAAGGACCTGCTGTATAGCGCAGGGAATTCTCCTCAATACTCTGTAAAGACCTATATGGGGAAAAAAATCTAACAAACGAGTGGATACATGTATATGTATAACTGATTCACTTTGCTGTACAGCAGAAACTAACACAACATATAGTAACTAAAGCAGCTATACGCCAATAAAAATTAAAAAAAACAATCCCCTGATGCAGTGGGTAATTGGTGTTGTTGAAGATAGCTCCCCACGCTTGGTCTATGGTCACCATTTGGAAGACAAAACCAGTAAAGAAATGCTTGTGATTTCGCAGGGTGGTTTTAACAGATGTAAGACCACCACCCTCCCAACACCCGTAACTGTGTAGATACACACCCGCATATGTAGATTGGATGTTAGAAGATCATTACATAATTAAGGTTGGATCAATCGTCCTTTCCCCAGGAGAGTCCCCCTTCTGGGAGGAACTCATCACATATAAGGAGCCCAACAGCATCAATCAATCAATACTTGATCCCTATCCTTTAGCCTCTGTAGGTGAAGTGCAAACACTCACAGCCCCAAATCAGCTTTCTCCTCATTAAAAAAAATCACATTATTAATTAGCAGGGCCCCTTGGCAGTCTCCTGAGAAGGAGCTACGCATATCTCTTTTCTGACGTGGCTACAAATACAAGCGGATGGGTGCCGGCAGGGGGAGAGGGTTTAAATAATTCAATACAAACACAAATTAAGTATGGCGAGACTTCCTTAAATCCAGCTCATGCCTCGTTACTTTAATTTTTATTTTCAATCCTCGGCACACATGACGGACACCCAGTAATTGCCTCACAGAAGCATCTGAGTCACTCGTGTGGAAAAGCTGTTCGTTTCGGGGGGGGCCGGGGTTGGGGGGGACTTGATGGGATTTCTCAATTTTATGATAATGGGTCTTTCGCAAAGCATGGGTAATAAAATGGTAATCGCAAACATAAAAGAGCATTAACCCCTTCAGACGTGGAGGCACGGGGTTGGCATGACTTCTTAATTGGGGTTTGATCTAAGCAAATTGCATTACTGAATTTTATTAAATAGTGCGGATGCCAGGAGTGAATTATCACCGAGAGAGGAGACGACAATTATCTTGAGAGGAAACCTCCCTCGGAAAGTGTTGGGGACACTGTTTTTTTTTCATTCAAAATATGCCCGGTGTAAAAGATGGTAAAAGTTTGAAGTATTCTGTGTACAATTACATACTCTAATTTTAAAACTTCTAACGTATTTTATATGCTATTACGTCATATATTCCAGATCACCAATCATCTATCGCCTATGAACGGATAAAGCAAATCCTAAGTGTTCGTGTCATTAGGAAGGTCTCTATAAGAAAATCTGCTTTTGGTTTCTGGGTGCCTTTGACTGCTCTAAGGTGCAGGCAGGAAATGTACTGGGTGAGTTGGGGGCGTCATATCAGCACTCAGAATAAAAGACACCAAAGACTGATCGTATCTTGTCCAGAGGATATTGGGACCGATCAGAAGGGCTGCCTCTGATCTGCAATGAGGTAAGAACCCACACCAACAATGTAGGGAATGGAATGAAATTCATCAAATATGGCAAATCTGTGACTTCTACTACAGAGACAGAGAGAGAGAGAGAGACTCTTGTGTTATCTTTAGAGGAAACCAGAGCTTGGAGTCAGTGTTCCGAAAACCGATTTTAGAAAAATTAAAAAAAAAAAAAAGTTTTAAATTCTTTGTCTTCCCGTGCAACATGTATTTCTGAGTATCCAGACATTACAGGAAGGAATGATCTTTTTTCAACAGGAGAATTCGGGCTCAGACATGCAGAATAAATTATGGAGTTGTGCATCTCCATGATAGAAACCCAATGCAAGACAAATCTGCATGATGATCCTTCGTGGGTGTTTAAACCGTCCGTGGAAAAAGAAGGATGGGGGACTTTACAGTGCCTGGATCGGCTGGCCATGCCAGCTACTAGTGATAAAGCTCTAATTAAGGATGACATCCCAAAGAATGGACCCCCGGACATCCTGCCCCATGTGGTGTGATGCAGCAGGAAAATTATTCAACCTGAATTTACCAGGTCTCCATGTCCCACTCCCAGTTTGCAGGTCATGCGAGGGTCAGAGAAATGTGTTCCACGAATTCAATCCACCCCGTCAGCTTGTGGGAGACACCACACCAGAAGGACACCGTTTTCAAAATAGCTGGCAAATGACACAGTGCAGAAAGGGTTGAAAAGATACGGAATCCATCAATGGATGGATGAATGAACAGCATGGGGTCCATCCACACAGCGGAATATGACTCAGCCATGCAAAGGAGTGAAGCTCTGACCCAGGCTACCACGTGGATGGACCTTGAACACAGGATGCTCAGTGAGAGAAGCCAGACCCAGGAGGACACACAGTGTGTGATTCCATTTGCAGGGAATGTCCAGAACAGGCAGATCCACAGAGACAAGAAAGTGGGTTAGTGATTGCCAGGGGCTGGGGGAATGGGATGGGGAGGGACAGCTTAAAGGTTACAGGGTTTTACTTTGTGAAGAGAGAAATATTTTGAAACTAGATAGAGGTGGTGGTTGCACAAAGCTGTGAGAGTCCTAAATGTCACAGAATTACTCATTTTTAAGTGGTTCGTTTTGTCTTGTGTCAAATTCACCTCAATACATTATATTTTTTTACAAAAAGACTTGGAATAAATGGATCAGACGTGATGGGGTGATCTTGTTTGGATGCTGACTTGCACACACCAAGTGTAAAAATTCATCTTGGAGTCCATGGTGGAAACTTGCATCTCCTGGGGGAGTACGGTTTGTCTTTAAGGCTTGATGTGGTATTGTGATTACGAATTAAAAGATACTGTTATCTGTTGGAACGACACCCTAAACTAATTATAGGTGAGATGATATAATGTCTGGAATTTGCCTTCAAAGAGCACGACAGTGAAAAGGATGGGAAATGAAACGGGATTGGCAACACATTGGTCCAGGTTGAAACTGGCCACAGGCAGATAGGGTTTCATGACACCATTTTTTTTTTTTCTAATTCTGGATTTGGAAATTTGCATGCTAAACATGTAAAGCTATGTGTGGAATTTAGAGTCACTTATTCACGCCACAAACTTCCCTTAGGTGCCAAGTGCACGGTATGTGTACACCAGATGTGGCTATAATAAAATTCAGGAAGATAACAAGTGTTGGTGAGGATGTCGACACATCATGACTCTTGCTGGCGGGAATGTGGGATGGAGCAGCCTTTCTGGAAAACAGTATGGCGGTTCCCCAAAACTTTATACATGGTGTCACCCTACAACCCAGAAACCCCACTCCTGGGCAGGACAGACGCTCTCTTTGACCAAATTCCAAACAATCTCCTCTAAGCCCTCTTTTCAAGACAGCCTCAGCCATCTTCCTCCTGCCAAATCCAGACTGAGCAAGGGTCCCGCTACGTCAATTGAGCCAGCATCCCTCTACACTTCACATCTTTTGTTAGTCATTCTCCACCCACCGACCCCCTCACTCTGCCTGTGGGCTACACATCCCCAGCTGCCTGCTGTGTACAGATGGGAGACGCGTCTCCGTCCAGTACTGTGATGGTCTCAACACCTATCACAATAATCTTGAATGAAGTCTTCTTTACGTTTGAACAAGGGTCAGAATAGATTTTTTTTCTTTAAAGGGTATCATCCAAAGGAATTGAAACAGGGACTCCAGCAAATACTTGTACATGCACGGTCACAGCAGCACCGTTTGAAGTAGCCATACAGGTGGAAACAACCCAAAAAGTCCACGGATGAATGAACAGCGTGGGGTCCATCCACACAGTGGAATATGACTCAGCCATGCAAAGGAGTGAAGCTCTGACACAGGCTACGATGTGGATGGACCCTGAACACAGGATGCTCAGTGAGAGAAGCAGACACAGGAGGACACACAGTGTGTGATTCCATTGATAGGAAACGTCCAGACCAGGCAAATCCACAGAGATAGAAAGCATTTTCATGGTTACCAGCAGCTGGGGGGAGAGGAATGGGGACTGCTCATGGACATGGGGTCTCCTTGGGGTGCAGAAAATGTTTGGAAACAGAGGTGATGTCACACAACCTTGTAAACGTACTTAACGCCACTGAGTTGTCCATTCCACCAACTCCCTCAGAGCACAGGGTCCAGGGGCCATGGCAGAGTCAAGGCTGCTGGAGGGTGGAGGGCACAAAGGTGGGGGATGAGTGAGTGACTGTGGACTTCCACCCCCAGCTAGGGACAGGCAAAGAGTGTCCAGAACCGGGAGGAGGGCAGGGCCACCCAGCAGTCTTCCTATGGTCCCCGCAGCCCTGGGCCATTGCCCAGCTGCCCTTGGGTTCTGCTCAGCACACGGTCAGTGCTTTCTGCCTCGAGACCTGTCTGACCGTCTTGGGTCCAGTAAACCCTGAGATGCCTGGTGGAGAGGCTGGGGGGTGAACAGCCACCAGAGGGAGCTCAAGGTGACCTGCGGAGGGGGAGGGGAGACCCCAGTCCGGGGACAAGGTGCTGTGGTAGTTCACTGATGTGTCAACATGCCTGGGTTCACGGATGCCAGGTCCCTGGTTAAATGTGATTCTCGGCGCGTCTTGGAGGGAGTTTCTAGGTGAGATGAGTGTTTGAATCAGTGCACTGAAGAAAGCAGATTGCCCTCCCCAGGGTGGGTGGGCCTCGTCTAATCAGGTGAAGGCCTGAATAGAACAAAAAGGTGGAGGAAGGGAGAACTCACTGCCTGTGTAGGTGCTGAGCTGCGACATGCATCTTTGCCTGCCCTCCACCCTCTGGCTCCCAGGCCTTCGAGCTATACCACCCACTCTCCTGGGTGTTCAACTTGCAGACAACAGATGGTGAGACCTTTAGGCCTCCATAATCATGTGAGTCAATTCCTTGTAATAAATCACTTTATATACATATATGATATATCCTACTGGTTGTCTTTTTTTGGAGAACCCTGACTAATAATTTATCTATCTATCTATCTATCATCTATCTAACTATTCCTCATTTATCTGTCTATGTATCTATCATCATCTATCACCTCTCTGTATCTACATATCTATCTATCTATCCATTTATCTATTGTCTATCTATCTGTCTAATTATCATTTATCTATGTGTCTTTATGTATCATTATCTATCTATATCCATCTATCATTTATCTATCATCTATCATCTCTATCTATCATCTATCTATACCTACATCTGTATGTATAGATCTGTATATCTATAGTGCATCTATATCTATATTTATAGCCCATCTATTTACCTATATCTATATCTATATATTATCTATGTATATCTATATCATTTAGGTATAGCTACATCTCCATCTCCATCTATATATCATCTATCTATATCTACATCTATATTTATATCTATATCATCTATATCTACATCCAGCTGTCTCTGTTTCGCTGAAGAACTCTTTCTGACACAACGTGGTAGGCATTGACTTCATCCCCAAGCTTGGGTGTGAGGGCTACCACTTCAGTTCTCGCATTTGGAATTCCTGCCGTGGATTTACACATGGGAGGTGGGAACAGACTCTAGAGGTGGAGGGCAGGGGATGCCATACAGAATTAACTTTGCCCATGAACAGGTCTGGTTTTTGCCCCCAGCTCCTGGGAGGTCACCTCTGAGCCCTTGGATGTCCTGCTTGATAAGACTGTCTTTGTTTACTTGAAGCCTTGGGCCTGATGGTCTGGGATACTATGTGATTGAGGGCACGTGGTCTCAGCTGGACCTCTGGAGGGGCTGGAGTCCAAGGTCAGTCTCATGGGTGGCCAGCCTTGTCCCCGTGACCAACGCCCATAAAAAGTCTGGACATCAGGTCTCGGATGAGCCTCCCCGGGGGCCACACCCCACGTGGATCACACACATTCCTGGAGGAGCAGGCCCTGTCCTTGACCCTGCTGGGAGGGGCACCTGCAAGCTCATGCTTGGTGTCTCCTGGACTGTCCCCACCCATGCACCTCTTTCCCTGGGTGATGTTTAATCCATATCCTATCACTGGCAGAAACCATAAATATAAATATAACAACTTTCAGCAAGTTCTGAGAGTCCTAGTGAATCGTCATACCTGAAGGTGGTCTTGGGGACCCTACCTTGTCATTGGTGTCAGAAGCGGGAGTGGTCTTGGGGACAGTGCCCTCTAATATCTCCGGGTTACAAGGTCTACATCAGGCAGCAATCACTCACGTTGGTATAAACACCCAGGACGTGGACCCCTTTGGAGTAGAAACCACGCTGTGTAGTGCTTCCAGCTTCCAGCTCTGGCTTCGAAGCCAGGCACTCTCGGGGCGAATCCTGGCCAGGCTTGGAGATTATATATGAGCCCAAGGAGGTCAACTATCGGAGACCTCGGTCTCCCCATCTTTAAAAGGAAGCCTTTCCGCCTGATGATCCCCATGCTGACTTCCAACCTTAACATCTGAATTCTGAGAAAACCGTAATTCAAAAAGACACATGCACCCCAATGTTCATTGCAGCTCTATCCATAATAGCCAAGACATGGAAGCAACCTAAGTGTCCATCGACAGAGGAATGGATAAAGAAGACGTGGTAATATACACAATGGAATATTAGCCACAAAAAGGAACAAAACTGGGTCATTTGTAGAGACCTGGATGGACTTAGAGTCTGTCATACAGAGTGAAGTAAGTCAGAAAGAGAAAAACAAATATCGTATATTAACGCATATATGTGGAATCTAGAAAAATGGTACAGATGAACCTATTCTCAGGGCAGGAATAGAGACACATGTAGAGAACGGACATGTGGACATGGGGAGGAAGGGGAGGGTGGGATGAATTGGGAGATTGGGATTGACACATACACACTGCCATGTGTAAAATAGATAGCTAGTGGGAACCTTCTGTATAGCACAGGGAGCTCAGCTCGGTGCTCTAGGGTGACCTAGATGGATGGGATGGTGGGAGGGAGGTCCAGGAGGGAGGGGATATATGTATACATGTAACTGATTCACTTTGTTGTACAGCAGAAACTAACACAACATTGTAAAGCAACTATACCCCAATTAAAAATAAATAAATAAATAAAAGCTAGTCACTTCAAAAAAATTTTTGAATTCCGTTGACATTTGAGCATACATTCACTTAGAAACTGCACTTGCACAAACACACAGCGGATAGATTCATATGTTAGAGGCTGTTGGCTGGATAAGCGATTAGATGAACTTCCAGGTCCTGGAAACCCAGCTCCGTGTGCCCTGGGCAGCTCCCGGACCTCACACAGGTGAGCACACCTGTGTGCATGGCTCTCTTTTCCTTACCTGTCCAGTGGCCCCGACGGGAAGCTGCAGCGTATCTGTCGGCACTCGTGGCTCTGGGCCACAGAGATCCACCCCAGCTGGTCTATGCAGAGAAGGAATTTGTTAAAGAGTATCCGATAGCTCACTTCCCATCTACAAGGACCTACATGGGCACCAGGGCTGGAGGCTAATGCGTGAGGGGGAGAGGGGTGTACAAATCACCAGGGCTGTCCTGCCTGCTGGGACCCTAAACAGGCCACCACTTGCCCCATCAGCCCTGAGATCAAAACAGTCCCACGTCTATCCCTGCAAGTTGGGTACCTAGCTCCACACAAGATGGGAAGGATTCCCACTGGCACCTGCCTCTTTGTTCTAGTTTCTGGAAAGTAAGTTCCAAGTGGTGTTCTAATTGACAGATGTTGTCCCAACGAAGGCAAGAACATCTGATAATGTCTTGGACATTTTTGGTCTCACCACCTGGAGGCAGAGGGTCCTCCTGGCACGTGGTGGATGGAGACCAGGGAAGCTGCTCGACACCCCACAGGGCCCAGGACGCCCCGCATCAGAGAGTCACCCAGCCCCAGATGAACAACTCTCCAAATTGTCCTTCTAGCGTGGGGTTCATTCCCACCAAGGACCCATGTTTCCTCAACCTGAGACCCCTTGCTTCCACACATCTGTGTTAAATGGCCAGAGTTAAGGTGTCAGTCTCATGGGATGGCGTTCTCTACCAGCCAGGTCTGTGGGTCAGATCTGTGGCCTTTGACCTTGTCAACACCAGCGGGTCATCACCAGCTCAGCCCCAGGCCCCCTGTTGTCGGGGAGGAGGACCACCCATCACCTGACTTCAGCTTCTCAGCGGCCTTCTCAACAAGGAACCCACGTTCTACACTTTTAAACAACTGAGATGAAATTCGCACAACTTAAAATTGAGCATTTTATTTTGTTACACTCTCTATTTAAAAAATTTTTTTATTTAACAATTTTTATTGGAGTAGAGTTGATTTACAATGTGGTGTTAGTTTCAGGTGTACAGCAAAGTGAATCAGTTATACATATTCATGTATCCATTCTTTTTAAGATTCTTTTCCCATATAGAGTATTACAGAGTACTGAGTAGAGTTCCCTGTGCTCTACAGCAGGTCCTTATTAGTTATCTATTTTATATATAGTACTGTGTATATGTCAACCCCAGTCTCCCAATTTATCCCTCCCACCCCCCCGCCCTTTCCCCCTTGGTAACCATAAGTTTGCTTTCTACATCTGTGACTCTATTTCCATTTTGTAAATAAGTTCATTTGTACCATTTTTAAAGTGGGTAATTCAGGGGCATTTAGGGTACTCACGGTGTTGTGTACCCACCACTTCTATCTGGTTCTACAACATTCTTGTCCCCCAAAAGAGACCCCATTCCCGTTAAAAGTCACTCCCCATCCTCTTCCTTCCATCCCTAACACCACGAACCCACTTTCTCTCTCTGTAGATTTGCCTGTTCTGGACGTTTCCTATCAATGGAATCACACACTGTGTGTCCTTCTGTGTCTGGCTTCTCTCACTGAGCATTGTGTGTTCGAGGTCCACCCACGTGGTAGCCTGTGTCAGAGCTTCACTCCTTTTCACGGCTGGGTATTATTCCTTGCGTTCATTTTGGAGGGGACCTCTGAGCAGCAGCTGTGCACTGGAGAGGCCCTGCCCGCTGCAGGCACACAGCCTACCCGGGCTCATCCCAATCACCCCTCCAGACACCCAACCTCTCACCCTCTTCCCTTCCCCTCCTTGATGTGCAAGTCGACATCTAAGGTGCCTCAGGCTTCGGCTCCCAGATACCCGTGTTCTAGTGCCGTTTCTGGCCTGGAGTCTCGGGGAAGAGCAGCAGGGGGAGGGTCTCATAAAACCGTAAGCGAGGCCGGGGGTGTGCGGTATCTGCGGGCCATCTGTTGCCGAGGGCAGCCCGCGGCGACCTGCCATAGCCTCTGGACGCCAGCACATAGCTCACTCCTGCCCTGCGCTTTTCCCGTCTCATTACGGGAATTTATTTCCTCGCTTTGTAGTTGGCGGAGCCCCCGTCCTAATTGTTTCTTCCATGTGTTGTAAA
The DNA here is from genome assembly GCF_965194805.1 of Balaenoptera borealis. Classification (NCBI taxonomy): domain Eukaryota; kingdom Metazoa; phylum Chordata; class Mammalia; order Artiodactyla; family Balaenopteridae; genus Balaenoptera; species Balaenoptera borealis. The sequence continues at coordinate 913,975 of NC_138881.1, read as the reverse complement.
TCTGTCTTCCATCCAGTAAAACACGAAGCCAAGACCTGGCAATTTCCTCTCCTACCATCGCACTGGCCGGCAGAGCGGGCGTTGAAATAAAAAATGAAGCATGTACGCACCCTTTCCCTTCCCTAATGCCATTTGCCCCAGGAATTTTTAATATTCGGGCCATACCCTCTGCATGAGGTCATCCCGGGATCTAATTGGAACCGTGGTCGGCGGGGCCTGATGGCTGCCGCACATCTGGTGGGACGCCACGGCCGGCCTCTGACTCAAAGACTTTAATTCCGTCATGCCTCATCTGGTTTTACACAGGCTTTTGTAGCGAGTTCACAAATTCATTCTGAGGTTTCCATCACGATGGACCAGCCCTGAGTGGCCCCCAAAGATTCCCCAGGAAACCATCCCCAAATGGACCAATTTCTGCTGTCTCAAAGCGGGTCTCCTGCTCAAAGAGACCCTGTCTGCGTCCCCCTGTCACCTCTGTCCGTGCCCCAAACTCAACCAGAACCTTGTTGCCAGCACGTAACTCGGGCCCCTCCTAACCTCTGCCAGGAATAGTCACCGTGTCCATGATTTCTTTGCTTTGGGTTGAACAAATCTGCAATTTTGAGGGAAGTGAGATTTGCAAATTGTTAGTTTTCTTTGCAGGTGTGTAGAGTTGGCCCCTAAATGTGCAGGAGGCCCAGTCAAACCTGGATTTGAGGCAGACGGCACATATCACGCTGGACGTACCGACCCTGAAAAGTTCTCCACTGTTTCCCCGAAATCCAAGTCCAGCTGGGGATACTGTGTTTATTTGGCAAACCTTTTTTCATGGCTCAACCTTAAGACATCGTTTAGGGAAAGGCAGGTGTCCCCTGCCTGGGTGGACATTGTGTTGAGTTTGGAAGGGACAAAGTCTGACCTTCCACAGCTTTACCTGCAAATGCATCCACAGTGAAACCAGTGGAAGCCACACCTGTGTGCAGGTGTGTCCACTGGCTGAGGCACATCCCAGGTTTGTCTGTACTTGTTGTGGAACCTGCTGGCTTTGCTGCTTCCTTAAATCATAATACGGTTTCTTGGTTTCTATCAAGAGATTCGCATCTTCTGCCCAGCACACCCCTATCACACACACAAACGCCTCCCCACCACACACACACCCACCATACACACACACACACTGACACCACACACACACTACACACACACACACACACACACCACACACATATACCCACAGTACGTCCAGCACGTGATTCTCAAATCTCTGACTTCACAGGGAGGCCAGAGGCAAATCCTGCAGCCTCCAGATGATACAGACAGAATGATGACAAATTGCATAAATATGTGCAAATTGTCCGCATGATGTCATGGGCTCCAGCTCTCCCAGAGCCGGCAGAACTCGTGGCAGAAGGTTGGGCCAGGACTTGCTCTGAATTCAGTTGAGGCAATTACCTTCAATTTGCTTGAATTTATCACGGAGAGAAGCCCATCGGTTGACCTCAGTCACATTAACTAGTTTATTTTCCACCAGGGCTGGACGGCACGGCATCGCGGAGTGCGGGCTTCGGGGAGACGCAGCGGGCAAGGCCCGAATGTCCCAAGGGGCATCTTCTACTCTGTTTCGTGTTTCGAGGTCCCGGGTGGAGGAATGCCAGGAGGGTCCCCCAAGAGCACCTGATAGATGTCAACAGGCCAACTGAAGGGCACGGAACCCACCAAACAGACAAGAGGCTCTGAGTGCTTTGTAAATGAAGTTTAGCAGCCTGCGGTCAATGTGGTTTGAGAGCATTGGCTGTGGATGGGAAAACCTGAGGATTCGCCCCAAACTACTGTCGGTGTTTTTTTACTATTATGTATCCTACATTTGTTTATCAGCTGCAAGATGTGTTGGGCACATTCAAAGGTTCCAGGGATTTGGACATAGACATATGGTTTGGAGCTCAACCAGAGCAGTTGGAAATTTATCAGAAAGTCCCCAGCCTAGGCTCTCTCCCACCAGCCACTGGGAAAAACAGAAACTGGTGACCAACACCTACTGGGTCCTGTTGTAGCTGAAACATCAAAATTTAAGATTATTTTCAGAATAAGTGGCAACATAAGATAGAAAGGCCATTAGAATCATGTCCCAAAAAATAACAAAACATCCTAGGCAGCCTATAGAGGATTTATCTGTCTCCTATTCATCTATATCTATCTATCTATCTATCTATTTATCTATCTATCTATCTACCTATCCTTATCTATCACTTATCTGCCTATTATATCTATCAATCCATCATCTTTATTTACCTATCTCTATCATCTATTTAATCTAATTTCTATCTATCTATGCATCTATTACTTCTTACCCTCTCTGTCTCTCTAAACACACCCACTCCCCCACAGAATTGTATTTGTAAGGGTCTGGGGAATATATCTAATTATCTAATCGCCCATTTCAATTTGGTTCCTATTATCTCTGTAGTCAACACCATCAAATTAGCAGAAGTCATTTAAACACTTCAAAAATCTTTGAATGTCTGTTTTCCTAAGCTTAGATCTACAACCTTCTGGGATGTCAGTTTTGCAAAGCCCCACTTTGGGGAGTGTGGTCAAACGTTACCCGATGAGTTGTGGAAACAGGTGGCCTCCACTTCAGATCAAACGTCCAGAAAGCATCAACCTCTGTGCTGGGTGCCACTTCCCTTTGAAAAGGTCAGAAGGGGTCTCGCGGAAAATGCACTTGTATATTTTTCATTGTTTGGACAAGAAATTGGGAACAGATTCAGTCTGTGACAGAAGAATGTCTGAGTATATTTTTGAACGGAGGTTTATTTTTTTTTAAAAAGCAATAAAAAGTAGCAAAGTGGTTGGGCTTCTCCAATGCGCTGCTTGATGGGTGATGTTGAGGCAATGTGGACATCTCAAAAATTAATTTCGTCCTTGGGAGCAGAGAGAGCTGTGCTCCACACACATCTGCAGCTGTGCAGATGTTAAAGCGTCCATAACTTACTTTTAGGAGCACATTAAGAAGGGCTGTGGACGCACTTATCCTAAGGATGCCTGCAACAGGATCTCTGGAAATCCCAGCCCGGGGCTGTCGCTCCCACACCTCTCAAATAGACAGCCCCGTGCATGCAATTAACACGTTAATTTATGACAGAAACAGGTGTTATCGAGTCCAACCCTGTACTGCTTGCCGTAGGACAGGCCAATAAACTGAAGGACGAGTTGTTGGGACAAAGAATAACGACTTTGTTTGGAAAGCAAGCAGACAAAGAAGATGGTAGACTTGTGTCCCAAAGAACCATCTTCCTCAAGTTAGAATTAAGGCTTCTTTTGTACTAAAAGGGGCGGGGATGTGGTTGGTTGTTGCAAACTTCTTGGTGCTGGAATCCTTTGTTCTTGCAGCTGCCCATGTAGGTCAGGTCATGATGTTCCTGTAAACCTCCAACAAGACACATGTTATTTTCTGTTCTGCAACTTTTTATCTCTGTATGAATGGAAAAGTGCTATATGTTTAAAGGTCAGAGGCTTGAGAATGGGCTATTCTGTATATTTCGGGCTATAGGCAACATTCTTAACTAGTAGCAAAAGCAATAGAAGACAAAGGTTAAAGTAAAAGAAACAGATCTAATATGGAGTCAGATTTGTTCTTCCCTATTAAACAGCGATGCAGGCTTCCTGCAAGCACCTGCCCACAGGTGAAAGGGGAAGATGTTTCTGGACCAGACCCCACAGAGGTGCACTCTGGAGAGGCCAAAGAATGGCTCTCATTCCAGAACTTTGCACCCTCAGTTCATCTTCTGGGAAATTATTATTGTTTTCTCTTATATCGTTTTTTTTTACATATCTTTTCTCTTATATTTTGCATTTCAGTGCCTCTTCACACTGTTCCCCATGTAAATCAGAATTAGGTAGATCTCATACACTGCAGGGCAGAGCACGTGTTTGGGGACCCACCTAGGAGGACCTGGCTTCACCCATTGAGAGGAGACAGACCAAGTAAAGATGTTCTAATCTTGGCCAAATATAGACACCCCAGATATCCTAAGAAAGCAAGGTCTCTACTCAACATCTATCAGCAAACTGGCAGTATTTTCCTCATTTCATGTCCTGAGTGTACAAGCTTTGGCTGAACAACAGGCCACCCCCAAATCTTTATGGCCTAAGGTGATGAGCATTTATTCCTTCTGATTTGGGGTCAGCTGAGTCATTCTGGTCTGGGTGGCTTGGTCAGGGGCAGGATGGGCTAGGGCAGCCTTGCTACACATCTTGGCTTCATGGATCTTTTGTGCTTGTCCCCCTGGAGATCTTGGGGGCCCCAGAGCTTCACATGATGACAGGAAGCAGTGTTCAAACACTTTGTACCTTGTTTCACATTTGTTTTTGGACCTCTGGCCAGAGCAAGTCACAGGACTAAGCCAGAACTCCATGTGGTTACAGGGAGGTGAGTCAGGGCAGGCACTTTCTCTGACCATATCTGACTTGCGTTCCGAGGTTTCCCCCATGGTCGAGGAGAATCGCTCATCTCCAAGCCTTGCATTCACGTGACAGCCAGTACCACAGGGGAAAGGGTAGCACCCCCACCCCCGGCCCTTTAAAGAAGGCAAGACAAGGCAGACTTCCTTGTGGGGGGAGCCACGTGTCCAACTAAAAATCAGAGGTTGTGTCGCCATGAAAAATAGAAGCTGGGATACAAGTGGTCCCTCTTCTCCTGTCAATAAAAACGTTATAGGTTAATGAAGGGAACGAGGACCTTTAAAATATCTGATGGCACATTCAACCAGGAAGTGAGAAAGTGGGACTCCAGTGTAAAGTTTTACAGCCTCACAGATATTCTAAATCCTGAAAATTGCGTTCTGAGACCTGCAATCCCACTTCACCTGAGAAGCCGCATTAGATGTTGGCATCCAGGTATTTAAAGCACTTTGTGCAGACACTAGAGTCTCTATTATATCTTAACCACACCACAAATTCATGGAGATTGGAACGTCCATGATAAAGTTATTTTTGATGTGCGTTCATGTCATTGTTGACTTGCCTTGAAAGCCCATATCAATGTGTATTGACAAGTGATATTGACCCAGCAGCTGAGAGAGAACGCTTACATCTGAAGATGCCTTGGGTGTAGGCTTGACCTGCAAATCCAATCCTGTGCATTCCCTGACAGTTCTTGGTCTTCTGATGTGGCAATGCTCATCGGAACGTGGACCTTCACTTCCCCAAAGAGACTCTTCACCAAATGCTCTTAGCCCACATGAAAGTCCTAAAGGTGTCCACCTGGTTCTTCTCAACTCCCAGGTCAAGATGGATTTTGGAGACACTGCCTCCTCCATCTGGCTTCTTACCTCCCATAGGGGTCTGGGCGGGCACTCTGCTCTCCTCACCAGGCCCCTCGCTCCATGAGCGGACAATCATCTCAGTCACACCCCAGACTTGTGGGACCATGTCATGGTGCGCAAGACTTAAAGCCTGTGCCCTTGGATGGTGAGCTTGGAATAATGCATGTGACACGGTGAAGGCTACAATGCTTAGAAGCATTTCCTGACCATTTCTGTTGGGGTGCTTAACTTCTGTTTGGGTAAACACACTAATCCCTGAAAACATGGCTTGAAAACATGGCATCTGTTTTGCCTCACAGATGATGAGGAAGGAATCAAAGAGTGGTGCTTTGACAAACATCTCAGGAATCCATGAGTCCCGATTCATAGTCATGATGGATTGTGATGCCGAAACTCATGGGGGTTCCAACCATCACCTCCTGTCCTTCGCAGGTCCCAGCAAGGAGAACATGGCAGCCACAGGACCCAGCAAGGAGCCCATGAAAGTCACAGGTGGCACCTGACTTTTTTTTGTACAGTGGTAAGGATGGTAGTGTCCCTGTAAATCATAGTGCTTTTTACGGAATGGGACCAGATAAGAGATTAGGAGTAGGGAACAGGACGACTCAATAAAGCTCGGTTTTTGGAACTAGAAGCTGTGATTCTCCCGAGTTTTAGAACTCCTCCTCCGAATACCCTTGGTCAATCCCCTGCAATGCCTGTGAAGTTCCCGCCCCTCTTCCTTAAAATGCCAGCCTGGTTCTCTGAAATGTCTCACGGTTGTCTGGGGATAGAGCTGAATTTTAACATGAAAGGGCTATATAAATATTGGTCCCTCAGTAGAAAAACAACCAGATCTTTTCTCTGTAAATGTGAATGTGCCATTTTCTTTCCAGATAATTTCAGAATGGAGATCATTTTTGATGTGTTGGGAAAAAATGTCCATCAAAGAAAATCCACTAGGTTCCAATCCCAGCCTGGACACTTCCCAGTGGGTGTCAATCATCTGACCTTTTTGCATCTCCTGTTTCTCTCTGTAAAATGGGAATGTTGTTCCTTGCTTCCCTGGGCCATCAAGACTGATTGCATACACAAGGTGCCCTGGGTCTTAGCTCAATGTTTACTAATAAATGCCACCCTCCCTCTCTTTTCTTTGTAAGTGTCCATGTATAGCATTCAAGGAAATTATTAAAGACACATTTTCCCCAGACCCTTTGGTCCCTGATGAAAGTGTTGGGGGCGTGGTTCTTAAAATTTCCACCAACAAGTGGGAATTACAAGGTCTTGTCTTCTTACCAATCAGCTTAAATTTATAATTCATGTTTCTGGTTCTCTGACACAGAACCACAGTGATGCTGGCATACTGGGTTTTTGTAAGCCTTCCCCAGCAGCATTTATTTGTGCCTTAACCCAAGAGACCGTGACATCAAAAGTAAGATAACAAACTTCAGAAGTTACTGTTTGACAAGGGATTAATATACAGAAAATATGAAGAACTCCTACAACTCAACAACAAAAACAAACTGGTTCAAAAATGGGCAAAGGACCTGAAGAGACCCTTCTCCAAAGAAGAATATACACAAATAACTAATACACAAAAAAGATACATAAATAACATGAAAAGATTCTCAACATCATTAGTCATTAAGGAAATGCAAATCAAAACCACAATGAGATATCATTTCACATCCATTCAGGATGGCTATTGCCAAAATCAAAACAAAACAAAATAACAGGTGTTGGTGAGGATGTGGAGAAATGGGAACCCTTGTGCACTGTAGGTGGGAATGTAAAATGGTGCAGCCTCAGTGGAAAACAGTATGACTGTCCTCAAAATAGTAAACATAGAACTACAATTAGATCTAGAAATTGTACTTCTGGGTATATGAATTGTAAGCAGGGACTTGGACACATATTTGTACACCCATGTTCACAACATCCTTATTCACAAGAGCTCAGAGGTGGAAGCAATCCAAGTGCCCATCGATGGACGGATTGATGGATAAACAGAATGTGGTCCATCCACACAAAGGAATATTATTCAGCCTTAAAAAGGAAGCAAAGGGAGACCTTCAAGATGGCGGAGGAGTAAGACATGGAGATCACCTTCCTCCCCACAATTACATCAGAAATACATCTACACGTGGAACAACTCCTACAGAACACCTACTGAACTCTGGCAGAACACCTCAGACTGCCCAAAAGCCGTGTGGCTGACAGAGTCTTGGTGCTCCGGCCAGGTGTCAGGCCTGTGCCTCTGAGGTGGGAGAGCCGAGTACAGGACATTGGTCCACCAGAGCCCTCACAGCCTCAGGTAATACCAAATGGCAAAAGCTCTCCCAGAGATCTCCATCTCAACACTAAGACCCAGCTCCACTTGACGACCAGCAAGCTACAGTGCTGGACACCCTATGCCAAACAAATAGCAAGACAGGAACCCAACTCCACCCACTAGCAGAAAGGCTGCCTAAAATCATAATAAGGTCACAGACACCCCAAAACACGCCACCGGACACAGTCCTGCACACCAGAAAAACAAGATCCAGCCTCATCCAACAGAACACAGGCACCAGTCCCCTCCACCAGGAAGCCTTCACAACCCACTGAACCAACCTTAACCACTGGGATCAGACACCAAAAACAATGGGAACTACGAACCTGCAGCCTGCAAAAAGGAGACCCCAAACACAGTAAGATAAGCAAAATGAGAAGACAGAGAAACACACAGCAGATGAAGGAGCAAGGTTAAAACCCACCAGACCTAACAAATAAAGAGGAAATAGTCAGTCTACCTGAAAAAGAATTCAGAGTAATGATAGTAAACATGATCCAAAATCTTGGAAAAGAATGGAGAAAATAAAAGAAACGTTTAACAAGGACCTAGAAGAACTAAAGAGCAAACAAACAATGATGAACAACACAATAAATGAAATTTAAAATTCCCTAGAAGGAATCAATAGCAGAATAATTGAGGCAGAAGAACAGATAAGTGACCTGGAAGATAAAATAGTGGAAATAACTACCACAGAGCAGAATAAAGGAAAAAGAATGAAAAGAACTGAGGAGAGTCTCAGAGACCTCTGGGACAACATTAACTGCACCAACATTCGAATTATACGGGTCCCAGAAGAAGAAGAGAAAAAGAAAGGGTCTGAGAAAATATTTGAAGAGATTATAGTTGAAAACTTCCCTAATATGGGAAAGGAAATAGTCAATCAAGTCCAGGAATTGCAGAGAGTCCCATACAGGATAAATCCAAGGAGAAACACGCCAAGACATATATTAATCAAACTATCAAAAATTAAATACAAAGAAAATGTATTAAAAGCAGCAAGGGAAAAACAACAAATAACATACAAAGGAATCCCCATAAGGTTAACAGCTGATCTTTCAGTAGAAACTCTGCAAGCCAGAAGGGAGTGGCAGGACATATTTAAAGTGATGAAAAGGAAAAACCTACAACCAAGATTACTCTATCCAGCAAGGATCTCATTCAGATTCGACAGAGAAATTAAAACCTTTACAGACAAGCAAAATCTAAGAGAATTCAGCACCACCAAACCAGCTTTACAACAAATGCTAAAGGAACTTCTCTAGGCAGGAAACACAAGAGAAGGAAAAGACCTACAATAACAAACCCCAAACAATTAAGAAAATGGTAATAGGAACATACATATCAATAGCTACCTTAACTGTAAATGGATTAAATGCTCCAACCAAAAGACATAGACTGGCTGAATGGATACAAAACAAGACCCATATATATGCTGTCTGCAAGAGACCCACTTCAGACCTAGGGACACATACAGACTGAAAGTGAGGGGATGGAAAAAGATATTCCATGTAAATGAAAATCAAAAGAAAGCTGGAGTAGCAATTCTCATATCAGACAAAATATACTTTAAAGACTACTACAAGAGACAAAGAAGGACACTACATAATGATCAACGGATCAATCCAAGAAGATAAAACAGTTGTAAATATTTATGCACCCAATACAGGAGCACCTCAATACATAAGGCAAATGCTAACAGCCATAAAAGGGGAAATCGACAGTAACACAATCATAGTAGGGGACTTTAACACCCTACTTTCACCAATGGACAAATTATCCAAAATGAAAATAAATAAGGAAACACAAGCTTTAAATGATACATTAAACAAGACGGACTTAATTGATATTTATAGGACATTCCATCCAAAAACAACAGAATACACTTTCTTCTCAAGTGCTCATGGAACATTTTCCAGGATAGATCATATCTTGGGTCACAAATCAAGCCTTGGTAAATTTAAGAGAATTGAAATCGTATCAAGTATCTTTTCCGACCACAATGCTATGAGACCAGATTTCAATTACAGGAAAAAATCTGTAAAAAAAAAAAAAACACACAGAGGCTAAACGATACACTACTAAATAACCAAGAGATCACTGAAGAAATCAAAGAGGAAATTTAAAAAATACCTAGAAACAAATGACAATGAAAATATGACGACCCAAAACCTATGGGATGCAGCAAAAGCAGTTCTATGATGGAATTTTATAGCAATACAATCCTACCTCAAGAAACAAGAAACATCTCAAATAAACAACCTAAGCTTACACCTAAAACAATTAGAGAAAGAAGAACAAAAATACCCCAAAGTTAGCAGAAGGAAAGAAATCATAAAGATCAGATCAGAAATAAAAGAAAAAGAAATGAAGGAGACAATAGCAAAGATCAATAAAACTAAAAGCTGGTTCTTTGAGAAGATAAACAAAATTGATAAACCATTAACCAGACTCATCAAGAAAAAAAGGGAGAAGACTCAAATCAATAGAATTAGAAATGAAAAAGGAGAAGTAACAACTGACACTGCAGAAATACAAAGGATCATGAGAGATTACTACAAGCAACTATATGCCAATAAAATGGATAACCTGGAAGAAATGGACAAATTCTTAGAAAAGCACAACCTTCTGAGACTGAACCAGGAAGAAAAAGAAAATATATACAGACCAATCACAAGCACTGAAATTGAGTCCGTGATTAAAAATCTTCCAACAAACAAAAGCCCAGGACCAGATGGCTTCACAGGCAAATTCCATCAAACATTTAGAGAAGAGCTAACACATATCCTTCTCAAACTCTTCCAAAATATAGCAGAGAGAGGAACACTCCCAAACTCATTCTACGAGGCCACCATCACCCTGATACCAAAACCAGACAAAGATGTCACAAAGAAAGAAAACTACAGGCCAATATCACTGATGAACATAGATGTAAAAATCCTCAACAAAATACTAGCAAACAGAATCCTACAGCACATTAAAAGGATCATACACCATGATCAAGTGGGGTTTATTCCAGGAATGCAAGGACTCTTCTGTATATGCAAATCAATCAATGTGATACACCATATTAACAAATTGAAGGAGAAAAACAATATGATCATCTCAATAGATGCAGAAAAAGCTTTCTACAAAATTCAACACCCATTTATGATAAAAACTCTCCAGAAAGTAGGTATAGAGGGAACTTACCTCAATATAATAAAGGCCATACATGACAAACCCACAGCCAACGTTGTTCTCAATGGTAAAAAACCGAAAACATTTCCTCTAAGATCAGGAACAAGACAAGGATGTCTACTCTCGCCACTATTATTCAACATAGTTTTGGAAGTTTTAGCCACAGCAATCAGAGAGGAAAAAGCAATAAAAGGAATCCAAATAGGAAAAGAAGAAGAAAACCTGTCACTGCTTGCAGATGCCACGATACTATACATAGAGAATCCTAAAGATGTTACCAGAAAACTACTAGAGCCAACAAATGAATTTGGTAAAGTAGTAGGATATAAAATTAATGCACAGAAATCTCTTGCGTTCCTATACACTAATGATGAAAAATCTGAAAGAGGAATTAAGGAAACACTCCCATTTACCATTGCAATAAAAAGAATAATGTATCTAGGAATAAACCTACCTAAGGAGACAAAAGACCTGCATGCAGAAAACTATGACACTGATGAAAGAAATTAAAGATGATACAAACAGATGGAGAGATATACCACGTTCTTGGATTGGAAGAATCAACATTGTGAAAATGACTATACTACCCAAAGCAATCTACAGATTCAATGCAATCCCTATCAAACTACCAATGGCATTTTCCACAGAACTAGAACAAAAAATTTCACAATTTGTATGGAAACACAAAAGACCCCGAATAGCCAAAGCAATCTTGAGAAAGAAAACTGGAGCTGGAGGAATCAGGCTCCTGGACTTCAGACTATACTACAAAGTTACAGTAATCAAGACAATATGGTACTGGCACAAAAACAGAAATATACATCAATGGAACAGGATAGAAAGCCCAGAGATAAACCCACGCACCTATGGTCACCTTATTTTTGATAAAGGAGGCAAGACTATACAATGGAGAAAAGACAGCCTCTTCAATAAGTGGTGCTGGGAAAACTGGACAGCTACATGTAAAGGAATGAAATTAGAACACTCCCTAACACCATGCACAAAAATAAATTCAAAATGGATTAAAGACCTAAATGTAAGGCCAGACACTATCAAACTCTTAGAGGAAAACATAGGCAGAACACTCTATGACATAAATCACAGCAAGATCCTTTTTGACCCACCTCCTAGAAGAAATGGAAATAAAAACAAAAATAAACAAATGGGACCTAATGAAACTTAAAAGGTTTTGCACAGCAAAGGAAAACATAAACAAGACAAAAATACAACCCTCAGAATGGGAGAAAATACTTGCAAATGAAGCAACTGACAAAGGATTAATCTCCAAATTTTACAAGCAGCTCATGCAGCTCAATATTAAAAAAACAAACAACCCAATCAATAAATGGGCAGAAGACCTCAATAGACATTTCTCCAAAGAAGATATACAGATTGCCAGCAAACACATGAAAGGATGCTCAACATCACTAATCATTAGAGAAATGCAAATCAAAACTACAATGAGGTATCACCTCCCTCACACCAGTCAGAATGGCCATCATCAAAAAATCTACAAACAATAAATGCTGGAGAGGGTGTGGAGAAAAGGGAACCCTCTTGCACTGTTGGTGGGAATGTAAATTGGTGCAGCCACTATGGAGGACAGTATGGAGGTTCCTTAAAAAACTAAAAATAGAACTACCATACGACCCAGCCATCCCACTACTGGGCATATACCCTGAGAAAACCATAATTCAAAAAGAGTCATGTACCACAATGTTCACTGCAGCTCTATTTACAATAGCCAGGACATGGAAGCAACCTAAGTGTCCATCGACCAATGAATGGATAAAGAAGATGTGGCACATATGTACAATGGAATATTACTCAGCCATAAAAAGAAACGAAATTGAGTGATTTGTAGTGAGGTGGATAGACCTAGAATCTGGCATACAAAGTGAAGTAAGAAAAACAAATACTGTATGCTAACACGTATATATGGAACCAAAAAAAAAAAAAAGAAAGAAAAGAAAAAATGGTTCTGAAGAACCTAGGGTCAGGACAGGAATAAAGATGCAGACATAGAGAATGGACTTGAGGACACGGGGAGTGGGAAGGGTAAGCTGGGATGAAGTGAGAGAGTGGCATGGACATATATACACGACCAAATGTGAAATAGATAGCTAGTGGGAAGCAGCCGCATAGCACAGGGAGATCAGCTCGGTGCTTTGTGACCACCTAGAGGGGTGGGATAGAGAGGGTGGGAGGGAGACGCAAGAGGGAGGGGATATGGAGATATATGTATATGTATAGCTGATTCACTTTGTTATGCAGCAGAAACAAACACACCATTGTAAAGCAATTATACACCAATAAAGTTGTTAAAAAACAAAAAAAAGGAAGGAAACTGACACCTGCTACCACGTGGATGGACCTTGAGGAGATGCTCAGTGAAACAAGGCATACCCAAAAGGACAAATACTGTGTGATTTCATTTATAGGAGGTCCCCAGAGTCATCAGATTCATAGAGACAAAAAGTAGAAGGATGGTCACTAGGGGCAGGGGAGGTGCTTGTGGGGTTAGTATTTAATGGGGACACAGTTTCAGTTGGGGAAAGTGGAAAAGCTCTGGCGATGGATGGTGGGGATGTTTGCACAACAATGTGAATGTACTTAATGCCAGTAAATTATACACTTAAAAATACTTAAAGTGGTAAGTTTTATATATCATATGGTTTATTTTACAGTACATAATTTTATGGTGTATTTTACCACAATAATAAGAAATTATTAAAATTAAATATAGCTTTTTAAAAAGTGAGTGTATTTGTCCAGGTCTGAAAACTCAGGAAGGGTCTTGCTTCTCTGCAAACAGCTTCCTGATTCTTGGTGACCCTAAACCCACACGCCCTTGAGATGGAAGCTAAAAGGGTCCATCATCTCACAGTGCTCAGTTGTGCCTAAAATCTCTTTTCGACGACTTTAACACATTCCTGTGAGTTGGGAGCACATGACCACTGTGGAGCTCCCTGGTTTCAACATTCTACACAGCTCATGTCTGGTTCCCCTGCGGCTGGACCACTGGTGGTATCCATGGTCACCGTGTCTGCTGTTCTATATCTTCACACACACACACGATGGGTGGCCCTTCTCATCCCAAGCCCACAAGAGGGAAAGAGGAGCCCAAGGGATGGTTCTGGCCACTGCCTTGCTGGCAGGAAGGGAAGCGTGTGCCTTGCAGGGTAAAACCTCTAACCGCTAGGACGTGAAAAACCTTACAAGCTTTCTCTTGCCGATGTCCAGATGGTGGTGACTTTGTCCGTCCTTGTTCTGGAGAAGCAGCACCTGCAGCAGACCTGCAACGGGCATGGGTATGGGTGAGAAACAAACCTTTGATGTTAAAAGCCGCTGGGATGTGGGGACAGTTTGTTACTTAGCACAACCTCCTGGTGCAGACAGATATATAAGTGCCCGATACATGGTTTATGAATGAATCAATAAGGGAACAGACTTAATGCTTTTAGAGGCACCTGATGTGTGAGCAGTGATATTTTCTATGTAGATCTTTGGTCAACGCAAGATGCATTTTTTTTCTTGCTAAATAAAGGTTGCTGGGAATGATTATCTCCACATTTTTGGCACATGCATGTGGAATAAAGGGTTCCCTTACATTGGATATTTGCCCCAATGCCACAGTGGTGGACATCGGTGCCTCATCCCTATTCATGAGTTGATCAGATGGCAGAACTTCAGAGACAAGAGCCCAGATCTTTCAGGATCTTGTTTTCTCCCTGTCAGCTCTTACTCTGTTGCCTCCTGGCAGGTTTGAAGCCCTAAAACAACAGCTTTCTGATCGCCAAGGGGATGTGGACATCCATCCGGAAGAAAGGCGTCTTCCACCATGTGTCGTCTTTTCTAGGAGAACCTACTTTTGCTTCATAAAATAAGACTGAGTTTGCATTTCCCAAGCTCCGAGTTAGCCCGAGCTGTTCGTGGAAGCCTTCTTCTACCACCTGGAAAAGTTCTGGTGTTCCAACAGAAAAGGCTACCTGGGTAATAACAATTTTTTAAATCTCAAGGATAAAACCCACCAGGGTTGACAAGCTAGGAAACCTGCTGGAAATGGGAAATGTTCTCAGAAACTTTTAATTTTTTTGGTAACATCAGCATTGCGTAACGGAGGTCCTAGTAGACACACTCAGAGTCTGAAAGCATCTTCTTTCTGGACCAAAGTCATGGGCTCAAAGATGTGCCCAGCGCTGCAGGGGACCCACCATCCCCAGGACCCTCAGCTGCGTCCTGCTTTCAGGAACAGCGATTAGCACCCCAGGACTTCATGCCACTTAGCTTATTCTGCGTCCCTACAGCCTACAGAGCCAGGTGGGAGGAGAAAATACCCCAGAACCCAGAGAAAGGCAGTTTCCCTTTTCATTTTTAGAACAGCCCAGTTCCCTCCCCTTCTTTGAGACCCTCAAGCTACTCGTGTGAGGTCTTTGAATTCTGGTGTCTACTCTCTGATCCAGAAGTTTCCCCCAGCGAAACCCCTGGTCCTCTTATAGCCTTGTAACCTTAGAACTCTCTCCACCATTGATGACAGAGGTGGGGGGGGGCGGTTCTGATGCAATGCCTGTGTTCATCTCCTGGAGGCCTCCAGGGGGTGGATCCTGTCCCCCCAAATTCATGTGATGAAATCCTCACCCCCAGAACCTCAGCATGGGAGTGTATTTGGAGGAAGGGTCTTTGCCAAGATGATCAACGCAAAATGAGGTCACTGGGGTGGGTTCTAATCCAAAATGACTGGGGTCCCGGTACAAGGGGGGAATGGACCCAGACAAACAGACAGAGGAGAAAGCAAGAGGAGATGAAGGCAAGGATTGGGGTGATGGAGCCACAAGCCAAGGGGTACAGGACTGCCAGGAACCACTGCTTCCTCATCTTCCCCACCTCCGCCTCCTCCATCTCCCCCTTCCCCTCCCCTACCCCATATCCTTCTCCTCTATCTCCCCTCCCCCACCTCCCCCTCCCCATCTCCCCCTCCCCTGTCTCCTCCTCCCCCACATCCTTCTCTATCTCCCCTCCCCCACCTCCGTCTCCCCCTCCCCCTCCCCCACCTCCTCCTCCTCCATCTCCATCTCCCCCTCCCCTCCCCCACCTCCCCCTCCTCCGTCTTCCTCTTCTCCACCTCCTCCTCCAACTCCTTCTCCTCTATCTCCCACTCCAGCTCCCACCTTTTGCAGGGAGAGAGGATTTTTTTTTTTGGCCAAGCTGCAATTCACCTTTTCCCCAACTCCAGCACTCGCCTCCCTGAGACCCTGGGCAATCCCTTTCCTTCCAAGGGAGAAGCCTGAATTGGAGCCGGCAGAGAATGCTTTCCTGGGAATCTCTCTCTCGGAGCAGCTGTTGGAGGGCCTTCCCGAGACGCTACATAACTTCCCTTAATCAGATCGCAGCAATCAGATTGGAAAATCGTCCCATATGTCGGAGCGCGGAGCAGGGGCCCCGGGTTACGGCCGGGACACAGGCCACACGGAGGTTAAGATCTGGATGCAATTAGAGGCGGGATCCAGGCATCTCAATGGTTCTTCGGGGACCAGTTGGTCTTGAGTCACTTATAATTGCGTGCTCGGAAATTACTCACCCTGAAATTGCTGGGGGCCGGAACGGACTCTGCCCACATGTGTCCCCCGAGGAGAAGGAGGGGGCGGGGGTAGGGCGTTGGCTGTGTGGAGGCATGTCCGTGATGTTTCAGGATAATCCCAAAGTAATCCCGTGGGCCTGAGACAGAGAGAGTGGTCAACAGTTCCAGTGGGCTTAGGCTATTCCATGCCCCACCTTGGTCTCCACCCATGCGATGCTGTCTGTAATTTCGGCACGTCCTGTGTCCTTGGGGTAAAGATGGTCCTTTAGCCCTGGACCGCTTGGTGGGCAGGGCTGAGTGGTTGCCATGGAAGTATCACTGCCCTGTGGGCTCAGAAGTCTGGGCCCACCCCTGTGTCTGGCACCGTCCAGCGGGGTGAATTTGCAGCGAGTCATTTCTAAGAGGCTGAGCCTGTCTGCTGAGCAAACTAGGAGAAAAATAATGAACTAGCGTCGGATGGGCCCATCACTTGCTCCAAGTGGCTCACACAGAAAAACATCTTGGCTTATTTATGAACTTTTAGAGTTTCTAAACCTAAAAATGTTGAAGTTATTAAAAGTATATATGGAGGCACAATGGGCTTGTTTAAAGAAGAGGGTCATGTTGACCCCCCTACGTTGGACAATGAATAAAGCAGAAAAATAAGAGCAACAATTTAAAAAAGATGAGTGGCCATTTTTATGGAATACCGTCAGAAGTGATTAGAAACTGTTTTCATTTAAAGATATGATGGAACTGGGATAATTTTGCTGAAAAAGCACAATCATGGGAAAATCACAAGCTCTCCTTTTATTTTTAGATGATGATGAGACGTCTTGCTCCCTGGATCTGATGTGGGATTCCCACCAGATTGGGGGTGACGTATCCATTTTGCAAACCTAGAACCTTCTAGAATCTTCTGAGAAGGGGGTGTTGGTTTTATAACCTGTGACTTGAAAAAATTGATGGCAAAAATAGTGAAAGAAACCAGATACAGAAGGACACACAGAGTGTGGTCCTACTTATAGGAAATGTCCAGAACAGGCAAATCCATAGAGACAGAAAGTGGATTAGTGGTTACCAGGGGCTGGGGAGGGGGAGTGACTGCTCATGGGGACGGGGTCTCCTTTTGGGGGGATGAGAATATTCTGGAACCAGATAGAGGTGGTGACTGTACAACACTGTGAATGTGCTAAATGCCCCTGAATCGTCCACTTTGGTTAACATGGTGAATTTCGTGGTATGTATACTTTACCACAATTGAAAAAACAAAGTCACACAGCTGGACACCAAATTCATCACTACATTTTATAAAGGGAAGACGCAGGGTCTTTTATCACCACCCTCCTCCTCCAAGGCAGGACATGACAATGTATCCTTATGGGGTTATTCCACAGAAATTTTGGGGGGGGGAAAGTTAGCTGAATTAAATGTGGAAAAAGAATAAAATCCCACAGTAGGATTTAGATTCTGTGGAATCTAAACAGACATGAAACCCCCAAGAGCCCTACAACTGCCTTCCAAGAATCACCCAAAGACCAAAGTCGCCCCATTTGGAGGGAATAAATACCTCTTTCCAGGCAATCTGTGGCTATCATAGCATTTGATAAAAGACTCAGTTCTGATGTTTCCTCATTTTGGGTCTGACCGATGTCGCTGTTTCCTACGAAATTTAATTGTAAGTGGGAGGAACCCCTACTCTCTCGACCAAATGTCTCTGGCCGCCCTGAGATACTGTTTGCTGCTACTGTGTACTGTCTCCAGCTGCTGTGAGAAACAGATGAGTTAATTTATGTGAAATTGCTTTGGGAACAAAGCAGGATACACGGGTATCTTATCAATTTGTCAATTTATAAGAATCGGCAGCAAAAATGTGCCAGCTAATTTTATCAGGAGCTGCTCTGAGCCATCCATCACAGATGTAGAAAACCACGAAATCCACCCAGGGAGCTGGTGGTCCAATAGCTCCCCTCCAAGAACCACGAATGCCTACAGGCACACGCAGCGTGTCCGGTGAGGTTCTAGGCATCTTTAGCCTCTTCCTTACAATTGTGTAGGTGACATGGGCATGGTGATTTCCACAGATATCTAAAGTTATATCTGAAAGAAACAAAAACACTAATTCGAAAAGATACATGCACCCCAATGTCCGTAGCAGCACTATTCACAATAGACAAGACATGGAAACACTTAATGTCCATCGACAGATGAATGGATAAAGATGTGGTACATATACACAATGGAATACTACTCAGCCATGAAAAAGAATGAAATAATGCCAGTTGCAGCAACACGGATGGGCTTGGAGGGCATTATGCTAAATGAAATAAGTCAGACAGAGAAAGACAAATACTGTATGATCTCACTTATATATGGAATCTAAAACATACAACAAACTAGTGAATATAACAAAAAAGAAACAGGCTCACAGATACAGAGAACAAACGAGTGGTGACCAGTGGGGAGAGGGAAGGGGGAGGGGCAAGATAGGGGTAGGGGATTAAGAGGTACAAACTACTACGTATAAAATAAATAAGCTACAAGGACAGCACAGGGAATATAGCCAATATCTTATGATAACTATAAATACAGTATCATCTTTAAAACTGTGAATCACTATATTGTATACCTGTACCTTATATAATGTTGTACATCAACTATACTGCAATGAAACAAAGTCACTTGAGTTGAGAGTTGACCTTCCTTACAATTATGTAGTTGACAGAGCCTGGGGCATTTCTGTGGACATCAGAAGTCACCTGAGTTGAAAGTCAAGCTCAGAAGCGCTGCATGGGGCCGACTCCGCATCATCCACAGTGAGATGGATTCCGTCCTACTCTTCACAACATCAGCAACAGGACGCCTGTGAGGAAAAGCATCATGTCAGAACAGGTGTGAGTGTCAGCTGCTGGTTGAAAACCAGCGCATGGCAAATGGCAGGATCTCCTTCTTTTTTCAAGGCTGAACAATATTCCGCTGTGCGGCTTGGCTGCATCTTCTGTATCCATTCATGAGTCGAGAGACACTTGGGTTGTTTCTGTATCTTGGGTGGATCTGCTGTACAACATGGTGCCTATCGTTTAAAACAGGGAACCGTGCATGTCAAAATTTAAGAGGGTAGATGTCATTTGAGTGTTCTTACTACAAAATCACACAAACAAACAAACAACACCGCCCACCAAAAAAAATGACATGAGGAAAGTTTGGGAGGTGCTGGCTATGTCTATGACCTTCATTGTGGTGATGGGATCACAGGTGCTTGCCTATATGCAAATGCATCACATATTAATACGTGCAGTTCTTTGTATATCAGTGATACTTCAATAAAGCTGTTTTTAAAAAACAAAAAACAAACAAACACTAAACAACCTATGTGTGAAATTTCAGGCCTGACCATTGGCAATTACAAGGCTCTACTTGTACGGCCTCATGGGAGAACTGTCTCTGCCCCATACCAGACTTGGGCAGTACATGCCGTCTTCAGGGGGAGCTGCAGACAAGCTCTCAGGCACCCTGCATAGTCATGATTTTTTGCCTTCTCAGCCCTGGAGTCTCCATCCCTAGGTCTCTTTATCTGAAGCCCTGGGCTGAGGTCTTCTTCAGGGGCCTCTGCTGAGACCTCCTTATGTGGGGAGGTGAGGGGAACCTGTAAGGTTCTTTCTCGCTACTCAGTACTTTTCCACTTTTCCTGCTCACCATCTCCCCCCCCCCCAGGCTCCATAAAACTGCTAGGGACATTTGCTGGGGCTCCCCCAGCAGTGAGATGACCTCCACACCTGTGCTGATCTACCTGACCCTCGACCTGAACAACGGTCCATGGGGGAAAATGGAACGGCGGGGAGTTGCTGCCTCCTCTGGTTTTAGCCCCTTCCTTTTGCCACTGCAGTGAAAGTTTAGCTCTGACATTTTGGGTTTGTTGCTTTAACTGACTGCTCCAACACCCGAAAGCTCAACTGTCCCATCGGGCTCAGCTGAGCTCCTGACAAGGACCACTATCAGTATCGGCGTTAGCTATCAGTGTCGATATCAATATCAGAATCGGCATCGGTAACCAGTATTACCAAATAGCAGCATGAATAGAAGCATGCTTATTAATATTAGCATCAGGATCAGGACCAACAGCACCATCAATAGTGGCACCAGCATCAACACCAGTGTCCACATCTGTCTCCACATCAGCATCAGTATCAATAACAGCATCAGTGTCAAGTACCTGCCAGCATCAGCATCAAAATATCAGAATCAGCATCAGTATCAATAACAGCACCAGTTGTCAGTATGAGTACCACTACCAGTATTCGTACCAGCATTGCTTATCAGTATTACCGTCAGTCTCAGTAACAACATCAGTTATAGGTATTAGCATCATTACCAATAGCACCGTCAGTAGCAGCACCAGCACCCCCATCTGTCTCCACCTCCACATCCACATCAGCATCAGTGTTAGCATCAATATCAATAACACTATCAGCATCAGCATCAATTATCAGTATCAGTACCAGCATCTTCATCTGTATCCACATCAGCATCAGTATCAACGTCAGCATCAGTATCAGTGTCAGTACCTGTCAGCATCAGCATCAATTATCAGTATCAGTATCAGCATCAGTAGAGCATCTGCTTTAGCATCTATGGCAGCATCAGCACCAGCAATCTCATCTGTATCCACATCCACACCAGCGTCAGTATCAACGTCAGTGTCAGTATCAGTATCAGTACCTGTCAGCATCAGCATCAATTATCAGTATCAGTATCAGCATCAGTAGAACACCTGCTTTAGCATCTATGGCAGCATCAGCACCAGCATCTTCATCTGTATCCACATCAGCGTCAGTATCAACGTCAGCATCAGTATCAGTGTCAGTACCTGTCAGCATCAGCGTCAGTTATCAATATCAGTATCAGCATCAGTAGAGCATCTGCATTAGCATCCGTGGTTGCATCAGCACCAGCATTCTCATCTGCATCCACATCCACACCAGCGTCAGTATCAATGTCAGCATCAGTATCAGTGTCAGTACCTGTCAGCATCAGCATCAATTATCAGTATCAGTATCAGCATCAGTAGAGCATCTGCATTAGCATCCGTGGCAGCATCTGCACCAGCATCTTCATCTGTAACCACATCCACATCACTATCAGCCTCAGTATCAGTATCAGACCCTCAACTAAATCCCCCATTTGCACCCATGACCTGTACAAGACGCCAAGACCCCGGATGCATATGGGGGAAGTGATTTCATTTACATCAGTGTCTTTTGCAAGAGACCCAAATCCTAGAAGCCCTTCAAAGAGTGTAGCATTTCCAGGGAAGGACTGATGGTTCCTTTTCCAAAAATTAGCTTGTGTTCAAAGTAAAGACATATCCCTGGAGGGTTTAGAGATGCGCTCATTTGTCGATTACTGTGGAGACAGACAAGAGCGACTGAAGAAGGGGAAGCCATCCATCCTAGACGCTGGCTGATAAGTATACGAACTGCCCCCCACAAAGGAAAACATTTATTTTCAGCATTTAAACCGCGCTTAAACAAGACACAGACTGCAAACATTTCTCGGACGAGAAACATGAGCCAGCAATTCGCCGCGTGAAGACCCCCAGATGTGAACCATTAAATTATCTAAGAATTAAAGCGTTTTTACATTTCCAGTCCTACCCATCAGGAAAGCATTTGATTTGAAATGGTACTTGGCCGAGGTCCTTCCCCGGGACATGTACTATGTGCTGTGGATGGAAGAAGTCTCGGAGAGAAGCCTCATGGTGGGTTTCCAGAAGGACACGGGGCGAAGTGCTGATTGCCAGGCTGCACCCCGAAGTGTGTTTCCACCTTGTGGGCAGCTGGAGCTGTTCCTTTTTCTCCTGCTGCTGCAGAGGCATGAGGACTGTGGCCCCTCTCCCCACAGATGCTGGGGACTACCCGCAATGCAGGGTTCTCATACTGTTTCATTTAAAGACAAAGGAAAAGGGAAGATTCTGACCCTCTGGGGTCCCTGGGGGAGATGGGAAACAATGCATTTAACAGGAACGTGGAAAAGGCAAGCGAGCTCAGAGATTAAGTAGTTTTACTCGTTGGGAGCCAGCGGTAATCCTGTGAGTGACTGTGAAGCCCTGCACGTCAACCCTTCTCAGTCGTGTGGCGTTTGCTTTTCCAAACAAGTGGCGTTTGCTTTTCCAAACAAGAGCCCTTAGGATAGGTAAGCACCCGCTTTAGCAAAAAAAAAAGAAAATCATCAGAATCCCTCCAGTATTGAGAAGGTGTGGGGTGACAAGAGAATTCGAGGTTGTCTTCCAAGCCTGGAATGCTGACATCACATTGTAAAACTATTCCATAGTTGCATCAAGGAAACAAACACTCCCGTGGATATTTGCTTATAGGACCCGGTGAGGGAAACACATTCAAAACCTATAATCATGGAAAAGGTTGTGATTATGATTTTTAAGCATCTTGTTCATTCAGAGGGAAACACCCAGCTCCCTGAGTTTTCAGAGGGAACGTCTCCATGCCTGGTGGACACACAGACCCACCTACTCTATTCTGTTCACTGAAGGACTAAGGTGAGTTCTATTCCTTTGCTATCTTGAAGACGTGTATTGTTAACCACTGGGGGGTTTTGTTAAGAGAATTGTGAGCTCCTTCCCCATACTCTGTGGCTACCTGTACAGCTTAAGAGGGACTTAGTTACAACCGAGGCATGTTAAATAAGAGGCCCCCAAATATTGGTGCCTTTTGCAGCATCCAACATTTTGTGGATTCATTGTTCCAATGTGACATGGATGTACCGTGTGGATTTGTGATGTGATATATCAATTTTGAAATTTATCAAAAAAAGTTTAAATAAGAAAAAAAAACTTCTTATATGAATTTAATTGTTTATTGAAGCCATAACCCATGAGAATCTGCTTTGCAAGCTGGAGATACAGCAGTAATGAACAATAAGGGGATATCTCAGGAGAAATCCAGGTATAAAGAGTGTGGTAGATTGATGTCCCCAAAGACGTCCACACCCTGACCCCCATGTGGTGGACAGAATAATGTCCCCAAAGACATCCACGTCCTAATCCCAGGAACCCGTGAATTTTTGTTACCTTAGGAGACAAAATGGACTTTGCAGATGTGATTAAGTTAAGGACCTTGAGAAGAGGGATTATTCCAAATTATCTGAGTGATCTCAATATAATCACGAGGGTTCTTATAACAGGGAGATGGGAAGGTCAGAGTCACAGGGAGATGAGAAGACCCTAGTCTTCCGGCTTTGAAGACGGAAGACGGGGCCACAAGCTTAGGAATGCAGGTGCCTCTAGGAGTTGGACAAAGCCAAGAAACACATGTTCCCTGGAGCCTCCAGAAGGAACCAATCCTTTTGAGTCGGGAGAGGTGGGAATGTGGTGGGGAGGTGGCTTAATCATGCCTCTTTACCACGGTGTTTGATATCTTTCATAAGCTCACACAAGGAAGGTGTGGCCTCCCTACACCCTTTCACTGTCACCTCCAACACCCTAATCTATGATCACTTTCTTCGTTTTCTGAATTCCACCACCCAACCTTGAGTTCTCTCAAAATTTGATTCATTTTTTAATGTAGAATATGCCATCTTCTGTGGGAAACCTGGCTTGAGCACCATTCTCAAACATAGAGATTGTCCCAGGGATAGATATTTGGTAGAACTCAGGCTACCCTGAGTAGCAGTAGTCAGCCCTTCCCTGGAATTTAATCAGCAAACACCAAAGAGGGAGAGAGGAACTCAGATTGTGTAAGCGCAGAGTTGCAGCAGGTCGTTTTTCCCACCCTGCCTTCTGGAAGAAGTCGTCTGCAGTGAAAAAGTCCAGTCTGGAACACAGAGAGACGCAGAGAGGTAAGAGAGTGACAGGAACTCTCAGGGGGTCCCTAAGAAGCTGTCCATCTCCACTCTGTAAAATTGCCTTTCCTGGATTCCCTTGCACCTATGTGTGCCTGTGTGATGAAGTTGGGATCCATAGAAAGTAAATAGCAATGTCTTAGATCAATAAACTCTCTTACATTTTTTTAAAGGGTAAGGGTGAGCTTTCCTCTCCTCTTTTCCTGCTGATTGGGATGAAGGCGTGAGGGCTGGAGTCCATGCAGCTATGTTGGGCCACGAGTAGAAAGTCACATACTGAGGATGGTGGAGCCATAACCTGGAGGATGCCTGACACCCTGGATCTTCATAGCAACCCTTAACTCCTCGCTCTGGCCTTCTATCCTGTCAGAGACATAGACTCTCATCTAATTTAAGCCCTTATTTTTCGTTTGTTTCCATAATATTCTGTTAAACCCAAATACTAGCATATAGATACATAGATAGGTAGATAGATGCATACATACATAGATATATATGTATCCATATAGCTATGTATGTACCTATGTATCTATCTATATCTTGGGTCCAATTCATTCCCAAGCTCCCAGCACCTAACAGTTTGCCGGGTACATAGAAACGATTTAGCTGAATTGCCATTTCCCTTGTCAGGGTTACTATAATGCTTTGCAAAATGGCTTTGGAATTAATGTTTTTACCCTTTGTGTTTGTAAAATAAACACTCTTCTTTCTTGGAAGGGAGTAAGTGAGGCTTTCACAAGACCCTTGGGGTGTGTTTTTCTTACATCACTAGCGGCATCTCAGGTCAAGCACGGTTTCCTGGCCCTAAGCACTTCCTGGCTGGACTAATGCCTCTTCCTGAGGGTTCCCCTCCAAGCCTTTCCCACTTCAGCCCCACCCCCTCCCTGGAATAATCTCCATATGACATCACTTTCATCTCCCCACACTTTACTATAAAATCTCCCATGTCTCTCCCTTACCTGGAGCAAAGATGGCAAAACTGGGGGCAAAGGAAGCAAACTGAAACATCTGTAACCCCAAACTGCCCTCAGGTCTGTGAGGCCACATGAGACCCTGCATGACTTTTGCCAACTACAGTCACTGCTATCATCGGCAACTTTCAAGAACTTACCTGCACACAAAACCTATCTTTCTTCCTCGTTCCCAAATATAAATTCTCAAAATTTTTAATATGGCATTCCTGGCCTTCTGTGGTCTGACCCGGTCTTGCTTTCCAACAATATCCCTCCTAAGAGCTTTACAAGAACCTTCTACTCGGGCCACCCTGGTCTTTTTTTTTTTTTAATCTTTATCTTTTTTTAAAAAAACTTTTAATTTTATATTGGGGTATAGTTGATTAACAATGTTGTGCT
Organism: Balaenoptera borealis; assembly: GCF_965194805.1. Lineage (NCBI taxonomy): Eukaryota > Metazoa > Chordata > Mammalia > Artiodactyla > Balaenopteridae > Balaenoptera > Balaenoptera borealis. Next base: position 888,418 of record NC_138881.1, on the reverse strand, counting down.
AGTTTCAGGTGTACGGCAAAGTGATTGAGTTCTACATATACATGTATCTATTCTTTTTAAAATTCTTTTCCCGTTTAGGTTGTTACATAATATTGAGTAGAGTTTCCTGTGCTGTACAGGAGGTCCTTGTTGGTTTTCCATTTTAGATATAGCAGGATGTACCTGTCAATCCCAAACTCCCTAACTATTCCTCCCCCACCCCCTCCCACACACCCTGGTCTTTTGCCCTCGGCAGGCTTCGTGTGTTTCTATATGCTCATTCGTGGAAGAATCCAGAAGCATTTATTGAGTCTTTATTGACTACCAGATGCTGTTGTAGGCACTAGGGAGAGATGCCACAGTGGACAAAACAGGCAAAAGTTCTGGCTGTTATTGACCTTGCTTTCTGATGGTGAACAACATGGGTAAGTAAAATAGAGTTTGTGACGTGGCGATGGATGGCATGAAGGAAAAATAAAGCAGGAAGGGTGTTGGAGGGAGGCTGGGAAAACGAGTGGCAGCTTTGCTCCATACACATTCGGTCATGTGGACCATCCCCCCAACTCTGAACATACGTTGTTGGAGTCTCCATCCCTCCCCAGCTATCCGTAGCTCCCTGACTCTCACCCCATCCGTAAAGCCACCCCAGCTCACGGATGACCTACCCAATACCAAGACTGTCAGAAAGGCAACGATCAGATCCCACGAGCAAAACTGATGTGTGTCTAACATGACACAGAATTTTGCCTACATGGAAACACGGGTCCCCATGGATCCAGCCCCACTGCCCTCTGAATTTGCTGTTCGATGCTTTCGAGGGCTTTCTACCAGGTTGCTCATGAAGGTGGAATTCAGTCCAGGGTGTCCCCTCATGGGGCAGTGATGGATGTCACCTGCTCCCACCTCAGCTCTGGGATGAGGAGAGGGCGTGCCTTGTCCCCCTCCCCCCCCCACTTTTTCACTGCCGCCAGATGCAAATGCATTCATGCACATTTAATATTTACAGCATAAGGAGTGGGTGTTTACAAAAACAGATGCGCAATCATACGTCTTATGCAGAATATTGATAGGAAATTTAGGAAATCAAAGCGTTCTAAAGCTAGCAAACCTTCCTCCTCATCTTAAAGCCTCTTTAATTAATTTAAAGATTTTTTGCATTGAAAAGCACAAATGAAAATGCTTATTAATCAGTGAAGCGTTCAGGCCATTATCAATCATTTCTTATGTAAACTACTGTCTTGTGACCCAGACTGGGTGTGTGAGGATGCTGATGTGATTTATTTCCCTAAATGCATCCATTTGCCCTTGAAACCCGCTCCAAGTGAGTGAAAGTCTCAGGGTAAACAGCTCTCGGATGACTGGGGGTAAACAGCTCTCAGATGACCGGGGGCAAAAGACGGCACAAATTCCTCTCCTCCCACTTTCTCTCCTTACTCACTTTCAGGAGTTGGCTGGACGGATTTGGAGCGGAGATCCAGACAGGGAGCAGAGCATGACACAAAGTGTGGCCAGGTGGTCCATATATGGCGTGGTGTCCCTCAGGAGTTGACAAACCCCAAATGGAATGCCCACCATGGTACAGATGGGGGGCCTGCTCAGCTTCTTTCAACAGTGACTTTTTAAAACTGGAGTCGAGTTGACTTACAATGTTGTTTTAGTTCCTGGTGTACAGCAAAGTGATTCAATTATATATATATATATATATATATATATATATATATATATAATACATATTCTATATATATGTTCTATATACATTCTATATATTCTATATATAGTCAGTTATATATATAGTTATATATACTTTTTTCAGTTATATATATATATATATTTTTTTTTTCAGATTCTTTTCCATTATATGTTATTACAAGATATTGAATATAGTTCCCTGTGTCCTGCAGTAGATCCTTGTTGCTTATCTATTTTACATATAGTAGTAGTTCTTTGTCCATTCCTCTGTTGACGGACACTTAGGTTGCTTCCATGTCTTGGCTATTGTAAATAGTGCTACTATGAACACAGGGGTGCATGTATCTTTTCAAATTATGGTTTTCTCTGGATACATGCCCAGGAGTGGGATTGCCGGATCATATGGTAACTCTATTTTTAGTTTTTTATGGAACCTTCATGCTGTTCTCTGTAGTAGCTGCACCAATTCACATTCCCACCAACAGTGTAGGAGAGTTCCCTTTTCTCCACACCCTCTTCAGCATTTTTTATTTGTAGACTTTTTAATGAT